>NW_022196900.1:70283297-70289786 GCF_008632895.1 Mastomys coucha | reverse complement strand
AAAAAAAAAAAAAAAAAAACCAAAGTTGAAGCAGAAGATGATGACTGTCTTCATAGGGCTTATTGTGCTTTCATGGTAGAGGCCATATGACAGTGGCCTTCTACTTGGCCAGTGAGATAGTGCCTATAATGTGGTTGCATATCTAGAGTTTTATGTTGTAGAAAAGACTCACTACTCAACTTCCTGGTTGTTGTAAAAGAACTATGGTAATGGCTTGTTGCCGACACCCTTATAATGTTTCACCTATCAAGTCAATGAAACACCAGACTATATAGTGGGCCACATGAAATATTATATAACTCCTACCTCTTTGGTGATTCGTTCTTTATCCTGTGACTCACTTTGCTGCTGCCAGTGACAATGATTTTGAATATTTCTTCATCAGACACCGAGGACTATGTGGCACAATGCAATATATGGAAGGAATTTCTACTTTATAGGTCAAGTTCCTACCAGTAAGAAATTAGGAGGACTGAGAGAAACTAGGTGATACCTGAAAAGCTATGGCCAGGTAGATAGCATGACTTTGTTTATTTATCTGAAACTTCTATATTAATTTCTCTTTTCTGTCCTAGATTGTTTATGCTAAAACTTAGAAAGCTGGAATAGCAATAGAGTATTTGCCTCAAAGGAACAAGCATTATTCTAGGGCAACAAACCATAGAACAAACAACTACAGCAGGGGTTAGCATTAGATTTACATACATGACAGAGTATGTGGCCTCTGCTCTATCTCACAGATGTTCTGGTCAAATGGCTGGTTATAGCCTCCCTCCAAAGCTCCCTTCATCTGTACAACAATTTAAATATCGAATTGATCATATCAGATCCTTTCTGTGCTCTACTGGACATCTGTTCTTGTTGTTGTTTCACTTCAAAGAATTTTATCAATTATTTACTAGATCATACTTATCTTAATTGTTCTTTTACATGTTAATTTCTTCTGTAAATACCTAATGAATATATGGGATGTATAGTGTACAAATTCTCTATGCATATAACAATATAATTACATTGATAATCAAGATTAACCATCATAACCCTGATTTCTTGAATGATTCACTGATAATTCAAGAGTTTAAGACAGGATGCTCGAAAAGTCATAAGGAATTTTATTAGTTTTTATTTATCTAAATTACATAAAATATTATAAGTCTAGTTGTATACATATACATAATACATAATTTAAATGAAGTTACATGATTTGGGTTGATCATGACTGCCAAGAGCCATAGACTATCAAACAAAATCTCCATTAACCAGACATAAGAAACCCTCTTTTGAATTGTTGGTCGTAGGATTCCAAGAGGCTGCCTAAACAATATATGCTATTGCTCTTGCCATTTGTTACCTCCTAGAGGTTGAAGTACTGGTATGTTGGACCCAGAACTCAGAGGATCTGAGCTGAATTTGATCTCAAGCCTCACCACCAAGGATTAACTTCATAGTGCCAGAATGAACTATGCAAGGTTCCAAGAAAGGAAAGCAACAACATTTCCATCTAGCTACAATGCCTACGAGCCAAAACTGTGATCTCCCCCAGCCTCAAGCAAGCTGGACTAGACTCTGTCCTTGCGGCAAGCAGCTAGCCCACTTAGGGTGGAGTTTCCTGAGATAGAGAAAACTCTTTTGTCCTGCTGCTTCTCCACCTCTCCCCAAGTTCCTACTAGGAGCCGCGCCCTGCTGAGCTGCTGCTTCACCTGCCTTCAGGACAGAACAACAAGATGTTAATTACGCCGCAAGATCCTGGCTTACTGGGATATGGATTCCCTGCCTATATATTCTCAGACTCTGAAATACACATTGGACCTTGATCGGAACCTTTTGACTTGGTCTGGTTATTTCTCTCACAGTATGCGATTCCCCTATTTTCCCCAGTCCCCTGCCTCTCTTTCAGGAACCTGGTTTGTGTAGCTGCTGGCGGCTACATAAAACAATGATCAGCATTGCAACATTATAAGATATCCATGGAGACAGTTGTGACACTCATATCTTGGTGGTAACCAACAGTAGTCTAATTGTACGTAAGGCCTGTCCAATAGGAGGAAAATCATGCCTGGTATTGGAAACCTAGCCAACTATGCAAGGTTAATGAGGTCATGCATCTTAGAGGAGAACCTACTGCTGCTACTTTACTCCCAGAACAATCCCTATTTGCATTCTAAATCCTTACCTATATGCCCACAGACAAGTATATGTCTCACCCCTCCCCAAAGAGACTTATTTTTGCAAAAAATGGAGATGGTTACAGACAGCCACTCCTCTTCAAATAGCAGAGAGCAAACTGCAGAGCGATCTTAAGGTGCCCATTCCAAAGTAATACATCTATAACACAATGACTGCATCTAGTGCTCATAGAACATTATGGGGAAAAAGCAGAAAGATTGGAAGAACCAGAGGACCATGAAATTTGCTGTGAGTATGTGTCTCCTAGAAATGACAAGGAAGCTTTACCCATGACCCATGACACTTCAATAATATGGCTGCCTAAAGAAAACTTGAACACAAAAACCACTAACATATGTGCTAACATGAAGCAGGGCAATTTCATGGGATCCCATGCCTTGACAAAGAACTAGAGTCTCCAAAGAAGTGCTGAGAACAAGAGAAACAGTTTTTTTACTAGGTAGTTTTTTTTTATAGGTAGCCCTATAGTTAGTTAGTCAATACCAAGTCATCACTACTGAAATCATATACATAGAAATAATACTAATCAGACTGAGCAAGTCATACTTATTTTTATACAAGTATACATAACAATAACAAAAAAACACTATGAACTTGAGAGGGAACAAAAGAAGGCATGGAAGGAACTGGAGGAACCAAAAGGAAGGTGATAAATAATGTAATTATATTTAATAAAAATTAAAATTAATAAAGCATATTGCTCAATATCTACACATTTACATATATATTCTGGTTTCTCCTGCTATTAATTTCAAATTTTAGTTTTATATGATCTAATAATTTACAGGAAGCTGTTTTATTTAAAAGTATTTGTTAAGATTCATTCAAAATCCTAAAAAAGAATCTATTTTAGAGAAAGTTCTCTGGACTGCAGTCATTGAGTAAACTATTCTGTAGCTGTCTGTAGATCTCTTTGATCTATAGTATAGATTGTCTCTGATGATTTGTTATTGAATTTGTGCTTTAAAGATGCATTGGTTAGAGTGCAGTTCTGCAGTCAACATTAGTACTGTATTGAAGTTCAGTAACTGGATATGCCCAACAGCTTTTGTTGTATTAAATTAAAAATTTTCAATTTGCATGTTCTTTTATTAATTCTTCAATTTATCAATTGGGGAAAAGTATGGCTAGTTTCATGTCAAATTGACACAAGGTACAATCATTTCGAAAGATGGAACTTCAGTTGAGTAAATGCTCCTAACACACTGGGCTGTGGGGAAGTCTATGGTGCATTTTATTGATTGATGACTGATGTTGGAAGGTCTACCTCACTATAAGTAGTGTTTCTTGTAGTCTTGAGTGTCATAAAATTAAGTCAGAGCAAGTCATGAGAGCTAGTTTACTGTTTGGATTATTTGTTCTGTTATTAAATTTATTGAGTTCTTTATATATTTTGAATCTTAACTTCCTGTCAGATAGTTGGAAAGGATTTCCTTCCATTCTGTGGGCTGTTTCTTCACTGTGTTATTTCCTCAGCTATTGCGAAGTTTGTAAATCTCATATTATTCTGTTTGTCAATTATGATTACTTATTGATATGTTGGACTGCTATTTGGGAAGTGTTTGCCTATGTAGATACAATATGCCTATGTATAATACAAGTATTATAATAAGACTAATAAATTTTGAATTCTTAAAGGTCACATCTTTGCAAAGATTGATAATGATAGTAAAGAAAGAGCTTTAATTTCAAATCTCTAATTAGTAATTTAGCTTTGAATTTTTACATCATATTGTTGTAATTTATTGTTATTGTAAGTATCCTCTTCATTGTTAGCTTCTTAGATGTGTAGATGGTCATATATCTTATTATTCACTTTTATGTCTCCAGAACATAGTACTGAAAACCCAAATGTTACTATCTATATATCACAGATATCTTGAACTTTGAAGTATTTACCATATCATCTTAGAGCATATGATACAAGGTTTATGAAACCTACATTCCTTATTATATGTGAGGGATAACAATATATCACGCTGAATAATTTTTTCTGAAGATATACGACAGTAATGTACAAAATTGGGTCTAGCACAGAGCCTGAGAAAATGCAAATGCTAAAACATGCTGCTGTCTTCATCATCAATATTTGACTAAGAGTGGTCTGATTATGTAAATTTACATTTTATTAATCTCATTATCAATTGAATAGTAAATAAGTCAGTGGGAAGAGGAAGTTGCTGGGGAAGTAGGGAGAAAGAAATAATGGCCACAGAAATAGAAGTCAGAGGATCACTCTAGGGAAGTAAGAGACAATGTATCTAGGATTATTATGATCTGCCATAATGGCATGAACATAAGAGAAGAGAAAGTAAATGTGGGGAAGGAAGATTACTTCTTAGAACCATGTCTGAAAGCAGGAGGCATCTTTCTCCAGAGTTCCACGTAGAAATACACCAGGTCTAGAGCTGGAGGGAGAGGGAAGCTCCTTCTAGGACTTGCAATAATAAGCATTAGACATGGGCAAAGCATCTGAAGGCATGGTTGAAGCACCATGGACTTGTGGGAACAAAGGGAACATGTCCTGGGAATGTTTTAGGATGCTGGCAAGGCCTTAATAGTTGACAAACCATTCAGTGTGTTCATACACAGGAGAACTTCCATTCTGCAAGCCAATAATTTCCCTCCATGCAATGATGGTAACAAAGTTTCCAAGGGTTCTGCTTGCCAGTTCTTCTTTGGACAGTTTCCTCACTGACTTCATATGATACAATGTGCAAAAGATGCTCTTGGGAGTCGCCATGTGCACACTAATGGTACTACCTACCATTAGAAGAATTTATTCTGGATTCATTGTCCTTTCACTCAGCCCAGCCCTAGATACCCTTCCTCATTTGTTAAGGCTTTTTTTACTCCATTTTTAAAAAACTGAATCTGAAAATTAATATGCCAACTGATCTGTCAGGCAAATAAGTCAAAGTTCCCATGGAGCACAGGAGAAATGAAGCAAGATTGGTTTTGTCTGCCCAGTTAGGATTTGCATATGCTGTAATATTTCTGAGAGATATCATATGGCTTTCCTGAGATTAAAAAAATTTACATATAAGGAGATGAGAGAAGTTTGGTGTAGAAAATTGAAGTTCTTTTATCGGTTTCTATGACAACATGCTTATACATGCTTAAATTATCAAATGGCAGCGAATGATTGTATTTCTTTCTGATAATTTCAAACAAACAAGAACAAACAATTTCCTTTCCTTTTCCTGAGAGGAAAGAGGCTGAGAATTGCTTTAGAGAACTTTTGAAAACATTTCACCAATCAATATGTGAGGCAGTCTTTATCCCTTATTCCTCACCCAACAAGGCTTACAGGCAAAGGGTTCACTTTAATCTTCGTATAAATAGGATGTTTATTTCTAGCATCAGAATACCATCAGATGATGCTTAAAATTAGTCTTCTGATATATGCATGGCCCCTAATGTGTCTGAGTGTGAGAAGAGGTGTGGAATGGAACAATTTGCTTTTCTGAACCAAAGCTCCTGTATTTTCATCTCATTTTCATCCCCACCATTTAATCTACAATGAGGACAACGTAAGACTGGTGCTCAAGTCAGAATTTCAGTTTGCTTCACCACAGTTCTTTTTTCTTTTCTTTTCTTTTCTTTTTTTTGGGGGGGATATTTTTCTTATTTACATTTCAAATGTTATCCCCTTTCCTGATCCCTCCAGAAAACTCCTTATCCTATACCCCCTTCCCCTGCTTCTATGAGTGTGTTACCCTACCCATCCACCCACTCCTGCCTCCCTGCCCTTGAATTCCCCTACACTGGGGCATCCATCAAGCCTTCACAGGACCAAGGGCAGTATTTGGGACAAACTTTTAGTTCAGTTACCCTGTTACCTTTAAGATTGTGCCTTTGGTGATAAATAAGTGGATTATTCCTCGATCTTTGCTTTTAATCCTGGTCCTGACATTTGCCAATCTTCACTGACCAACACAAGTAAAAGATCTTCCTAAACAGTTACAAAAATTATTACATTTTATTTATTTGGGTTTTTTTGTTAATTTTTGTGCATGTGTATATATGTGTCAGAGAACATGCATGCCACAGTGCATATGTGTACATCAAAGGACAATTTCTATATGTGGACTTGCTGTCTATGGTTTGTGTCTCAGGGGTCAAACTCAAGCAATCAATGTTGGCAGAAGGCACCTTTACCAGGTGAACTATCTGGTTGACCCTTTATCATGTAAAACACATCTTGGACAACCTCCTTCACTGGAAATTTATACACTGTACAAATCTCTCTCTCTATTTCCTCTCTCTTTCTCTCTCTCTCTTTCTCTCTCTCTCTCTCTC
>NW_022196900.1:70281026-70283287 GCF_008632895.1 Mastomys coucha | reverse complement strand
CTCTCTCTCTCTCTCTCTCTCTCTGTCTGTCTCTGCCTCTCTGTTTCTGTTTCTTTCTCTCTGTCTCTGTCTCTGTGTGTGTTATCCATATGATTAAAGAAAAATAGGCATTTACTAAACAATTATTGAATTGTATTAAACTTAGGGGTTTGATGGAAGTTGCTTGGCATACAAAGTAAATGAAACCCAAGATGCTAGCTGCCTGTATCTAACTTCGGAGAACACAAAATGTAAGTGTGGATTTTAAGGGATCTGTTTCACATTCATCCAATACATCTTTTAAAGAATTGATATAATCAAAGTGTGTGTCTGGTAAAGATTACTACATTTTATTTTATCTGTTTACCCTGTTTTAGTCCTACAGTAAGAAGCAATTTCCAGCAAGATAAAGCTTAGTACATACATTTATAGTATATTGTACGTGATGATGTTTGTACACTGATAATAAAGTTTCTAGGGGAACAGTGAGATTATGTCCTTAATTTAAAAAAATAATTAGAATAATAATAAAGAATTAAATTAGATACTTGTCCATTTCTTTTTTATAAAAGAACCTTACTAGAACATTAAAAGGAAAGAAAACCTGCTTGCCTTATAACTAACCTTGGTTCTATAAGTTAAAAGAAAATTCAATTCTTACTTACCTAACCACAGATACAAAGACAATATATAGTGCTTTTTGGCAGAGAGAAAGAATCTTGCTCATTTCAGGGAGTAAGATTTCACTTTGCAGAAAGTTTTAAAAAACCCAGCTTTATCTGAGATCAAATTAAGTAACAACACTTTGAGGGTTAACCCTTTATAGAAGTAAGGTGATCACAAATGATTTACAAATATTTCAGACTACTCCTGAATTTCAGAATTACTGAGCTCCTATAATGATACTTTATTCTCTTTGTCTTGGTCCAGTTTGTAGTAATGTAGTAAAGGATTTTCTTGAACAGTTTTACCTTTCCCATATAAAGGTCAGAAGCTTGTTTAAGCAACAGGTTTCAGTTAGAAGCCCTCAGTATTTTGAACTAACTCTTCTGTATTGTGGATTGCCAGTACACTTTGTGGAAGACTGAACAACAGAACTAGAACTATCAATATTTCATATTCAATATAGGCTACCTGAGCTTGTTTAATGGCTTCTGCGAGGGCTTATTTGTACAACACACCTGTTGAATGATTACTGATGGGACAAATTAGAAGGACGGCTCCCATATTTAATGTATTTAATGTAAGAGATCGGGTCACAACTTGTTTCTCTCTAATTAGCACTATTAATTCATGATGGATATTAGATCACAATATCCACAATATCCAATAAAGATTAGAGAAAAATCTGCTCCTGATTCCCACTGCAATTTTCTCTGAGTTACAGTCTCAACTGTGAGTGCCAACAGCTCCATGTTATGGAAACAGACTCACAGCCATGTCCTGGTTAACTCACTTATTAGTTGTATTATTAAGATAATTGAGTTAAAGTCATTAAATTATATTTTCACCACCTGTAACATGGGGAGCTGCTACCTCACAGGGTTCATGTGATGACCGGCCTAATGCAGTACATGGAACAATCTTAGTCCACGGTCTGGCACAAGAGTCACAAAGCAATGGCAGCTACCGTGGTGGTAGTGGTGGTGGGGGTGGTAGAGATTTGTGAAACTGATAGTTCCAACTTGCTTTAAAGGTTATTTGAAGCTTTGAAAACTGCGAAATGCCAGTACATATATTTAAGTGGTTGCATATAAATGGTTCCATTTATAAAACAATTATCAAATATCTCTATTATAAAATTTGCACTGAATAGTTACTAGTCATTGAGTATAATGAAAGCATCTTCTATGAGGACTGTGTCACACATAATCAGTTAAGTGTTAAATAAATTCTGGATCAAGGTTCATTCTTTGCCATCAAATAATAACTGCTACTATTCCTCATTGAGTTCTTTAGTTATCAAAAGCCATAGTATGTGTTTATATATATAGATTTTTTTAATAAAAAAGTCTGTAATATTATAACATCCTTTTCACAGATAAAGGATCTGAAGGGATGTTTTTGAAATGTCTCATGACTCAATTTCCTTCTTTTCCCTCCACCTCCTTTTAAAGGCTCTTATCAAAAAATAATTTTTATGGTTTTCATCAGTTGAGAATTTTTTGTTTAGCTCTGTACCCCATTTTTTAATAGGGTTATTTGTTTCTCTGGAGTTCTTTGTATATATTGAATATTAGCTCTCTTTCAGATATAGGGTTGGTAAAGATCTTTTCCCAATT
>NW_022196900.1:70217666-70280391 GCF_008632895.1 Mastomys coucha | reverse complement strand
CCACTTTGACTTGAGCTTTGTACAAGAAGATAGGAATGAATTGATTTGCATTCTTCTACATGCTAACCGCCAGTTGTACCAGCAACATTTGTTGAAAATGCTGTCTTTTTTCTATTGGATGCTTTTAGCTCCTTTGTCAAAGATTAAGTGGCCATAGGTTTGTTGGTTTATTTCTGGGTCTTCAATTCTATTCCATTGATCTACACGTCTGTCACTGTACCAATACCATGCAGTTTTGTTTGTTTGTTTGTTTTTTTAATCACAATTGCTTTGTAGTACTGCTTAATGTCTGGGATGGTGATTCCACCAGAGGTTCCTTTATTGTTGAGAAGAGTTTTGGCTATCCTGTTTTTTTTTTTGTTGTTGGTGGTGTTGTTGTTATTCCAGATGAATTTGCAAATTGCTCTTTCTAAGTCTGTGAAGAATTGAGTTGGAATTTTGATGGGGATTGCATTGAATATGTAGGTTGCTCTCGGCAAGATGGCCACTTTTACTATATTAATCCTTCCAATCCACGAGCATGGGAGATCTTTCCATTTTCTGAGATCTTCTTCAATTTCCTTCTTCAGAGACCTAACTATGGAGCAGAGACTAAAGGAAGGACAATTCAGAGACTGCTCCACCCGGGAATCCTTCCTATATTCAATCATCAAATCTAGACTCTATTGTGCATGCAAGTGCTTGCTGACAGGAGCCTGATATAGCTGTCTCCTGAGAGGCTCTGACAGTACCCAACTAATACAGAAGTAGAGGCTCACAGCCATCCATTGGACTGAGTACATGGTCCCTAATGAAGGAGCTAGAGAAAGGACCCAAGGAGCTGAAGGATTTGCAGACCCTTAGGATGAACAACAATAAGAACTAACTAGTACCCTCAGAGCTTCCATGGACTAAAACACCAACCAAAGAATACACATGGTGAGACTAATGGCTCCAGCAGCATATGTATAGCAGAGGATGGCCAAGTTGGTCATCAATGGGTGGAGAGGCTCTTGGCCCTATGAAGTTTCTATGCCCCAGTGTAGGGGAATGCCAGGGCTAGTAAACAGGAGGGGGTGAGTTGGTGAACAGGGAGAGTGGGGAGGAAACAGGGGTTTGTTTTAGTTTTTGGTTTTTTATTTTATTTTATTTTATTTTAGAGGGGAACCTGGGAAAGGAGATATTGTACATAAAGAAAACATCTAATAATAAAAAAAATAATTTTTACTGTTTTCTTTTAAAATGATTAAATTATTAATTATTTGTGGATAAATGAACAACCATATGCTAATTCAACTGTATGATTCTATAATTGAAATAATTTTGCAACTCAAAATGGAAAATAAGAGAGACATTTCAAGGAGAATATATCCAGCCCAGGACAGCACTGGAAAAGCTACTAATAAAAGCTGCAGGCATCTTAAAAACAATTATATGGCTTTGATGGAATGTTGTTGTTCTTGTCCCTCAGAGACATCATTCCTGCATGTTAGAGATGCACTTGGACTATGAGCAGGGCAGCCATTTGTTAGAGTACATTGAAATGATAGTTGGAAAATTCATTTTCTAAAGAGGAAAGGCAACATCTAAAAGGACAAGAATATTATGTTGCTATTTCCAGGGTCCTATTAAAAACAAAGGCCTCTAAAACAGCATTTCCAGGGTAGAAAAGCAATACACTTTCAAATAACTTCAGCAAGAGTAAGCTGGGACAAAGACTACAGTAGAATTATAACTACATAGGAACTGCATCAGAACCAGGTACTGTTTGTTATTCTAGAAGATATTTGGGGGTCTATACATTGTGCTCAGCATTTATGCAAGTTCACCCAAAGATATATAATGATCTTATATTGCAGCAGAATCAACAACCGAAGCTGCCACTCTTAGGAGATCAAGGAATGATTAAAATAATTATTATATCTTCAAGTAGTTAGGAATGCAGTGTTTCTAAAACTATCCTAATCTAGTAAAGACTCCTGAACATAATTGAAGCACATTAAGATATTGACCAAAATTTTAAGCAGTTTCTTAATACAGTTACACAAATGTTTCTGTGTCAGAATGTGTTGGTAATGTCTATGAAGGCTGTGAGATAGAAAGCTCTTTAACTATGTATGAAAATGAGCTCAAAAAATCCCATTCCGATAACCAAAGCAGCATGTGCCCCTGAAGAATAGTGGAACAATCATGGACTGTAGAGTCAGTCTTGTAAATTTAATCTTGCTGCAACATAGTACTTTCATGGCCCAAAAAGATGCTTTGCTTTGTTAATATGAACTAGAAAAGAACATCACCTGATTGTTAAGCTCCTCTTTATTAGAGTTTAAATGAGATCATGTATGTATGAGCATGATGAGTGATTTGTGAAATGGCTCAATGTGGGTAGCAAGCCAACACTGTCTAGAGGTGTCCTCGCACAAGAATTGTCTGGAAGCCTATAGATGAGTAACAGATCTGAGCACTTAACTATTTTTATTCTTTTATGCTTCCCTCCTGGACATAACTGGAAATCACTGCAGTTTACAAATATTTATTAAGTGCATACTATAATTTCAGTTGTTGGAAATATATTTAGAATATTACAAACTCTTCTGAAAATTTTCTTCAGCTTGAGTTATTATGCCAGCCTTTCAATTCCCATCCTCCCTTTTCACTATTTGCATTTTACTGAGAGCACAACCTATCTAAGAAATATTTAAAAATCATGCTGATCCCCTTTGAAAAACTTGATGGCTTTCTGACCTTCAGCCTCAGAATTTAATTTCCTACTTACAGACATAAAATTTATTTATAAAGGGCTCCTAGCCAAGCACATTTGCTTTATCACTATTTCCTACCTCATAGCTCTTACTGGTCTACCTTCTCTTGTCATGCTCTGAACTACAAGAAATGTTATGTCTTTTAATTTCTCATCACCAGACTGAGTATAGTTATTTTCTTTCCCCTTGACACACATCTCCAACTAATAGTTCCACTGTTAAATACCTCTGCAGAAAGTTCTTGACAAAACACATCAAAATGAAGGGAGAATAAGCTTCTACACACTTTGCACACTATGTTGTGTAATCTACCGTGTGTTTGTTACCATAAGCCTGATGTTAACAGAGGTACAATTAGTGAGTGATAACAATGAGGTAGAAATTATTTCCTCCAACAAAAATATAACCTAAGAAAACAACTGCTGCTGGATCAAGGGAAGTTTGGCATTTTATCTATATAGTTCCTTTTCTCCTTGACTTTAAAGCAAACTAATTTTTCTTTCAAAATTGTTTTGAGAACAAAAACTTAGTCTGAAATGATCCTATTTCATTTATCTTACCTCCACTTCATTTTTAAGAAAATCAACCTTAATCTATATATTTGAGGAATATCTCATGATGTTATGGGCTATATACCAATAATAACAAAAAGTTACTGTTGTGAGAAAAATAACATTTCCTAGTCAGGTAAGACATAATTAAGTTATTCAAAAATATTAAATCAAATGAGATTTTCTAAATTACTATAATATGTACTTATCTCTAGACTATATGGTTTCCAGGGTCCAAGGTAATTAGTTAAGTATCCATAGCTGAACTCACTGCTTTTTTTCTTTTTATTCATATGCCCTGGCTTTTCTCCTACTGGAGCTCTTGCTTAGTTGTTTCTACCCAGAATGACTCAGTCTTTGGTGATAAAGAAAATCTTCATCTGGCTTTCTTGGAAAATAGCTTCACAGTTGGGAGGAGTATGTGAGTTTTTAATGTGTGTGTGTGCGCGGGCATGTGTGTGCTGCCTGCATATGTGGATTCAACAAGAGCTAAGTTCTGACATTTCACGAATAAGAATTCCTCTCCCAGCAAGCCAAATTAAGCATGGCCTGGTTCTAGGTTTCTTTGGAACAATGATTTGAATTAATTTTGTTTTTATAGCTCAAAGTAAATCTGTGTGTTACTCATAAAACCAGCAGTCTGTGGGCCAAATGAAATGAGAAAGGGAAGAGCTCTTAGGGCGATGCCAAACTCTTCTTACTTCCCTTCCTCCCATTTAAGAAATAACTAAGAATGTATCTTTGATGGGACAGCAATATGTGTCCACAATGATGGGCAGCTGTGATTAAGCCCTCACCCTCCAAAATGTATCTTAAACCACTAATTTCTAGCTATTTGGTTTCAAGTACATATAATGATCTGTAATGCTGGATAAGCCAATCTGGTAGTAGGCAGAAGTGAGATAGGATTGCTCAAAGGGAAGGCCATGCTGACTGAAGAGGAACCATCACCTACAGAGAGAATGAAAACCATCAGAATGATTAATTGCAAGACAAGCTAATCACTGAAAACATGGACTTACAAGTCAGAGAAATGACAGTTTTGCAACGTGGTTCTGAGGTTCTCTTGTGGCTATGTATAAAGGAAGGAGAGAGGCCAGTGTTTAGGATAGGTCGAGATAGGCTTGCTTTAACTACTCTAAAATATAGATATAGAAGTAATATTCAATTAAGAAAAGCAGGAAATAGAGAAAGCTATAAAGGGACGTAGTGATAGAAAAGGGCTTCCGTTACCTAAGTGCCAGCCTTCACAGGACCACACCAGTGGTCAGGGTGCTTGTTAGATGGTCAGTTGGTTGATTTGTGTCTTTGGTTTACTTGTCACTGAAATCCAGTATAATCTTTTCTGGTCACCCTTAAAGAAAGGGAGTTTAAGTTGAGGTCACAGACATGCAGATTAGAAATAGGAAACTGTTTCCTCTTAAATGTTTGCACATGTTCTTCTTTTTAAAATTCTTGTACATTTCTGCCTATTTTTTTTCAATTCAGATCTTGACACATCTTTTAAGTTTCTTTTTTATGGTGTTTTACTTATTTATTTTGATCTTTAAAATTGATTTCTTAGTTAGCATGCAATGTAATGGATTCAATTGTAATTTGTTTTCTTTATAGCCTTTGCTGTCCTAGAACTCACTCGGTAGATCAGGCTGCCCTCAAACTCATAAAGATCCACCTGCCTCTGCATCCTGGGTGCTTGGGATTAAAAATGCATGCAGGACCACTGGGCAGCAACTGGGACATTTTTATACATATATGTCATTATGGTATGTTTTTATTCCCTCCCAGGCCTCACTTTTTCCTCTTGCTTGTCCCTACTCTTCTGCTTTCATGGCATATGCATTCCTTTACCCTCTCTTATTTCTCCCTTTTGACACCTTCCTTTATTCTTAAAGTTCTCTTTCTACTTTTATGCCTCCTCACAATATATAAGCACATATTTAAATTTGGATTCTACATGAGAGAAAGCATGCTATATCTGTGAGTCAGCTTTACATCCTTTAACAATCTTTCCTTCCACACATTTCCTGAAAATGCCATGATCTCATTTTTCTTTACAGTTAAATAAAATTCTATTGTGTACATCTACCACGTTTTCCTTGTAAACTCATTTTTTGATGAGTAAGCAGGGTAGTTCCATGTCATGACTATTGTGGATAGTGCAGCAGGTAACTCAGAACAAGGATATCTGTGTTGTGCTGACCTAGGCTTGTTCACTGATATATACAGGCATGGCATGGCTAGGTCATATGCTACTACTGATTTGAGTTTATATGAGTAATTTCTATATTGATTTCCATAGTACCTGGATCAATTTCTGTCCTATCGACATTCTGTGACAGTTCTCTATTCCCAGTATCCTTGTCAGAATTTGTTGTCATTTGTTTCTTCACAGCAGCCATTCTACCTTCAGAACACTTGTTTGTCAGGGGTAATATTCCCTTCTTGCTTTCAGCTCCCATACCCCAATTTCAACTGAGAGCTGGGATATGTAATCAGATCACACAATCACCATCCATGTTGCCCTTTCACCTGTTCTAATGTTAGTGCAAGTTTGGAATCTAGTGCTCAAGTTGATGCAATGAATTTTCCTAAGAGAGTAGAAGACCCAGAGAAGACAGTGTAGATGTTCGATGAAACCAAGTTGCAATACCTTGATTTTGATAACTCCAGGACTTAACACATTTGTAAACTTCTTTTTAAAACATAAGCTCCTTGCTTCTGTTTGGTCTAATGCCGAAAATTACATTTACACTAGTCTATCCTCCAACTCCCCTTTAGTCAATGCTAACCTGATCTCTACTTCCTACATATAAACTTTATCTTCCTAGCAGCTTCACTGCATCCAAGTCACAGCATGAGAGAAATGATTAAAATGGGGGATTCTTTCCTAATGTGGAATAAAAGAATCTAGAAATTTGTGGAATCAAAGAATGTAGTCAAAACCTTCTCAGAACAATGATCATGTCTAGTAAGTGCTACTTCATTTAGAAAATATTTCCTTGCCCTCCCATCAAAAAAGAAAAAAGAAAATACTTTCCAAAATAAATTAAATGAACATATTTAAATTGTATAGTTCAGTAAAATTTTTCAGTAGATATATAAGCAACACTAACTAAAACATAAAGACATAAAATGGTCTTTATAGTCATTTCATACAGTACATTTGCTTTGGTAATAAGGTGGTACTTCAACAGATCCAAGATGACACTGTAGGAACATATTTTCACTGGGGATCATGCTAGCATTTTTGACACCCAGTGACCATCTATTTAAATAGAAATCTAACTCTCTACTTCTACTCCTGAGCCACTTATCTAATGAGAATACACACACACACACACACACACACACACACACACACACACACACACACACTATTTTCTTTCTAAAGAGCTGGAATGCATTTTAGAATCTGAAGGAACTAGACATCTAAGTGAGAATCAATAGAAACTAAATATAGATGGATGAAGGTTGTTAAAGGGACACAGGGAACAAAGAAAGGGAGGAACAGCCTTATTTACTAAGGAAAATTATGTTGCCTTTCTCCCTTGAAAGGGGAACGTGAGACAGCTAAGAGTGCCTTTGGTAAAACATTGCAGTCATATGGATTGAAAAGAAGAAGAAATGAATGTGAGAGAAAATATTCTATCAAAACCCTAGTTTAATGAGATATGAAGCTTTGGAAAGATATATCATATATATTTATATACACATATATCTACACACATACATATGTGTATATATATACACATATATGTGTATATATATATATACACATGTATACATATGTGTATATATGTATATGTATATATATGATATATACATATATCAGATACATGTATATATCACATTTTTTAATCAATTAATCTGCTGATACACACTGAGGGCCTCCATGTCTTGATTGTTGTGAATAATGCTGTAAAGGAAATTTATGTGCAAATTATTTTTGAGATCCTGTTTTTCTTTCTTTCTTTCTTTTTGCAAAACAAAGCATCTTATTTTAAGGACATTTACCTGTAAAATAATAATAGTTTATCTTAAACTATTAGAAACTTCTCATTTTGGTAGTAGGTTTTTATGTTTACTCTGCTTTGCTAGTCTCTGAGAACAAGTATCTTCTGTGCATGAATACTAAAAAAGACCCCTATTTTTGTTCAGACTTTGTTTTATAAATGTAATTTTTCTGTTTTTTTAATTGGATATTTTATTTATTTACATTTTAAATGCTATCCCCTTCCTGGTTTCCCTTCTGGAGACCTCCTATCCACCCTCCCTCCCCCTGCTTCTATTAGGGTGTTCCCCCACCTACCCACTCAGTCCTGCCACACAGCCCTAGCATTCCTCTACACTGGTGCATCAAGCCTTCACAGGACCAAGGGCCTCCCCTCCCACTGATGCCAGATAAAGCCCCTTCATCTCTTTCAGTCCTTCCCCTAACTTCTCCATTGGGGTCCCTGTGCTATGTCTGATGGTTGGCTGTGAGCATCCATATCCGTATTGTTCATGAGACAGCTATCTATACCAGGGTCCTGTCAGCAAGCTCTTCTTGGCATCAGCAGTAGTACCTGGATTTGGTGTTTATGTGTGCACCATGTCTCTGACTTTACCTTTTTGAGGAGCCTCTAAATGGAGGTTAGACCATCTTGTAATCCAAATGACAATGCACTCCATTTCTAATTTCTCTTTATTGCCAATTCTTGCTATTTTCTGGGATTTTAAAATAGTGGCCATCTTAATGGGTGTGGGGAAATAGTTCATAGTGGTTTTGACTTTTTTTTTCCAAATAGTGATGCCAAAAAGTCTATGCTCTTTCATCTATCTGTGTGCTTTATTCTATGAAGTGATTATTTAATTCCTGTGCCCTTTAAAAATGTTTGCATTGTTATTGCTGTTGCAATTGAATTTTAGAAATTATTTATACATTTTCACTATTAGCTACCTATACAATACACTGTTTGCAAATATTTTTCCCATTCTATGGGATGCCCTTAGTTGTTGATTGTTTCTTTTTCTGTGTGGAAGTTTGGTTCAGTCTCATTTTCTTATTTATTCATTTTTCTTTTTTTGTCATCTGTGCTTTTCCTGTCCTATCTACAAAGCGTTGCTCATCATAATATTATAGAGTTTTATATGATGGGAATTTTAGGAATTTTCTAGTTTGGAGTTTTACATTTGGGTTTTAGACCTACTTAATTTTTGGTAGAAGAGTCTATTTTCATTCTTAGGCATGGACCCACACAGCTTTCTAAACACTGATTGTTGAAAACACTGCCCAAATTGACTGCCTAGATGAGGATTCAATATTTCACTCTATTTTGTTCTGTTAGTGTAATATCTACATTTATTCCAGTGCTGTACTGTTTTGATTACTATAGTTCTGAATTATGTTTTGAACTCAGAAATGAGAGGCTACCAGCTTTGGTCTTTTTATTTTTTCAATCTTTATGACTCTTTGTGAGTTTGCATAGAAAATAGCTTTAAAATACTTCTAGAATAATGAATAAATGAAGTTACAACTCCATCTGAATTATTAGTTTAGCAATGAATTTTCCTTAAAAATGCTCTTAGTCAAAGTCCTTTGTTTATATAAACATTGCTGCTGTGGATTAGCAGGCATTTCTCTGAAACCTTTGGCTTTGATTTTGAGGAGCTCTTGATGGATATGTTGGTGAGCATTTCCCTTGATACTGTCATGAAGACTTTTTTCATTGCATATTTTGCACTCCTTGGTTTTTCTTCCTTTCACATCCACCTCCTTCACACATGTAACCCTTTTCTCGCTGGGAATACAAGATAAGTTTGGGAAGTGTCATCAAATTAAATTCACCAAGTCTAAGCAGCCCCCTGGGATGGCAGAAAGGAGAATGAATCCTCAGTGGGAAGTCCCGAGGATCACTTAATTAAACAGAGTTATACAATTAGCTTCAACTTTCTACTTAAACTTTCAAATGAACGTCTTAAGTGATAAAAGTACAGTGGCTCTCCGAACAGCATTTTATTTTGATTTTTTAAAAAAGACCAGCTTGAAATACTACTGCTTTTTAAATAAAACTTAATAAGCAATTACTCATTTGCTTAGCACAGATTTTTTTCACTTCAGTAGACTTGTGCACATTTTATAAAGTTCCTGTAAGTTTTATCCACTGCACAGAGAAATTACTTTGAAAAATCAGAATGTGGCCAGAGTTGTAAATTAGCATGAAGTACTGTGACTTATCAAAAGTGAAGGCTTAACATTTGTGATTGGTAAATTCCTGTTACCCTCCTGGTTTGAGGCCTGCCTCTCATAGCCACACCTCTCTGCCCATCTCCTGCTATTTGCCACGCCTCCAACCTGGTTCCAGTTACATTCGGAAGCTCCACCTCCGCAGAGAAAAAAGGAAGTCGCTGATTGGACTGACATGCTGACGTACTTGGGGGTGTGGTTTTGCCTGACTTATTCTACCTGTTGGTGGGAACAAAGGTATTCATTAAAGGTTCAAGATGACTGAGTGACCACAGCTTGTGTTGTCTAATTTTTACCCTCCCACGTGGGTAAGGTACAATATGGCTAGCCTACCTCTTCCTATCTCTTTTATTTCCTCCTATCTATTTCTAACTCCATATTTCCAGGTAACCCATTCCTTAACGTTACTGCTGGACAGCAAAAAATTCCTAATTTGTCAATTAGACTACCAAGAAGGGGCTAAAATAAGTGCCAATATTATTTGGTAGGTATGAGGACAGCAGCAAGTTCAGGT
Source organism: Mastomys coucha (assembly GCF_008632895.1). NCBI lineage: Eukaryota > Metazoa > Chordata > Mammalia > Rodentia > Muridae > Mastomys > Mastomys coucha. The sequence continues at coordinate 70,270,359 of NW_022196900.1, read as the reverse complement.
GAAGCTAGAGAAAACAGGAAGTGAACAGGACCAGCTCTGAGGTATGGCTTCCAGATTTGGAAAAATCTGAAGGAGACAAAAGTTCAAAATTCAAAATTGAGATGATAAATTTGTCTGTCAGATGCAACATGGACTCTACTCCTGTTGTCTTGGGAAATATATTTGGAAAGTATGTGAGTGAGCATAGAGTACTAAGGAAATGCGGGGGTCAAGAGCCTATGAAAATAATGCCAATAAGAATTAACTGAAGAAGACAGAGACGATACTCAGCAGGTTAAAGTCTTTGTCATGCAACCATAGGAGATGAGTTCTAATCCCAGAATGTATACAGAAGAGCCAGACTAGTGACCTTTGCTTATAATCCTAGAACTAGGAAATGGAGAAATCAGGATCCCCAGAGCTTTACTGACCAGCTGGCCTATTTTACTTAGTTTCAAAGCACAAGGAGGATGATAATAGTAAGGAATGACACCCATGTTTGACCTCTGTCCTCCACATGCAGTATCTCACATTTTCACAGAGCCTCTTAATATATGATCTTCAAATGCTCACTATACAGAAGAAAAACAGAGAAAGTATAGAGGTCTTGCTTCTGATACTTCAGAATAATAACTTAATATTCAATTTTCAATTAAATTACTAGAAAACTAACTTCAAATTCTTGTATTTTTAGCTGTTAGATTTTTTTGTGACTTCCCAGTCCACCAGTTTCATCAATAAAATACACATTATTACCTTTAATAATTGTGGGATACACAGCATCTTTCATAGTTGTGAGGGTCAAATGAGATGATGAACATATTATAGATCTGGGAGAGAGGAAGTTCATACTAAATGTTTTTGACTACAATAATGAATATGATAAAGAGAGGAATATGGAAGTAGAAAGATGACACTGCTGATATTAAAATGACATAAATAGCTCTTGCTGAATCATTTGAACCAAACTACATTTACAGAACACATCAGGCACAAACATGCAAGATTACATTTGTCCTCAATTTGTTTTTTTACTGCCACTTTAGAAATTAGAGGCTACATCAAATATCTTACAGTAAGAAAGGGTAGGAGAAAGCAAACTGACAAGTGTAATTCCCTAGATGTAGACCATTCTCCAAGGATAGGATTGGAATAGGAAGTGATCAATTAACAAGGAAGAAAAACAGAGATCAAAAACAAGCAAAATTTAAAATTAAGTCCTTCCTTCTTTCTCTTTTTTTCCTTCCTTGCTTTCTATCCTCTCTCTCTCTCTCTCTCTCTCTATTCTCTCACTGTCTCTGTTTCTGTCTTTTTCTGTCTCTGTTTCTCTCTCATAGTCTGCTCAGGCTATTTTAACAAATATCAATATCCCCAGATAGATTTTTTTTTTCATGAATAATATAAAAGTGCTTGTCTTGATTTTGGAATCTAGGAAATCCAAAAGCAAAGAAGGCGCTGAAGCATTGGTGGCATAGGAAGGGCTGACTTTGTTACAAATAAGTCCCCTTGTTATAGCATCCTGATGTGGAGAAGGGCATGAATGCCAAGTCCTCGCATGGTAGAAAGAAGACAGTATGAAGGGCAAAGAGAAGTACGAACGTTTCCCTTAAGTCTCTATGAAGGCAGTAATCCCTGTAGCCTAACTACCTTCATAACGGCTTTATTTAACACTATATGAGAGATTGAATTTCAATGTAATTTTAAGAGAAACAAACATTGAAACCAAAGAAAGTCACAGTTAAATATATAATTGTCTCAGTCTATATCTTCTACTGTATCAAAACCCATAAATGCATATGAGCAAAATGCCCATAAAAACATATGAGCAAAAGAACCTTGGCTTTTCAGTTCTGAGGGTTATACTCCTGCCTCAAGGCTTAGATACCACCATGAAAGAGGGGGTCATAAAGATCTTAAGAGTCAGAGGATCAGGGAATTTGCTGTGAGACTGCATCTAGGACTGTCAGAATCTACACTCATAGTCTTATCTATACGAATGCCTAAACACGAGGTGAAAAAGGACAACAATAGGCATGCCAAAGTGGACAGGTGGGCGGGAAAACTCACAACACCTAAACTCTATACACAGAAATACAAGCAACTAAGGAATGCCGAGAGTGGAAGAAACAGGCTTAACCAAAGAAGAGCACCCCAGTTACATACCCAACAACAAATGGCTAGCCCTAAAAACGTACATATATGTATGTAATGACAATTAAGAGATGGTAAAATTGAAAGAGAGCAGGAAAAAACATAGGAGAGTTTGAAGGGAGGAAAAGTAAGGGAGAAGTGGTGTAATTATATTGATAATTATATTAATAATCCCTCCCCAAAATAGCCTACAAAGAAGGAATTAGCAGATTCATTTTCTGGTTAACAGCCACTTTCTCAGATTCTTCTTTCTGTGCCTTGCCATGATGGAAGAAACAAGGATTCTCTCTCAGACTTCTATTATAAGAGCAAATATATCCTAATCAACTCAGTTCCTAAGGCCTCACCTCATAGTAAATACTCTAATTTTGGGATTTAGGATAGCAACATGAATTCTAAGGAAATGCAAACATTCAAACTGTAGCAATAATGTACTATATTTATTTAAAGTTTGATATTTATTTACATTTATCTATATTTATCTACAGTTTGATAAATGTGGGCATAAGGACAAATCCATGAATCTATAACCATATTCGTAATATTGGACTTATTTCCCCACCTAAATACCCTGCTCTCATTCCTGTCCTCAAGCAACCTCTGCCAATTAATTTCTGGAGAGAATATTTTAAAACTCTCTAAATATAGACTTTGCAACGATTTCTATGTGCTGTAGAAAAACCAAATAAAACAAGAGCATTGATGATCCTTAAAATGGGCCATCTGGAAAAATTAGTGAGCACAATTTCGGTGTTAGAAACCCTATTGATGGGGCTTTGTAGGATATTGAATGATGAAAAGGAGGAGGCAATGGCTGCAGACTCATGGGAATACATGGAAGGATTGCTCAGTCATTTTCAGGATATACAAATGTAAAGGAATGTTTCCTTATTCAATATTTACTGAATATTGCATCCTGTAAAGGAAAGGGGAGCATTTATTATGCTGTATGATGTAAGAAATACCTAATTCAGAATACATGAGTAGCTTTATGCTGAACAACCATCAAGGGTATGTGAGAGCAGTAAGAGCAGAAGGATGCTGGAGCATACAGAATAGAAGCCAAATGTTGTTTTCAAGGGTACCTGGACAGGAAGGGATTCAAAACCAAGAATAAATACAGATGAAATGACAACTTCCTGAGTATTAAAGTTTATGAGAGAATTCTGAGGAGGATATATTGCGGTTGAAGCCCAAACAACTCCTTCAGTGATAGATGGACTTTGGCAGAAAGATGGACTCATGACAAAAGTAGGATCAGGTGCTTTGTTTGGTACTGCAAACTCACCAACTCAAGAGAGTATTTTTGCATCTCTCTCTTCCCACAAGTAGAATAAAGCATAAAATAATAAAATGTTTGTGAAAAGCTTTGCCTTTTAGAGCATGGCTTATGTCTGTATATGGCTATTATTTTATTAAGAGAAATATAATTCAAAGATACGTTTGCTCAGGGTAAAGACTGTACTTATCTGTGGGTATAAGGTCAAATATTCAAAATATAGTTAGGGATTATGTGGGTTCAGTAAAGTGACAGTAGAAGGCTCTCCAAGACCTGTGATTTCATCCTGATTTGTTGGCTAAGTTTCCAGTATTAAGCATGGTTTCACTTTTGTTGAGTGGGTCCCAAATCCAATAGAGAGCTGTTGGTTACTATCAAGGGTCTGTGCCAGGTATGCACCTTTACTATTATCCTGACATGATCAGTGTGGTGTAGCAAAGGCATCTTTGTATAACAGACTATTAATAGAAAACATCTCAAGGTAATTAAGAAGTGATTACATAAGCATATTATGTGGAGATATGAAGAAAATAAGAGAAAAAATTTAAGTGTTTGGAAAGAGATTGCAATTCAGGAGCAAAAACTAATGAAATGTAGGCTGAAGAGAACTATTTTTTTAATTTAATTTATTTTTTTTAACTTATTCACTTTACATCCCATTCACTGCCCCACTCCCAGTCACCACTTCTGCTCTGCCCAGGTGGGGGCAGGTGGGGTGTGTGGAACCCCCAGGAACTCCTCTCACCTAGATGCTTCCTCTCCTATCGAGAACGATTTTTTCTTTCTACTATAAAACTCTCTTTGCTCTCTGATCTTTTTATTATGTACTTAACCTATTACTGTGATAAAATTATTTAAAAATTTAAAAATGAATACTTTTGCAGAATTTGATAACAAAGACCATATTAATGAGAACAGACAGATAACTAATTCTCAAACACCCTTTCCTTTCTTCATTTAGTAGATATTTATTAAAATTGCACAGCATGCCAGCAGTGACTCTGAGCTAAGGCAGACTCGATTGCCCTCAAAAGAACATTTTTCGCCATTATGTGTTGAATGTGCACACATTCCAAGTAGTATGGCTGATACAGGTCACAGTGGAAAAATCTAGAAGAAAGACTCAGTGCAATCTGTTGGGAAGTAGGGGAGAGTGTTTGTAACTACAGACAATTTCTCTTTTACACAGAAGTCTTTTTGGATCAGTTCTGGTAGTTCAAAGGGTTTTCCTATTCCACTAGACAGAAGAATTCTTGAGGGCAGGGTATTATTTTCAGATTCATCTCTTAAGCTGCCAAGCGCTGCTTATACACTTAATATTTGCACAGTATATACTTAATATTTGGTAACCCGAGTTCATCCCCAAATGTCAGAACATTCAAATTGAAACCCTTTATGGAGATTTCCAATCCAGTGGAGAACAAAGCTTTTGACTTTCGTTAATATTAAAACCCAAAGTGGGGGGCGATCTAAGACTAGAGGATCACATCAGTTCTGGTTTGAGCAGGTCTTTTCCTTTCCTCTCAAGAGCACTGTTGCCTGATTTGCTCTGCTAATTATATACCCTGAGTGATCAGATCCAAACTTAGCACATTCAATCTTTTCAAGTCTGTCCTTCTTTTGTATATTTCTAAGACCTTTATGAAAATAGACAAGAACAATGAACGGAGGCTGGAAGAGAAAAGAAAGCTACCCTATAATCATGTTTATTGTCTTATAATAGGTTTATAGAATTATGAATGAAGCTATTTTATTAATAGGAATTTTAATTATCTACCATGGTGAAGGGTGAGGCAAAATATCTCTCAGCCCCACTAATTAATGTGGGTATTCAATGTGTGTTAATTAAGGACAAAGGGGACCAAAGGCACACAATCCACTCTTGACACTGATGAATGCAAAGTCAAACCAATAGCTTATTTCCAAATTAACATGGCTGATAAAGAGTCAAGCTCAAACCCCAAGCTTTTCCTCCTCAGGGAACTATAATTTTCTTGTTTAGACAACAGAATAAAGGGCTCATCTGTGATCCCAGGAACAAAGCCCAGCATTGTAGCCCCAAAGAGATGAGGGACTATGGATTATCATATGAGGCCTGCATTTCAATAAGTATTTTTCAGACATTTTATACTCTTAGCTTACCCCAGGAACTCTCTTCAGCTTAGATTCAAGGTTAGCCATGAAGGTCTAAAATAATCCACATCTTAGACCCTGAACATGTACACTTCTTGGCCTCTGTAAATCATTGCTTCTGGATTTATAGAGTTATATGATGAATCACATGCAAACTAGCAATGAGTCTCTCTTTGCAGCAATTGTGTTTGTACCTACAAGTTGCTAATCTAATCTCTCTGGTCTTTAGAGAGAGTAAGGAAAAATTACTGTCAGTTGATAGTTCTAAATTCATGTTTCCTGGAACTGTATTCTTCTCCTGTGCTTTCTGATGTTATTCTTTTAGTGTAAAGAGAGGAGTGAAAACTGAATGCTACAGACTTGCTGCTTCACTAGTTACAATGTGAAGTGTAGTGAAATTAAGAAGTCTGTGTAAAATCATGAATTTAGTAACTACAGGCACTGGGAATCAATAGTTGAATCTACATTCAGTTTTCTTAGTGATATACCAAATATTTTAAGTGATATATTCTTTGGGATCTGTGGATTTTTTTCAACTTTTATACTGTGAAACACAATATCAACCCATTCACTCATTCTTCTTGGGAGTTGTGATGCAAGTATAAATCAGCACCCACAGAAAACACACACACACACACAGACCCCTACACTATATCTGAGCTATAGTAGTATTTTTGTTCACCATTAACACAAAGTACAAAATAGAATGCTGTTATATAATATTGCTTTCATAAATCAATAATTATATGATCTGGTGTGTACATAGCCATGTAAACAAGTTATGACACTAAGGTATATCACCCTCTAAGGTATTTGATGTTTGTTAACTAGTACTATATCTAGCTTGCTATGGGAACACCCAAGAAAGGCTTTTTCTCTAGCATGGTGAAAGAAAGCAACTGACATTGAGCCATATCTACCACATTAGGATGAACTAATGGGAGGGGTAAAATTTTCCCAAACAGTGAATACCATATGCAAAGACAGTGAGATAAGCAACAGTGAAACATATTTGGGGAAATGTAAGTAGAAATGAGTTAAGTATGCATAAACCACAGAGTGAAAAGTTTTGAAGCCCCTAAGGATTTTAACTTTATTCTGAAAAATGTTTTGGATTCACTGAAGAGTTTCATGCAAAATAGTGACATGTTGATATTAGTCTATAACTTAAAAATAATTAAAAACCTTAACATTAACCCAGCAAGAGGTCTTGAGGATTTGATTTTCATAAATGTCTGACTCATTATTGTCTATGCTGGATCCAGTAGTTGATTGTGTGCCTTCATATGTATATGTATAAAAAGCAATATTAGCAATAACATTTTCCTTAATTAATTTTCCCATGACTGAATTCCTATTTGAATATTCATTCCTACAGCAGCACTGTGTGTTGTGATGCACTTCGGCAAAATTAACTCAACGATTGCTTCTTTCCAATTTTAATATTCCATTGGGTTTTCTATTCCCAAAAACTCATTAGTATCTGAGTGTATTGCTGAAGAGAAACAAGAGTGAGGCATATTGTGTGAATGTGAATTGAAGAAAAGAGACAGCTGGCACGAGAATTTTCTAATAAAGCTCCCCAAGGGCTGTTATGTCTTAACAAAAAAAGAAAAAGAGAAAAAAAAAGAGTTCTTTGAGCTTCTCCTTTGTACTAAGCCCTCGGAACTTTATTCACATCTAATACAAAGGTCAAATTTTACTTACTGAAATTTCTCATGGTCTGTTTCCCCAAATTTCCGATGGTGCTAAGAGCTTGAATGAAGATTTATTTCAACGTATACATGTTTGCATATACAGATGACAGATCCCAATATGTGCTTGACTATCCTTTGTAATGCTCCTGCTGTGGTCATGGTATAATTTGATCATGCAGTTCCACCCATGTTTTTCCATTTATTCACTATATTCATAACACTATTTCTTCATAGAATGCTTTTCTCATCACCTGTATATTGTGCCATTTTACCCATCTTCAAGATTGAGTTCAAATATTTTGTCCTTCAAGAAAGTTCCAGAATCTTCTAGTTCTAGTATTATTGTAATTGTGTGGGTTTAATATATTACTATCAAATTACATATGGGGGCACTGAGATTCAGAAAGTGTAAGTTGCCGAAAAACTATACAACTATAAGTACGAGTGCAAAATTATTTTTTTTCCTTTTTTATTAGATATTTTCTTTATTTAAATGTTATATGATATCTCCTTTCCAAGTTTCCCCTCCAAAAGGAAAAAAAAGAAAAAAAGAAAATAAAATAAAAAGAAAACGAAAAACAAAACCCTGTTCCCTCCCCCTCCCCCTTCTTACCAACCCAACCTCTCCCACATCCTGGCCCTGGCAGTCCCCTACACTGGAGCATAGAACCTTCACAGGGCCAAGGGCCTCTCCTGCCCTTGATGACAGACTAGGCTATCCTCTGCTATACACATGCTGCTGGAGCCATGAGTCCCACTATGTGTGCTCTTTGGTTGGTGGGTTAGTCCCTGGGAGTATGGGATTTTAGCAGGAAAATGAGGCAACCACAAGTTCATGTACAACCACAGAAACTGGTTTTGCTGATTTTCTTGCCTACTATTGAAGATGGTGGATAAAACAAACTTGTGATTAAACTTGAGTGATGGATTGAGTGGGAAATCTGAAAGCAAAGAGTAGATGGAGAATATTCCAGCTAGGAGGTTACCTGAGTGGAAAATCCATAATGCATAGGGAAGCTGGAGGGTGTTGAGAAGCCATGACTTACCTAACTAACTACATCTAAGTCCCTTTAAGGACCAGGAAGCAAAGGGAAAGCTGAAAGCCTGGGAATTGTGAATTACACAATTCACAATATACCAGGGAAAATATAAAGTAGTAGGACTAGAGAGTGTGTAGCTAATTGCTAATTTTTAGCACCTACTGGCCACATGGGCAGTGCCTGGAGTAGAGAGAGACACAACACCACTTGAAGCTGATTTGATGGCAAATCTTTATGAAAGAAAAATATTGAAATGTCTGCAGGAAGAGGAATGATTAGGAAAAGGTGTTTTTAGGGAAGGAAGGAATGTGAGGGCAGGGAACAAGGCAGAACATTGCATAAAACAAGTAAAAAATCAGTCCCTAAACTGGGTCAGGAGGCAGGGAGGTGTGAGGGGGAAGTAGCAAGAACTTCCTTCTTGTTTTTAATGTGTTAAGACTGTTTTAGTTCAATGTGAGGCATGATCAGGAAGAACATATGTCCAAGTTTCTCTTGTTTTGAAGTGTTGATTGGTATAACTAAGAGAATGCTAAAATAGATCTATAGACACACTGAAACATTTCTAAAGTAATATCATCACCTATTCTGAGGGCCAAGAAGGATTCAGTATACTTCCTGTGCTAATATACAGCTAGCCCTTGGTGGTATTGTTAATGTTAGACAATTAGCAGCATCCTTCCAGCCAGGCTTGGTGAACTTCCCTTTAGTAGCCTGGGAATTTTCACAAGAGTTGTGATGCTTTGCTTATCACTAGCACATTCACAATATCCATGAAAAGCCATCTCCGCTGTCCATGACATTTATTGTGCTCTTTTCTGCAAAGCCTATTACATTAAGGAGAGTGTTTATGAGGACAGAGATGTTCTGTCTTACAACCACATCTGCAAAGCCTACTATGCAGCTATATATTTATTGATTAAACAGATAGAGCAAAACCTGGACTAAAACCTGGGTTTAGTTCCTAGGTCTGTTGTATAGTAACAGTTTACTGTTAACAACTAGTAATTGTTATTAACACTGATTAACAATTGACTACTAGGCAAATTATGTAAAGTTCCTGAGTATCTATGAAGTGGGAAACAGAACTTGTCCTGTTAAGTCACACAGATTCTTGTAAGGAAGAAGCAGTTAGAACAACATTATATGTTCAGCAAAAAAAGGTAAGGTAAGATACGCATAATACAGGAGGCCCTATTTACAGTTCTATATATCCAACAACACTTTTAAAGCTCACAGCAGCTTTAAAAGATATTATCATTACCTTCATCTTTCAAATGAAGACACTGAAATTCATTGATTGTTAAGATTTCAACCTTAGTTTCTGACAAGCCAAATGTGGTAGAACTATCCTGTCTGACTTTGTAACATCCCCTGTTTTTATATTCTGCTGTGTAAAAAATATAGTTTTATTGAAATACTGACATTTAAATGTGAGATTTTACAGAAGCATATCAGAGATGGTCTAAAGTCATTCTTGAAAGATCTGCCTTTGCATAGGAATAGACATGTTCTTGCCATAATTAACATGATGTTAGCAGCAATCCTTTTAACTAGGGTAGTGTGATTTTGCAAACATATATTTGATCTGCATCAGTAGACCAGATGATATTTTTCCTAGTTCTGTTCAGTCTCCATCAGTAATGCTCATTTTGTGTGTTAAGTGCAGAATTATCTTGGTAATATACACTGTATTTCTCATAAATATTTTCCTTCTTCCACTGTTCTCATAGTAATTTTAACAGTGTTGAGTATCTTTAGTGAGAACAAATTATACCATGTGAAGGAGAAGCATTGTTTTGTATGGTACCCTAACTCTGCTATTGCTTAGCTTTAAAACTTTGGGTTCGTGGGAACTAGCCTTTCTCTACAAATTAACAACAGAATAAACTGGCTCAACATTGTATACAGGAAAGTATGGTACATTTCCACATAGTTCTATACCTGCCACCTTGTAAATGTTGGTTTGTTTCACTTCTTGTATATCTTTGATGTTTGAAATTATAGCTCAAAGAAAATAGACTCAGAAATTAAGTCTATCACTTCTCTGTGGTGGGCCTCAGTTTCTCTATCTGCAATGAAGCAGATCAACTATATCTATGTTCATAATGTTAGAATTGTGGTTATATCTTATACTTGTCAACGGGAAAGTTCTACTCCGAGAGCTGTGATGTGGTTAGCAGGGCTCTGAGAATGGAGTCAGCCCCAGAGAAGGTTGTTTTAGGATTCTGGAGCAGGAAGTCCAGAAATAACAACACTTAATTGTTAGAAAAACAAAGGAGATATTTAAGCACAAAATTACAATATATTTATCAGTTTGTATAAAACCTGAAGGCATTAAGAATCAGAAAATCACAGAGAACATTAAAAGTGAAATGAGTGACAACGTTCTGAGAATGGGAACAAGGATAAGAGAGAAGACCAAGAGCTTATAGAGTTGTTGACTTTAAATTCCATCTCATAGAAGCTAAGTAATTTCTAAGGGCCAAGAGGCTTGGTAAGTTTTGGTTATTAAAGCAACCCTTTTGTGACTATGGGCTGTGAGCAGTTAACAGATGCAGAAGGACTAATGAGGAAGAAACCACAAGACCCTCAGTACGAGCATGGTGCATTTGTGGGCAGTGAACAGACCAATTGCTGAAATTACTGTGGTTATGTACTGAGATGTGGCAGGAAATGAGGAAGGCCAGGCAAGTCGCTATGAACGACTCTCAGGAAGAACTAGGAACAGGCCGAATTTTCTGATTCTTTAATGGTTATAAACTTACAAATAAAGACCACTGTTATATAAATATATGCTGATATATTGAGTTAAATATAGTTTCCTTAAATTTTTATTTGAGATATTTTAAGTACCTAAGTAATCCTTAGTGTTGAATGTATTTGCATATATGTGGATATTCATATGACTCTGTACATATGTGCACATGGATAAATGTATGCATGTACACATGTGTGCAAAGGCTCAGGTTAATGTTGAAATCTTCCTTTGTAGAACTCAAGAACTCTATTATAATACTTGAGGCAAGGTGTCTCATTGAACCTGGAGCTCCTTGATTTGGCTAGGTTAGATGGCTAATGAGCTCCAGGGATCCACCTGGATCCATCTCTGTGTTCCCAGGACCAAGATTACAGACAATACACCACCAAGCCCAGCTTTTTAAATGGAACCTAGAGACCAAAAATACAGGTCCTTCTGATCAAATGGTGATACCTGAATGATTTATCTACCAGAACCTGCACATAAATACATTAAAATGCTACTCTATGGTCTTGAGGATTACTGAGGCAAGGAAATGGTTCCTGATCAATCTTAGTAGCAGAAATTTCATTCTGTTTAGTAAAATAGGTGACAGGATTTAGAAAGCTCATCAGCGTTTTCACTTGCGTGAACTTTCCATTTTGTCCCTATTATGAGAACCACAATCTCCTCATCAATAATTCTACTCTTTAAGCACACCGTTCAACCCCCAACATATGAAACTGGAGCTTTCAATCTTACACATGCTGAGTAGCTGTCATTACTTGGAGAACAGCCAGATCTAGAGGAAAAAAGAACAAAGCTGTTAGGAGGATTACATAGAGTTGCATGAGTATGTGAGGGACCTAGTACAGTGACAGGTATTGGGTCACTCCAACAATGGTCCTGTTTTATTCCTTTGGGAGGTAAGGATCAAATGGTGAATGACAAACAGCTTGTACTCACTGGGATTTACAACCTCATTAGAAAGATGAGATACAAGGAATAAAAACAATCTCCTAATGATTCACAGTTTACAAATCACTTTCACATCCACTATTTCATGTCAAATTTCCAAGCTAGTTACTAGGGCAAGGCATATTATTTGCTGCCTGAAACAGAAGAGGACACTAACATTCACTGAGCCTGAGTGCTTACAAAATACAAGATTGTTATCCCATGGTAGGACAGGAATACCTGGATCTAGACTAGGTTTCTTTCCATTACACATCAAGGCAACTTATTATGGAGTGTCTAGTACTAACACTGTGGAAAGGACAAAGTACTCAAACTAAAGTTCAGACTACACATGATGGAAATTGTAATTTATAGTTTCATTGTAGAAACAACATGGAAAAAAAAAAGAAACTTAGGGAAAGGGTTCACTTTGCATTGTCCATTGTTGCTATCTTTTAGGATCTACTTAAGAAGACAGTCATTCTTTACTTGATCTTTTGCCTTTGTCTTATGAGAATCTAATCTCTAGAAATTATACATCTATGACCATGGATTGTAGAAACCAAATAGAGACAGAAAGACTGAAGAGGAGGAAATTAAAGGAGCCTAGCTGATAATGGTGCATTTGTGGGCAGCTGGTCCAATGAGATGTTCTTCTCTGCTCTCAAAGTCTCATCTCTGTTTAATATAGACACCTTCAGTAAATAGTCTGTTTTCAGCCACCAGAAGGCACTTGATATTAAGAGCCAACCACTGCTGCTAAGAGCTACTGCTCCAACACAGATTGTGGTAATAGGTTTCTGGATTCTTATAGTCAAAACCATAGTATGTATCTTTGGCTACTCTCCCACTTTCTGCCATTTCTCATCTATTATGCAAACCTCTTCTCTGCTTCTTCAGATGTCATCTTGAAATGAAGTTCAGGATGGGCTCTGACTGTCTTATTTTGTATGTGGAGATGTCGAGGAGTGAAGGAAATGTAGCTAACTTGGTTGTTTTTCTGAAAAAAGGAAGATGAGAACTTAATGTCTGTTCCCAGAAAGGCACACCACCCTTGGGCAAGTTTAGCAGCAAGCATTGGACTCGTCCTGAAAGCTGTATCCTGAGTTTGCTACATTGAATGTACTGTTTCATTTAATCCATTTCTGTTCTGAATAGCATTCATATTTTTATTCTACAGATGAAGTAACAGATTCAGAAAGATATCTGGACTCTTTTCAATTTTCTATAGCCAAGAAGGAGCTGGTTGAGAATTCATTCCTCTGACTGAATGTACAATTTTTTTTCTTGGACTCATAACTTGCACTAGATGTGTAAGTTCTACATGGCACAGCTCAAGTGCAAAGTGGGTTTCTGGTGGTCTGGGGATAAACGTGGGATGGAGCACTGGGAGAAGTGTTATGAAGGCCAGGATGCTTAAGGGTAAGTTTTAAAGGAAGGAAGTAAAGAAGAGGTCATGAATTGTAACAGAATGTGCAGAGGTGGGGGTGCATGGGGCACATATGGGCACATGTGTTCTCTAGCATCATAGGGTTAGGAAGGGCATTTTGAGGAAGAAGACGGTTTGCTTGCCTGGGACCAGGGCTTTTAGCCTATAAAATTGTCTCTTTCTAACCTTCCCCACAGTGGTTGTGGTGATCAGACCCCTGATTGTGAGATTATGTCAAAAAGCAGTAATTTGGTCTTATTACACTGACCATGTTCAGGCTAGAGATTTGTTGTTGTTGCTTTCCAAAACATAAAAAAAAAAAATACATTGTGTTGAAAAATAACCCTCTATCTTCTAACAATAGGCAGATATCTGCTTAAACAACCATTTACCCACTGAGTCCAACAACCTCCCAAATTATCCAACCAAGTGTATGTCCCATGTATGTGGACTCATACTTTTCTGGTTCATGGAGTGGATATAGTATGCCAGCATGTGGGTAGCAGGTTTCGTTGGATCTTTGATACTATTTTCTTTGTGAATCTTCTATGCCTTTGTTTGGTCAACTGACCTTGTTTTCTGGAAAGTACCTTCAGTACTGACTATGACAGGGCTAGGACTGCTTAGAGGCTAATCCAACAATTTAACAGTTTTGCTAAATTTGAACTGTCTGCTTACTGCAAATTGTCTAATCTTTCTGAGAATCAAAATTCCCATCTATAAAATGACTGTAAAGAGTCTACTACATGACAGGTGCTAATTAATAACAGCTTCATGTCACTTATACATAAGCTGCTATCTAATCTGTATTGAGGATTGAGCCAGTTTGCACTAGCGTTGACAAGAACTCTATGTGCATCATATCATTTAATCATCATTATCTCTGAATAGGATTGGTACTGTTTTTATACACATGAATATGTAAGGGAACTACAAATTTTAAGGTGTTAAGTAACTACCCAAATAAAATCCTACAGGGAAAGGTGTGAAAGCCAGACTAAGAACCTGTGCATTGAAATCTGGCCCAGAATCTGAACTCAAAACTATTCACTGGCTTTCTCTTAACTTATAAATACTTTACTTGTTCATGTCCTAATGCAGGGATGCTAGCTTATATCTCAAGTCTGACTGTTTCTCTGTATCTTATTCTTTAATAGTCTGCTTAGAACTGTCTCACCCCAGTAGTCTTTCCAATAAACTATAGCCCAGTGGCTACAGACCCACTGGTCTTTCTTTGTGGGTATTCATTCCTGAATAGTGTTATTTCCATTCTCTGCCTACTGAACAATGGTTTCTTCATTATTTCAGTAAGTTTTCACTGAATACCTATGTATCAGGCCTAATGTGAGGCATCAGGAAAAAATTAGACAGGGCTCTTGTTTTAGGAAAAGTCAGTCCCAATGGGGGAGGCATACAAAACAGTTACAGTGCCCATGGCCAACATATAAGTAATTAATCTGTCTTACCAACTTTAACCTCAGTCTCTCTTGAGTTTTTGAATATTTCACATTCTCTCTTGTCATTCTACTGTTCAAGTTACTATTATTTCTCATTAGATTATTACAATAATCTCCTGAGTAATTTCTTGAATACACATTGTATATCCCATACTGTCCTTAATATTGTAACCATACTCATTTGAGACATATGTATATTATTTAAACTGGTATTTTTAGCTTTCTGATGCTCTTAACATTATGAAAAAATAATAAATGCCTGCATTTCTAACATTAAAAAGGAACATATTGAAATATACAAATAAAATACCTTGAGAGTTTTTTAAAGGTCCTTGTAGGTTTTAACATCATGTGGACAAAATTATGATGCTGTCATTATTTCCACCCAACATTTAGCCATTAGATTTTTGCAATTGTCTTTTACCATAAGTTACTCTGTATTATTTTAATGATAGGACAAGTTTAAGAATTCATAAAGTCACTGATCCATTAATTCCACAAATGTTCACTGAGCGTCCATTGTGTTTGAAGCACAGACAGGGTGCTGGAAATAAAGATTCAGGTCACACAGCTCCAGTAGATGTCCTGGCACTTGGTGCTTCAGTAGCAATCAGGGAAGACTCAGATGTGGTCTCTCTGCTCAGAAAGATGAAACTATAGAATAAGACGACTCCTTGTTCTCAAGAGGCTTGTGTGCTATTAAGTAAGACAATGTCCATGTATCTAACCAACCCTTATGTGGTATCTATTATATTTCAGACACTGGGAATATAACAATGAGTAAAGCAGAGCTTTATTATAGTTTCAGTTTAGCATAGTGAATACATGATCTGAATTCTCTGCAGGAGGCTGGAGGAGTGCAGAGGAGGAGTCTTGAATTCAGCATACAGTGTTAGAAAGAACATTGAAGGGAAACAATTAACTAATTACTAATTAGCTAACAGTCAACTAATAACTAACATTCTTAAAAATGTGTGTGGATGTGTTTGTGTGTGTGTGTGTGAAACGACCTTACTCTTATACATTTTATATTTCTTTTTATATATTTTTTATATTTCTTTTTTTTCTTTCCTTTAATTTTTAGGATGGATTCTTTGATAGGCTCATATATGTATATCATGCTTTGGTTGTACCCTCGACTTCTTACCCTTGCTCTTCCCAGTCTCTTTATGCACCTTCTTCTCAATGAGTTTACCTCTTAACTTTTATGTCTTTTTAAGAATATTGAGACCTAATGAGTTGAATTAGGGTTGTGTGCACAAGGGTAAGAGGAGGTCTCTCACTGAGGCATAGACAGCATGAAATAGACACACCACTGGAGAAATTGAGCTTTAAAAGGCACATTTTCATGGCTAGCCTAGGAAAATGTATGGGTGATATATTAAATCCTACACAGTTACAGATTATAGAAAGCAAGCACAAAGGAGACAAGACTGCTGCCTTAAAGAATATAAGAAGTACTAGAGAAGAGATATTCTCAGGCCAAAGGCTACACTACAGTCATTGGTCATACCTCCGGAACTAGTATTTAGGGAAGAAAAGGAATCAGCCAAGGAGTACAGCAGTTAACAAAACAACGACCAGCTCCTGAACATTTAATGTGAGCACATCTGGGCTCTCCTCTTTCACCCGACTCTACTGTGCACTGCTAGACTGGTTCAGTCAGAAAAAAATTTACCTAATTTTATTCATAATCAATTTAGAATCAGTATGCTTTAAGTGAATCTGAGAAATCACATGAAGTATGGATAACTAATCAAATTCTGAAATGCAATAGATTTATTAATATAATGTAACATTATTCACATATGTGAAAAAAGAACATTTATATGTCCTATCTGTACACTGTCTATGGGCAGCAAAATTGTAACTATGGTTGTTGACTTGGTTCCTTCACCCCAAAGAACTTTTGAAAGAATGCTTACACTTGGCCCTTTACAAACAGGAAAATATTAGTTGTTATGTCTGGTAAATCGATACAATAATGGCTGTCAATGATTGAACCTCCATGAGTTTTCAAGATTTGTCATATTTATAGTCTTCTCATAAAGCCTATTCACAACCTTTGAATTTGGCACTGGGTCTTATGACTAGTTTTGATAGCTACAAAGTAGTGGAAGAAACATTCTGACATCTGAAGCTGGGCATGAAAAACTTTGTCCTCTCTTTAGTGTTGCTAGAATATTTCTGTCTTTATGAGAAGAACTGGAGGTCAAATGAAGGGAAACTGAGCAACCTTAGATAACATCCAAGACTTGTAAATGAGACATCTTATATCATCAGACCAAGCTGACCTCCACATGATTATTGTCAAGTAATGAATCTCATGTGAGACTAGCAGAACTGCCTAACAGAGTCCAGATCAAATGGTTTGAGAAGAGATGGTTGTTGAGTTACCCCATTAAGGTTTGAAGTACTTCCATAGCAATGGATAACTGACATGCTAACAGATTAAGTATTCAAGGGTTAATAGTGTTACATATGCACATAGAACTATTAAATATTATCAGAACATTAATAATGATGTAGAGGAACAATTTAGTGGAAAATGAATAGCATTTATCTTTAAATATAGTTGAGTTCTGATCATCGGAATATCACATTTAACTTCCATAAAAGGCCTAGTCTGAAGACTGGATGACATAAAAACGTAGTAAGTCACATGCTCCTTAGCACTTGAAGTCATTCTATAAGAATGAAATTAATTCTCTATCTTCCTTAAAGGTAAGGACTTATACATAACATAAGTTAATGTATAATTTATATGCTTCACAGATTAACATGAAATTGATCAAATCCTGTTTTCTGGTTGTTTTTACTTCTGAAGATTTCTATTACGTATAAATATACCTGTTTGATTTATTTTTGCCACTATAAAAATAGGCTAGACTAATACTGCTAGTAATGATGTACATATTTTAATTCATGAAACAAAGGTTTGGGAAGAGATAGGTAGGTGAACAATGGAGAAAAGAAGGAGAAGAATTTATTGAATTTATTAAGTGACTAGTAGGGTTGAAGAAGAAGAAATTGTATGTTTTTAAGTAAGCACTGAAGTGGATGAAGCTCTGTAGTAGAGTGCATGCAGAGCATATTTGAGGCACAGATTTTGATCTAGTGCTGAAAAAGAAAACAAAGTAGCTCCAACGGTGCAAATCTCTTGGAGGTAACCAACACCTGCCTGCACTTAAGACCAATTCAATAAGAAGAAAATCATGCCTAGCACTTATTAATCTAACCAACTACACTTGGCTGATTAGGCCATGAACCCTAGAGGAGAACATACTACTACAATTTTCCTAGCCTATATAATTTATAACTGTATTCTAATTCCTTCCCTTATAGCTACAGAAAAATGTAGTTCTTTCCACTCATAAAAGAAACTTCTTTTTGTAAACAAATGAAGGACATAACAGAGATCCATATCTGGTCAAAATGCAGAGAAAAAGTCACCATAGGGTATCCAACCCCACTGATGCATCTATAATGGAATCTCTATTCCAAAGACTCTTGGAATATGGGATAGGAAGAGTGGTAGAGTCATAGGACAAGGATGCCTGCTAACAAATAATGTCTTCAAACTTGGCAAAGTTGAACCCATCAAATTTCAACAACATAGTCTCCTCACTGCATAATAACAATATCAGTCAGCATGCCAGTGATGATGAGAGAAATTTCACAAGGTCCCACAGTTGGTTGAAAACCTATAGGTAATCTATGACTGCTGAGAGGAGAGTCAGTTTCCCACCCCCAAGGAACAGCCTCCTGATAGAGTATCTAACCTCAAGTGCTTAGTCCTACCTAAACATATTTGTATAGATGAGCAAAAGTAAAATAGAATCAGTAGGTGTTATATACATATGTTTGTGCATAGACATGCAATGATAATAATTTAAAAGAAGTCATGAATTTGTGAAGGAGTTGGGAGTGTAGAAATAATTGGGGGGTGAGGAGAGAAATAATATAAGTATAGCACTCATGTATTGAGTCTTAAAATATAAAAAAAATTAAAAAGAGATGGATAGCAGCAGATATGGTTACATTAAATATTTGAAAAATCCAATAAAGATATAAAAGCAATTAAACAAATAAAGAAATCATCTCCAGACAGGGAAATGGCAATACCTTTTTAGTTATGTTATTGAGTTTCTTTTGGTGTGGTAAAAAACTTTGGAACTAAATAGGCGTGCTGGTGGTAAATACAATGAATGTAAAATGTTATTTAAAGAAGCTAATGACAGTTGAAGACTATTGAGAGAGGAAGAGTCACATTTGTCTGGGAAGGCACTGTCACTGGTATGTGGCCCATGACAGTCAATACTCTTCACACATACAATATGGGCAGCACTAATAGGACTTAGTGGCTGATTTTTTAAAAGCCATGGAGTTGGAAGGAAGAGCAGAGATATGTTATAGGAGTATGTTGGGGGCAGGTTGATATGACTGAAATGAACATAAAATTGGGGAAGATACATGGTAAAAACTGTTTAAGAAACTCCATAACATATGTAAGTCTTACATGGACAAATGACTCCCACATAGGCAATGCTTGAATATATCAATAAAAGAATACATCCATACAATAATGTTCAGTGCCCCCAAATATATGGGACATTTGCTGTCTTCAAGATATCTGGTAGAAGTGACTGCTCCAGAGAACAATTACTTTATGATGTGTTTAACTCTTCTTTGTTACTACTTCTTCTGTGGGGGGATCATTCAGTCAACAGGAAAGCCTGGGTGTCATTTAACATAGGCAGAGCAAGACATCAAGATTTTCTTTCACTAGGTAGTCTACCACTTTCCTTTCAAATTCCACAAACCTCTTATTTCTGTTTAGGTCAGAAAAAGATGGAGATTTGTCTTTAAAATCTTATCATCCAAGCATAGCTTCATAACATTTTAGTTTTTTTTTTTTCTTCAGAAGGGCAGAAAAAGCTTTAACTAGATCAGCATGAAGCAAGCTTGGTAATAAATATCCGGCCCACAGATACCTATTAAAGTTCATTGGCTCTGTTTTAAAATAAACTGTGGGAAGGTCACCTTGATTACAAAACCGCAGACACATTCTCAAATAGCTACAGGCTTTGGTCTTAATGTTCAGAACTCATTGTTTTTAGGACTGAAATGAACCAGAACTTGGAAACCAAAATGATGAATCTCTCAAGAATTGAATTATACTTAGTTTTTCACTGTTGCATTTGAAATTCATCCTGCCTCTCTGAAATTTTCTATGTCTTAATGTTTCAATGTCTGTTCAATTTCTTTCCATCATTACACAGGAGGAATAAGTATAAAGATTTTCATCATAAAAAGTATTTGAATCCTAGCTACAACCTTTCCCAGCTACCTTGCATTGTACGTTAACCTTTAGAAATTATTTTTTCTTGGAAAAAGAGGAATAACTATCCATAGATTTTAGAGAAAATAAAATTCTAAAGTAGCATGACAGACTTTAGCATAATTCTTGTGCTATGTGCATGTATTCACTAAGACCCTTTCTCAAAAATTTAAGGTGGATAACAGTAGAGAAAGAAATATGATGCCAACCTCTCAGCTATATAGGAACATATAAAAGTATATACACATGCACACACACAAGTTATTCTTGCCCATCACTCCCCAGAAAAACATCAAGATCAGAAAAATGAATCAATGCCTGTCTTAGGGTTTCTATTCCTGCACAAACATCATGACCAAGAAGCAAGTTGGGGAGGAAAGGGTTTATTGAGCTTACTTCCACATTGCTGTTGATCACCAGAGGAAGTCAGGACTGGAACTCAAGCAAGCCAGTAAGCAGTATTGTACTGGCTGGTTTTGTGTGCCAACTTGACACAGGCTGGAGTTATCACAAAGAAGGGAGCTTCAGTTGGGGAAGTGCCTCCATGAGATCCAGCTGTGGGGCATTTTCTCAATTAGTGATCGAGGGGGTAGGGCCCTTTGTGGGTGGTACCATCCCTGGACTGGAAGTCTTGGGTTCTATAAGAGAGCAGGCTGAGCAAGTCAGTAAGGAACACCCCTCCATGGCCTCTGCATCAGCTCCTGCTTCCTGACCTGCTTGAGTTCCAGTCCTGACTTCCTTTGGTGATAAACAACAATATGGAAGTAAGCCCTTTCCTCCCCAACTTGCTTCTTGGTCATGATGTTTGGGCAGGAATAGAAACCCTGACTAATACAATGCCACATGAGGGGGAAATAGATTACAATTAAACAGTCCTAAAGCCTAATATCATTAAGACATTGAATTGGCATTGGAATCCAGACAAGGCAGCCCAACTAGAACATATCCCATAAAGAGGTAACAGCTTTTGGGATAGCCGCTGTCTTAGTCAGCGTTTCTATTCCTGCACAAACATCATGACCAAGAAGCAAGAAGGGGAGGAAAGCATTTATTCAGCTTACTTCCACATTGCTGTTGATCACCAGAGGAAGTCAAGACTGGAACTCAAGCAGGTCAGGAAGCAGGAGCTGAGGCAGAGGCTATGGAACAATGTTCCTTACTGGCTTGCTTCCCCTGGCTTGCTCAGCCTGCTCTCTTATAGAACCCAAGACTTCCAGCCCAGGGATGGCACCACCCACAAGGGGCCCTACCCCCTTGATCACTAAATGAGAAAATGCCCCACAGTTGGATCTCATAGAGCCACTTCCTCAACTGCAGCTCCCTTCTCTGCGATAACTCTAGTCTGTGTCAAGTTGACACACAAAACCAGCCAGTACAGCCCCCAATCCAGTTGTTCATGACCCACATGAAGACCAAGCTGAAAACCATCTAGTACATATGTTCAGGGAGGCCTAGGTCCAGCCAAAAGCTAACATCAAATTAAGTGGAGAGAAATTTGAAACAATTTCACTAAAATCAGGGACAAGGCAAGGCTGTGTACTCTCTCCATGTGTATTTAACATAATACCCGAAGTTCTATTCAGAAAAATAAGAAAACCAAGGAAATAAAGGGGACACAAATTGGAAAGAAAGAAGTCAAAGAATTTCTGTTTGTAGATGATATGATAGTACACATAGCAACCCCAAACACTGTACAAGAGAAATCCTACAGCTGACAAACAACTTCAGCAACATGGCTGTATACAAAATTAACTCAAAGAAATCAGTAGCCTTCCTTTATACAAATGATAAATGGCCTAAGAACAAAATTAGGGAAATAACACCTTTTACACTAGCCAAAATAACATAAAATATGTTGGTGTAACCCTAACCAAATAAGGGAATGATTTGTATGACAAAAACTTCAACTCCCTGAAGAAAGAAATTGAAGAAGTTAGAAAATAGAAAGATCTCCCATGCTCATGGATAGGTAGGATTAACATAGTGAAAAAGTCCATCTTATTAAAAGTAACTACTCCACATCTGAATCTTGAAAATCTACTATCAAAACAATTAAAGTTTATAAATTAGGATAGTCAATCTCTTTTAAGTCATTTTTTGAGATCATAATATAATTACACCACTCCTCCATTAGTTTTTCTCCTCCAAACTATATCATATGATAAAACCATAAAGTTTGAGGTTAGAAGGTTGAGTACTTATATCAAAATAGTGGAACAATGAAAAAAATAAAGGCAAAGAGAACATAAAGGGAGCTGCCCAGGGCCTTGTTGTATTATGGGAGAAAGAGGCAAACAACAAAACTGGTCTTGACAGCTGGCTACCCTGGCTGTGTGAAGGCTTCTCAGAAAGGTATATGCATGTGAATACTTTCTGTCAATGGTAAATGTGTATATATATAAGGCAGTCATTCTTTAATTTTAGGTCCTTTTCAGATGTTATGTTCCTTTATAATTTAGTTTGCCTTTGAAATGATTTCTTGCAGGACTTGCTAACTTGTGGTGTCCTGTGAAAAAATAAAAACCTAGAGCTCCTGTTTAAAAATTACTAAGTATTTCAAGAAGACAATAGCAGAGCATTCATGTGAGTACAGGCACTGTAGGCCCCCATGGACCACTCAGCTTGTATACCTAGGAAGCCAGCCATAGACTGCCTCCCCAATCCCTGTATCTAAGCAGCTGTTGACTGAGTGCTTTCAGATTAGGTCATTAAGACTCCTTAATATAATTGCAAACAACTTTTTACAGCGTAGAAAGGGTCATTGAGAGGTCCCCCTTCTTTTTCCCTTAATCTCTTCCCATTGATTCTGATAGTCATGAACTGGTGACGATGGTGGCTGCAGACAGTGTGATAACAGGAAGTGAGGGGACAGTGCTCTAAGAGTCCTTGTGTGGAGCCACAGGATCTGGAGCTTCAACAGGTGTTGGCTCTAACAGGATTGCAGTGGTGTGAGGCAGGAGTGATGCCGCTTTCATGATTTTGCCCAGAGTTATTCTGGCATTGAAAATTAGAACTAGTATTTCCTGAAAGTAATGAAAAAAATCAAGATGCAACCTATGTTTTCTCACTTCTGGGTCCCTTTACTGTCTAGTATTTTTATGGTTTTTTGTCTCTGACATAGGCTCTGCCATTAAATTACTATGTGGTCATAAGCTTCATTTAGGTTTTCTGGATAATTTCTATAAAACAGTAATAATATATGCTGTGCCCTCAAAGGAGTAAACATGTTTTCCACACAGTATATATTCAGAAAACTTTAACTAAACCACCTTAGTTCTGGTTCTGAATTGACATTTTCCTGTAAAGTCTAGATCATTTTCTTCATCACTCAGGAGACTAATTCTTCCAAGTGGTCATGTATGCACTTAAGGAATTTCATCCATCAGAACAACTGAAACACAATGGGAAGAAGCTGGAGTGAAGAAGCTTGAGAAGTCAAACTTCAGGCCTAATCACAAGAAAACAAAGCAAAAAACAAAACAAAAATACAAACAAACAAAAAAAACCCACAACACCAAGAACACAGGGCTCTGGAACTCAGTACTACCATCTCAGTTTTTTTCTTCTGTTGCTGTGATAGAATAATATGACTGAAGCAACTTAAGGTAGAAAGGGCTTACTCTGGATCACAAATCCAGGGGTACAGTCTATAATGGCAGGAGTGTAAAGGCAGCTTTGGAAGCCTCTGGCCAGACTTTATCCAAAGCCAAGAAGTAGAGAGACATAAATTAATGCATACTAGTGCTCCTCTGTCTTTCTGTATGTTATTCAGTCTCAGACCAGAAAATGGTACTATCCACAATTAAGATGGGTTATTCTGCATCAATTAGTGTTTTCAAGATATCCCTTCATGATTAGGTCACCAACATACCTTCAAAATTTTTGACCCAGAATTGTTCCTGTCTAAAAAGAAATGTAGGGACAAAAATGGAGCAGAGCTTGAAGAAAAAGCAGTCCAGTGATTGGCCCAACTGATGCCATTTTGTTCTTACAGTCAGGTGCCTAGTATGGCTATTCTCTGAAATGCTCTACCAACAGCTGACTCAGACAGATGCAGACATAGCCATCCATTGGAATAAGGTCGGGTAACTCCTATAGAAGAGTTAGAGGAAGAATTGAAGGAGATGAAGGGGATGGCAACTCATAGGAAGAACAAAAGTATCAAGTAACTGAGACCGCTGAGATCTCCCAGAACTAAGACACCAACCAAAGAACATAAACCGGCTAGTCTGTGACCCCCAGCACATATGTAGCAGAGGACTACCTTTTCTGACCTCAGTGGAAGCAGATGTGCCTAATTCTGTAGCGACTTGATGCCATCAGGGAGGGGAATATGGGAAGGGTGTGAAGTGGAGTAGGGGGTAAGTGGTATAGGTGGGTGGGGAACACCCTCTCAGAGACAAAAGGGGAGGATCGGTGAAGAACTCTTGCACGGGGATCTAGGAAAGGGGGCAAAATTTGGAATGTAAATAAATAAAATAATTTTTTTAAAAAACCTTTCAGAGATATTCCTGGTGGCTCATTTCCTAGGTGAGTCTAGATTCTGCCAAGTTATTGACACTCTAAGGCTCAATTTCTCTCTGTTATGCAATTTAACTAACACAAGAAAAATTCTGTACCAGACCCTGTGTGGAAAGTTCTTATAGACTCATTCAGTTTGCTGCCAACCAATCCAGGGCCAGTGTCTCTGGGAGACAGCCATCTAAGTATCTGTAAATATTCTCACCATCCCAAGGACCAGATTCACTGATTACTACCAAATGCTTTGCAGTATGTTGACAATTTGG
Source organism: Mastomys coucha (assembly GCF_008632895.1). NCBI lineage: Eukaryota > Metazoa > Chordata > Mammalia > Rodentia > Muridae > Mastomys > Mastomys coucha. The sequence goes on along the minus strand of NW_022196900.1, from coordinate 70,245,372 downwards.
TTAAGGGTTTTGTTTTACTGTTGTATTCTCTTTAGAATTCCCAAGGTGACCTTGACTGTAGTTTAGAAACAAGAAAACCAAAGCTCAGGAAAAGTGAGTAGCACATGTGTCTTTGCAGGAAATAAGGAGAGCTAGAAGTGAAGACCAGGTTCAGGGGATAATAGAGTCCTCACCTTTTAGTTTTTCAGAATTTTTTAGACAGATAATCAGTAAAAACAGGCTAAGGGTGCCAAACATCTTCAATATAATCATATTTCTAGTCTTAATATATAGTGAGATCAGATGCAAAATACTGAAAGCCTGACAAAGCAAGCGCCTACAATACTTAACTTGAACAAATGTTTATAATAAAAGGATCAAGGCACACAAAGATATAGATATTGGGAAATTATACAAAACTGCTTTTATCTGTTAGGAACTACACTGAAGATTTAATAATGTGATCTATAATTATGTCAGTTGGAGCTGCTATGGAAGGCAGGCCAAGTCTCACCTCCTTTTTTTTCTATATCTCTGGAGGTGGCCTGAACCATTATCTGTGTTAATAACCGTAAATTTCTATATCTTTACCTGATGTTTTCTCTTGATCAACTGGACTCTTTTACCTGGATATTCCACAGATTCTTCTGTAAAAAATGGACATATCATACCCTTGACTCATTTTAAAGCTGTATCTCCTTTAGCATTACTTATTATTTTATCTTATCTCTATAAAAAGATCTATCCTTTGCTAGAGTTCCAAAAATAATCTACAATAACTGGGGCTGAGGAGTTAGCTCTGTAAGTTATGTGCTTCATTCTCAAGCATAAGAACCTGACTTCAACTCTAGCACCCACTGTGTTGGTGTGTGTTTATAATGCTAGAAGGAGAGACAGAGACAGGAGGATCCTTAGGGTCACTGGCCAGTTAGCCTAATTGGTGAGCTCTAGGTCCTAGAGAGAAGTCCAGTCTCAGAGAACAAGATTGGAAAGGGATCCTAAGGCAGGCAATGTAAGTCCCCTTTAGGAGTTCCACATGAAGACACAGCTGCACAACTGCTTACTATGTACAGAGGCCTAAGTCAGTCCCAGGCATCCTCTCTGGTTGGCAGTTCAGTCTCTATGAGCCTGTAAGGGCCCAGGCTGATTGATACTGTAGGTTTTCTTGTGATGTCCTTGAACTCTCTCACTTCTTCAATCCTTCCTCTCACTCTTCCACAGGATTTCCGAAGCTCAACTTAATGTCCAGCTGTGAGTCTCTGGATCAGCTTCTCTCAATTGCTGGCTGAAGCGTCTCTGATATCAATTATGCCAGGCTCCTGTCTGCAGGTGTAGCAGAATACTGACACATTTACAGTGTCAGGAGTGGGCTCCCTCTCATGGCATGGGTCTCAAACTGGGTCAGCCACTGGTTAGCCATTCCCTCAAACTCTGTTCCATCTTATATTCCTGCATATTTTGTAGGTAGGGAAAATTGTGGATTTAAAGTTTTGTGGCTGAGTTGGTGTCCCAATCCCTCCACTGGAAGTCTTTCCTGATTACAGGAGATGGCAGGTTCAGGTTCTATATCCCCCAGACTCCCCCTTTTCTGAGAAGGAGAGGAGGAGGAGGAGGAATTGGGGGGAAGGGAGATGAGAGGAAGGGAGTGAGAGGAAAGGAGAGAGAGGAAGCCGAAATGTAAAGAAAAAATTAATTAATGAAAAAAGATAACATTCTTGGGATCAATAATCATGGTGGACTTTTGGCCTCTACCTGTGCATGTATGTACACTTGCAAACACACATACATTCATATGGGCACACAGACACAATGACAATTACAACAGTCTTCTTTTTAAAAAATGAATTAATTTGTTTGTTTACATCCAAAATGCTGCTCCCTCTCCTGGTCCCTCCCTCACAGAATCTCTGCCCACCTCTACCCCTGCCTCTTCTCCTCTGAGAGAGTAGAATATCTTTGGGTATCCCTCCCTGCCCCTGGTGCATCAAGTCTATGCCAGATTAGGTGCATCCTCCCCCACTGTTGCCACACAGGACAGCCATAAAGACTGAGATGCCTGTCTGCTACATTTGTGCCTGTGGGGCAAAGGTGGTTGTGGTGGTGGTGGTGGTCCTATCCTGTGTATGTTTTGGTTGGTGGCTCAGATTCTGAGAGCTCCCAGGGGTCCAGGTTACAACAGTCTTCTTAAGCAATTTTATTTTCCCCTTATGACTGAGTCTGTCCTTAAATTGAAAGTTCTGCCTTTGAAATATGAACACCTCCTTTATAGCTTCTTAGTCTATTCAACATACTATAACTAAATTCCCTTTACAGAAATCTTATACCAACAGAAATTTATTCCTCCAAGTTTTGGAGACTAAGAAGGCCAAAATCGAAGCACTGACAAATTTAGATTCTTTTGAAGGGTTACTTCCTGGCTCATAGATGCCACCTGCTTCATGTATCCTCAGGTGGTAAAAGGTACAAGGCAGCTCCTTAAGAACTTTAATAACAGCATCAATTTCATTCACGATGGCCTCATCATAACCTAATCACCTCCCCCAAAACCAACACTCTAATAGTGTCGCCTTGGTGCTCAGACCTTAGCATTTGAATTTTAGAAATTAACAGTAATACTTATGACATTTTATACATTTATAATCTGAGGCAGAGTGATATAAATAGTATTTGCCCAATCTGCCATTTTATCCATTTTATATTGACAAAGAAATCAAGACTATTTTTCTCACGATTTTATCCTCAGCACATGTAACACTGCTAGATATGTGATAGACAATCAAAAACTATGTGTAGAAAACCATGAATAAATCTGTATTTCTCTGGTATTGAGTAGGCAGCCAGAATCTATATGTGGCTAAGATGGATCGATCTACTTCCTCCTTGCTCTCCCTTCTTCCAGACTTCTGGTTCAAACCCTAACCCATTTTTAGGAGAGTTATCATAATGATGTCTTACCTGACTTCCCAGCTATTTGAAAATGCATACATACTTCATTCTTTTGCCAGAGTATACTTTCTCTGGTGCATACATAGCTTCTCATCCTGTTTTTTCCTTTTTTAAAGTAAAGCTGATTCATCCAAATAGCTCACAGGTTGGTGTTAGCGTGACCTTATTACAGAAAAAAAATCTTGCGCCATAAAATGAGAAAAATTTATATCTCAATTATGTTGAGTTCTTAAATTGTTTACTATATTATGAAATATATGACATCACAAATCCTATTAATCAATGGAAATATAAATGACATGGAATGTTATTCAGCTTGCTATCACTATAATGCAGTATGTGAGAAAGTCAACTTACAAAGGCATTTGGGGCTCATCATTTTTTTTCTTTTTTTTTATTAGATGCTTTCTTTCTTTACATTACACATTTTATCCCCTCCAAAAACTCCCATATCCCATCCTCCTCCTCCCTGCTCACTAACCCACCCACTCCCACTTCCCTGTCCTGGCATTCCCTTACACTGGGGCATCAAGCCTTCATGAGAACAAGGGCCTCTCCTCCCATTGATGTCCCAGAAGGCCATCCTCTATTACATATGTAGCTGGAGCCATAGGTTCCTCCATTTGTACTCATTGGTTGTTGGTTTAGACCCTGGGATCTCTGGGGGTACTGGTTAGTTCATATTGTTGTTCTTCCTATGGGGATGCAAACCCCTTCAGCTCCTTGGGTTCTTTCTTTAGCTCCTCCATTGGGGAAATTCAAATCAAAACAACCCTGAGATTCCACCTCACACCAGTCAGAATGGCTAAGATCAAAAATTCAGGTGATGCAGATGCTGGAGAGGATGTGAAGAAAGAAGAATATTTATCCATTGCTGGTGGGATTGCAAGCTGGTACAACCACTCTGGAAATCAGTTTGATGGCTCCTCAGAAAATTGGACATGGCACTACCTGAGGACCCTGCTATATCACTGCTGGGCATATACCCAGAAGATGCTTCAACATGTAATAAGGACACATGCTCCACTATGTTTATAGCAGCCTTATGTATAATAGCCAGAAGCTGGAAAGAACCCAGATGTCCTTCAACAGAGGAATGGATACAGAAAATGTGGTATATTTACATAATGGAGTACTACTGAGCTATTAAAAACAATGAATTCATGAAGTTATTAGGCAAATGGATGGAACTAGAAAATATCATTCTGAGTGAGGTAATCCAATCACAACAGAACACACATAATATTTACTCAGTGATAAGTATATATTAGCCTAGAAGTTCAGAATACCCAAGATATAATTCACAAGACCACATGAAGCTCAAAAAGAAGGAAGACCACAGTGTGGATACTTTGGTCCTTCTTAGAAGGGAGATCAAAATAACTATGGGAGGAGATACAGAGACAAAGTCTGGGGCAGAGACTGAAAAAAAGACCATCCAGTGATCTAGTCCCACCTAGGGAGATCCCGCCTATATACAGTTACCAAACCCAGATACTATAGGGGACGCCAACAAGTGCTTACTGACAGGAGCCTGATAGCTGTCTCCTGAGAAGTTCTGCCAGTGCCTGACTAATATAGAAGTGGGGCTCATCATTTTTGACAAAGCAGTCATAATTTAGTATTGGATCCATTGCCTTGGGCCTGTGGCATGGAAGCAAATCACAGTAAGAGTACATTAGGACAAACATTGTATGTCATAGCCAGGCAAAAAAGAATCACAGGCTCCTTCCGAGGAGCCTGATGTTATGACTGATGTAAGGAGCACATACAAGGTCCCTTCTCTTATAGGTTCTACCAACTTGCAACAGAGAGCTATTAAAGTTCAAACCTTTAAAATTTGTGTCTTTGGAAGACAGTCAAGAACCAAACTACAAAACTGGACATTGTGCTACCTAGCACTTGGAAGCTGAGGAAGGAAGAATAGTAGTCCAAAGCCAGTCTGAGTTATATAGACAGATCATGTCAGAAACACAATGAAATGAGCTAATCATAGAATGTTGAAATGTTCACAACAGATAACACATTACCAAAATTCAATTCAATTCTAATTTCATACTAAAACTGCTTATTTAGTTTGTTGATTTCTAACTTCTTGATTTCTTTATATATTTTGGATATTGTTATCCTTCTGTAGGATGTAGGGTTAGACAAGATCTTTCCCAATCTTCAGGCTGCCATTTTGTCCTATTAATGATGTCCTTTGCCTTACAGAATCTTCAGTTTCATGAGATCCCTTTAGTCAATTCTTCATCTTAGAGATTGAGGCATTGGTGTCTGTTTAGGAAGTTGTCTCCTGTATCAACAAGCTCAAAGCTATTTTCCATTTTCCCTTCTATTAGATTTAGTGTATCTGGTTTTATGTCAAAGTCTTTAATCCACTTGTATTTGAGTTGTGTGCAGGGTTATAAATATGGATTTATTTACATTCTTCTACATGTACACAACCAGTTAGAGCAGCATTATTTGTTGAAGATATTTTCTTTTTTCCATTGTATAGTTATGTCTTCTTAGTAAAAAATCAGGAGTCCATAGATATCTGGGCTTAGTTCAGGGTCTTTTATTCAATTCGATTGATCAATATGTCTATACCAATACCATCCAATTTTTATTAATATTGCTCTGTAGTAGAGCTTGAGACCAGAGATGGTGATTCCTCCAGAAGTTCTTTTATGGTACAGGATTGTTTTAGCTTTCCTGCGTTTTTGCCAAATAACACAATTTAAACATGGAATACAGAGCTAAAGAGAGAATTCACAACAGAGGACATGTGGATGGCTATGAAGCACTTAAAGAAATGTTCAGTGTCCTTAGTCATCAGAGGAATGGAAATCAAAATGCCTCTGAGGTTCCATCTTACACAGATCAGAATGACTAAGATAAAAAACTTAGTGACAGCACATGCTAGTGAGGATATGGAGCAAGGGGAACATTCCTCTATTGCTGGTGGAAGTACAAACTCATACAACTACTTTGGAAATCAATTTTCTCAGAAAATTAGGAATGGTTTTACCTCAAGACCCATGCTACTCCTGGGCACATACACTAAAGATGTCCTACTATACTATGGGGACACTTGCTCAACTATGTTCATAGTAGCTTTATTTATAAAAGCCAGTAATTGTAAACAATCTAGATGTGCCTCAACTGATGAATGAAGGGGGAAAGGGAACTAGGTAGGAGAAGGGGTGAGGAAGGGGAAAGGATGTTGATCAGGTATAGGGAGAGGTGGTTGGGAGAGGTCTGGGAGAATGGAAATTTGTGGGGGGTCATCTCTGAGACCAGCTGGAGGCATGGGATGGGGGAGGATATGGGAGAGAACCCTAGCTGAGATTCCTACCAGAGGTGGGTATAGAGATGGATATACCACTCAGATAGCCAGGCAGGACTTCTAGAGGAGGGAGCAGGATATCAATCCATGCACAGAATCTTCAAAACAAAATCTGACTTGCCTACAAGATGTTCAGGTATAAACATAAAACACGGAATGAGGGAACAGCCAACCAATGACTGTCCCAACTCGAGACTCATCCCATTTGAAAGAGCCAAGCCCTAATACTATTAATGATACTCTGCTATGCCTGCAGGCAGGAACCTGTTTCCCTGCAGGCTTCATCAAGCAGTGGACAGAGGTAGATGCAATGACTCACAACAACACATCAGGCAGAGCTAGGGGAATCTTGTGGATGAGTGGGGGATAGAATTGGGCAAATGGAGGGTATCCAGGACACCACAAGAAGACCTATAGTGTCTACTAACCTGGGTTCATGGGTGTTCACAGAGAAGGTCACCAACACAGGAACATGCAGGGGGTGAACCTAGGACTCCTACATATTTCTAGCTGATGGGTAGCTTAGTTTAACAACTGGGATAAGGCTATTTCGGTCTCTAGTCCTGGCCTTTGGTTCTGTTGACTACCTGAATGACATGGTTGGGCTTCAGTGGGAAGAAATGTGCCTAGTCCTGCTGGGACTAAGATAGGGTCATTCCTATCTTAGGATAGGAAGGGAGGCTCCGACTTCTCTGAGGAGCAGGGGACAGGAAAATGGGAGGAGGGTTTTGTAAGGGTGGGAGTGGGAGGAGGCCGGGACCTGTGATCAGGACGTAAAGTGAATAAAAAATAAATTATTGGAGACAACACAAAACACTTATTTCACTGGAAACATTGAACTTTATCTTAACATTTATGGCTTCAGTGTTCTTTCCTCAGTCTTCAGTCCAGGTTACCTTTAGTATGGTGATGTAAGCAGTTTGTATATGTAACCTCTTGAAACATTCATCTCATCTCTTGTGCAATGTTTGTAGGGTGTTAACTGTCTCTTATCCTTTCCTTACAAGCTACTAATTAAACAATAAAAGAAGAATACAACTCATGAGCCTCTTGCCTCCTCCTCCTTTAGCAAATCCTATTGGCATGTATCACCACAACCAGCTAATGTGGTTCATTTACACAATGTAATACTATGCAGGTATTAAAAACAAAGACATGATGAATTTCCAAGGCAAATGGAACTAGAAAATACCATCCGGAATGAATTAACTCAGACCCAAAAGGACATGCATGGTATGTACTTATTGATGATTATGTACTTATTAAGGCATGGATGTACTTATTGATGCATGAATATTAGCTATAAAGCACAGAATCCCCATGATACACCACACAGACCCTAAGAAGTTAAACAAGAAGAAATGCCCAAGGGACAATTTGTGAATCACACTTAGAAGTGGGGACTGTCATTGGAGGCAGAGGGAGGGAGCAATATGGGTGAGAAAGAGGAATGGATGGAGAGTGGGGGGGGGCGGGTATAGGGAGCCGGGAGAACCATAAGGCCAGGAGAATGAACGGAAATCTGCAACTTCCAGGGGTGGGGAATTTTTAGAAATTCCCACAGACCTGAGATGGGAGAGGTCCCAGGAGTCAGTGACGTTGGCTGAAATGCCTAACAGCAGGGACATGGAACCTGAAGAGGCCTCCTCCTGAAGCCAGGTAGGATACCCAGGGGAGGGATAAGGACACCAATCCACCCACAAAACATTCGATTCAAAATTTGTCCTGTCTAAGAGCAATGCAAGGACAAAGATGGAGCAGAGACTGGAGGCACGGCCAACCAATAATCAGCCCAACTTGAAACCTATCACATGGGCAAGCACCAATCTCTGACATTATTAATGAGTCTCTGTTACTCTTGCAGACGGGAGCCTAGCATAACTGTCTTCTCAGAGGTTCTATCAAGCAGCTAACTGAAACAAGTGCAGTTGCCCATAGCCAAACATTGGAAGGAGGTCAGGGACTCTTATGGAAGAGCCTTGAAGGGGATGGGAACCAATAGGAGGATTAAACAGAATCAACTAACCTGGACCCCTGGAAGCTCAGAGATGGAACCACCAACCAAAGAACATACATGGGCTGAAATGAGTCCCCAGCAAATATGTAGCAGACCTGAAACTCAGTTTCCATGTGGGCCCCCCAACAAATAGAGCAGAGTCTTTCACTAAAGGTGTAGCCTGACTGTGGTATCTGTTCTCCAACAGAGCTGCCTTGTCTGGCCTCAGTGGGAGAGAATGCACCTAATCTAGCAGAGACTTGATGGGCCAGGGTAGGGGTAGAAGGCCACCACCCTCTCAAAAGATAAGGGGAGAGTATCTATGATTGGGGAACCATGAGGTAACATTTGGGATGTAAATAAACAAATGCATATAAATAAAAAGTAGAATAAAAGAAGAATACAAGAAGTCCCATATCCAAAGTGATATTTCTGCCCTTATAACCAAAACACCTTCTCATGTGGCTGTATTAAAACATAAGGGACTTATACCTTAGCCTGAAAATGACTAAAGAATAAGGGAACACTGTCATTTCTGTTTACATGCATAAACTGTCTAGCACAGAGGAGGTAGAAGAGGTAGTCAGTAAACATGTATTGAAGTCATGCACTAAGTATTTAATAAATTCTTATATGGTAGGCAATGTTCTAGATTCTTGGCGTCTACCAGTAAACAAAGATCCTATGCTTATGGAGCTTATATAATATTAGAAAACAGATAATAAACAATGCATTTTATAATGCAAATAACTAACTGATTTTAATTGATAAGGACAGCAAACAAAATACAAAAAGTAGAGAGGCACTAAGGAAGACCGAGAGTTCTGGAGAAGCAATGCTTTAATGTTTTCCCTATGATGGCTAGGGTACATGCCATTATGGAGATTCTGAGCATGCTCACAGAAGGTTTGCTCTGTGGGTACCTGAACTGATCTCTCCAGGGAAAGGAGGCAGCCATAACAATGCCTCCAATGCAGAAGTATATCCAATACATTTGAGGACAGGAAAGTACAGCTGGAAATCTGAGCAAGGAAAAGAGTAGGAAGTGGTGTGGGGAGCAGAGGTACATAATGACCTGCCTTGTGTTGAAAGAATTATTCTAGCAGCAGCTATGGAGAATAGACTATAGTGATATAAAGATAAAAGCAGGGACCCTCATCAGAAACCCATTATAGTAATACAAGAGACAGGCAGCATCAACCTAGATTAGTTCTACAACAGTCCTAGAGCACCATAAAGAGACGATTGTCTTTACCTAGAGACACAGTGAACAATAATATTTTTGTAAGTGGATTCTAGCCTTATGACCCATGTTCCACTTATCTTCCCCATTTTCTGGCATATAGCATTGGGTTAGGTACAAACTGCCCATGCTTCCTGAGGATAGCAAGCTTTCTCCTGTCTTTGCAATGCCCTTCTCATTGCCTACACCCCATTTCTCTAACTTGCTCTGCTAGCAAGTTTTTACTCATTCTGTAAGACCCAATTCAAATGCCACCTTTTCAGTGAGTCTTTTCCTACTTGCCTACTCAGAATCGGTCTCTCTTTATTCCAACAGTTCTCAACCTGTGGGCTGTGATGCCTTTGGTACTTGACCTACCCTTAAACAGGGGTTGCTTAAAACCATCTGCATATCACATATTACATTGTCATTCATAACAGCAGCAGAATTACAATTATGAAGTAGCATAGTTCATAATTTTATAGTTGCATGTCACCACAACCTGAGGAAGTGTATTAAAAGGTCATAGCATTAGGAAGGGTGAGGGCCACTGCACTGTTCCTTCCTCAGCAGTCTGACTACACCACTAATCCAGGCATATTACAATTGTACTTATACAGTCTATAAATAAGATACTATGACTTATTAAATGCCTATCTATAGCAAAATCCTTTGATTTCATTAACTTTACGGTAAACATAGGAGCCAAGAACAAGGGAACACCAGAAAATGACCAGGAAGAAAAGAATATAGTAAGTTTGAAACATTACAATTCCAGCCTAGTAAAATTACTTGGACGTGGTCTCTTTTAAAAACAAATAACTGGTGGAAAGAACAATAAGAAACCCTCAGGTTCCAGTCATGTTTCTCAGCAAACGTTAAGCTCCAGAAATAGCTACAGAGAGTGAGGTGGAGGACATGGTTGGTGAGAATCAGTTACCTATAAAATTCTGATGAGAATAAGTACCTGGACTCCTTGATCAAATTTTGAAATAGCCTTGGCAGTTTTGGGGTCCAGACTGTCGAAGGCTGTTTCAGTTGTAATGGATACAAATGTGCTGAAGGAGAGTGAGTAACCACCTGACACAACCTTGACTGTGGCTAACCCTGACAGTGTCAGGTTTGAGATGGGTCACAGCACTAGCATGCATACCTGGATCTGTTAGTCTGTACATCTTCTTCAGGCAGCACAGAAGCTACTTTTGTAGCTAGTCTGTTAAGAATTGTCTTGGCTGAGTGGAGAATTACATCTCAGACATGGTTCTGCCTGTCTTGCTCTATGTCTCTTAATAAACAACTTTCTCCCTCTAATCATTTGTTCACTGAAAGTTTAGACCATGTGATCTTTAAGGTACCTTCAGGTTCTGAAATGCAATGTTGTTTAGTAGGAACTTCAAAGATGCTACCCTCTTCCTTCCTAACCCTGCTCTCTTACCACCTCTGTATACTCCCACACACCATCTCAAGAAGAGATGTAGAAGGAATCTTTTTATACTATCCAGTTTGGAAAGAAAAACTTGTCAAAATCTAGATCCTCTGGGGACTGTATCACTGTTGATTCACTGAGTACCACAGACACACCCAACATTCAATATCATGTCTTTATTGTTTCTGTCAGGAAAATCTACCCTCCACTATGAGCAAGAGAGACCTGTCTTTATATTCAATGATTTACTCTTTTAAAATCCCATCTTGCAGTTTCAGTTGCACTAAGTAATTCTATTCATTATAAAATTGGAGTAAATATCATGGAAATATTGAAATAAAATAATATTCTCACTAACACATTCATCTTAATTGTTTCTTTTCTTCTTGGTAGAGTGAGTGGGAGATAATCATATCTGTTTTAGTTACTTTAAATTACTGGAGGTTTAAAATGTGCTATTTGATGAGCTTAGGGTCTTTGGGTTTTTTTTTTTTTAAGTATTTTTCTCCTTTTTCTTCTGCTTTAATATTAAAGCAAAAACTATTACAGTTCAAGTGAAATCATTTTATTGTTTCTGATATACTTGATCACATGCCAAAGCACAAACAACACTTTTTATGACCCATGTATCTTTATTAAGTTTGTTTCTCAAATTAAAGATTCTGGGAATAGGTTAAAACGATTATACCAGAAAACTTTCATGGGCAAGCATGACGCTTTAGAACTAAAGTAGGATTTTATGAAAAATGAGAGAAAGTAATCATAATCTTTTCGGTGCTGTGGATTGGAGCAATGCTTCAGTCAGCATCCTGAGCTCATGCCTTCAAGGCTGGAACTCCATTACCAGACCAAGACAGTAATTCTTATGGTTATAAGCTTTTGAGAGTCATGCAGCTTTAAGTCTTACCGTGGAATTTTAAGATGCATTGTATTAGCTCTGTTTTATAACTGAGGAAACAGAAGCTCAGGAAAACCATATGGGCTGCTCAGTTGCTCAGTTGCTCAACAAATGAGTGGTAAGACGTGGTTTGTGAAATTGGTTCCAGGAGAGGATAGGCAAACAAAGAGAATAGCTGGCAATGAAGTTCATCTCCTTCCAAACCCTTCCAACATTATGCTTATGGACTCACTTGACAGTCTGAAATCCAAGGCTGAACCTAACCTGGACCATTTTTTCCTAGGGACAGCATTTTTCTCAAGACAGGAGTCCCCAAATCTGCTCAGCAGTCTCTACATAGCAGCTGCTAGATTTTGGGATTGGCTAAAGGCTTACGAGCAAGCAAGATCTGTCTCAGATAGGCCAGCAAAACTCTTTGGAAGAATGGAGATTGAAATACTTGGATTGAGTTGTAAAAGAGGCACAGGTACACATACAAAAGTGATATGATAGATAGTTATTCATAATTACAAGTATCTACACATATGCATGCATAAAATTTATCCTCTCACATAAGTTTTTTGCCTCTTCCTTCTCTCTGTCTTCATCAGTCAGTCAGCCATCAGCCAGTCAGTGTATCTGCCTGTCTGTCTGCCTGTATACCTGTCTGTCTGTCTTTCATATACATGCGTGCATGTGCGTGCACACACACACACAAACACACACACATACATACACACTCACATGAGTACAAAATATAAGAATCAAAAAGATTTGGTATTTTTGGGGAACATAAAATGTTGTAGCCACTTGGAAAAACAGTAGAATGTTTTCTTAATGGAGCAAGCTTATTATGCAACAGAGCACAACAATTGTACACTCAAGATAAATGTCAAGATATGTCCATTCAAAAACTTATATACAAACAAGTGCCTATCAACACCATTTATGCTTACAGCTGACAGCTCAAAAAATATGATAAACATATATAATAGAATATTATACAGACACTCCGAACCCTACAGTCTTTTTAACCCTTTCACAGTCATTCTGCAACATATATCATTGTGTGAAGTTGGTATGAAACTTAATATTAAGATTTGTATACCAAAAAATCAAGCAAACAAACAAAACAAAACAAACAAACAAAAAGCAGTCATTGCCAAAGGCCATATTATCAATAGAAAAATAGTATTACTTCATAAATTATAGCTAATGAAATTGATCTATCATGTAAACATTATTTAATAAATCTGGCATTCTGGAAATATGCAACCAGGTCTGTGCATTGAATACTTGTGACAATGATCCTACAAATTATGAGGGAAAAATGCAAACAATATGGCTAAGAACCAGAGAGACATAACATAGGCCTGCTTCTGCCCCCTGAATAATGATGTACTTTTCAGAGCCTTGATTTTCATGTCTGTAACTGGAGGAGACAGTCACTGACTTTGCTCCTTGCTAGGATTATGGTAACAAATGTTGGTTCACACCACCTTGGTAGAAATAGGAGATAATAGCCAGTACCATCCTTGGGTTTCTTTGTCCTGTGCAAGAACTCCCCTGTCTGCAGCATGAGAATGCTCTAGGATAGACAACCTTGCTGTGCTCTGTGTGCAGAATGGTGAGGTAACTTCATACAGGTCCAATTAGGCCTGAGATGGAATGCAGATCTGATCTCTGTTTCTCTCATGCAACTATCCTGCTTCTACTTTTACATCTCTCTTTCCTCAGGACATACTATCCATTCAGGAAAACTAATTTTTTATTGTTAAAATGTTCCTTTTGTTAGACTCATGGCTTTAAAATGGTTTTTCTATCTGTCATTTAATGTCTAGGAAGTCACACATCCTTCTGAGACTTATATCAGTTTTCAAATATTCTGTAATATTTCTGAGAAAAAAACTAGTTAGCTGAAATAATCTCAGCTCTAAACCTGTTTTAGCACAACACTGACCCTCATGAATTTATGAAGCAGTATGGATAAGTCTTGTATGTCATCACCCAGTTCTTCTACAAGTCCAAATAGTCTCCTCCCTCCGATGCATGGCCAGCCATCAAAACTAGGGAACATACATGAACATACTTACACAATTATGTATGTAGCTCTATATCTTTGTGTCATATGTAACCTCTATGAGAATCAAGGTACATAAATAGTGCCTCAGCACAAGGGTCATTCAGACACTGCCTCACTTGTGGTCACTCCTATCCACTTCTCCCTCACCATTCTGTTTGTATTAGTCTGTCTTCTATGAGATAATAAGCACCAGAGATCATGGATTCATAAACAGTTCTGTTTTAGCCCATGACTTTGTAGGTTTTAGTCTGTCATATGATGGAACCACTACGGGAGATTCTGGAAGATGATGGCAAGAACAAGGGATAGGGCAAAGCATGCCTCCATGACCGAAACACCTCTCCCTGAGGCAATGCTTACATTTTCACCACTTCTTGGCATTAGAGTGGAGGATCAACTCTTTAACACAGTCACCTTTGCAGTTCATTTTAGGGTTAGTCTACAGCAGCATCACCCTGATCTCAGCATCTGTCTGGTGGTGTTACACTTGACAGCTGTGTATGACACGGGAACACTTTTCATGGAAAACTGTGTTAAACTCTCCTCTTTCACATGGCAAGAGCTGTTTAAGATTATGAGATTATTTTTGTCTCTACAACAAATGTCTTTGAAAATACAGAAAAAGTAAGCCCTATCACCTTTGTCCATGTTTTCATTATTTTTGTTGTTTCTTCTTGATATATTAAAAGTCCTTCTTTAGACTTTCTGCAAGAAGAATCTCTTTAAATCATTTTTTAGAAGATTCATTCATTCATTCATTCATTCATTTATTCCTATTACATCACAACTGTGGTCCTCTGTCTTTCCTTTCCTCTCAATTCCACTCTTACAAATGCCTCTCCTGTTACCACTTCCCCTCCTCCTCAGAGAATAGGAAGCATCCCTTGTATACCATCCCATCCTAGGACATCCAGTTGCCATAGGCCTAAGTGCATCATCTTCTACTGAGGCCCAACTAGATAGTCCAGTTAGGGGAAGAGGATCCAATGGCAGGCAACTGAGTCAGAGACAGCCTCCGACCCAATAGTTTGGGGACCCACATGAAGACCAACCTGTACCATATGGTCGAGGAGTGTGGTAAAATATGATCTTAGTTTTGCTTCATTTTGAATATCTTGATCTCTTCTTAATTCTTTTAGAAGGTTCTTGCTAGATGGGTGTGGAATGAGAATGCTTTAAGCATTTGGAAGAAATTGTGGCACTAGGCTGCTGTGGTCCCAGACATGCAGCCCTAAGGTATTCTTAACTACACTATTTTTATGATTTTTCTATCCTTACTTTTCAGAATTTTTGATTATGTCATTTCTTGACAGGGGTTTCCCTAGCTTTTTCCTGCTTGGAGTTTATAAAGATTCTCAAATATATTTGTCTTTTCCCAAATTTAGGAAGATTTCAGCCATGTCGAACATTCTTTTCCAAATCATGCTTTCTTCTCCCTCTGTAACAACTATGATGGCATGGATGCTACAATAGTTACTACAGCCCTGTGAACTCCAAAGCTCTTCAGCCTTTTTTCCAATCTGTTCTTTTCCTATTTCTCAGACTGGGTAATGCCTATTGTTCCACTCACTCTATAGCACTGGGGAAGAGATAGGCAGTTCCCTGGGGCTCACTGGACAGACAGTCCAGTCTACTCACTAAGTTCTAGACCATTGAGAGATACTTTTCTAAAGTAAAGGCAGATGGCGTTTGAAGAATGACATACAAGGCTGCTTTCTGACCTCCATACACCCTCACCTATATGGGAAGAGCATGCATATGCTACCCATTTGTACACACACTCAAAGGAGGAGGAAAACATTGTTGTTAAGGAGAAGTTAAAACGGTGGCTTCCTACATTGCTTTGCCATTATTAAGTATATGTAAGGGGTGGAAGTTTAGGTTTTTCCACTCATCCTTGGTTTAGTGGACACATTTTCTTTCATATTGTTTGAATGGTTGGGTCAGTATTGTCTTGAGATCACATTTCTTACTAGACTAATTTCCTAGCTCTTAAAGAAAAGAAAAAAAAAAACAAAAAGAAATTACTTTTGAGAGCATTTAAAAAGAATTCTGTTCTCATTGGGATTTCTAGGCCACCAGCTTCCCAGCAGCCACTGATACACACACCAGCCAAAAGGAAACCCAGGTGACATGCGTTGAGCCATTTCTGAAGTGCTCAGGATCTCTGCTGCTCCTCCTCTTCTCTTTACCTTTCCAAGTGTTTGTTTGCTTCACAAATAATGACCGACTATTTCTGCAGTACTAGAGACCAGAAGTTCACCTCCCATGTCTTATCTAAAAACCAGAAATTTGCAATGCTTTCTTTTTCTTTTTATACATTAGTACTTAATTTTGAAATTTGATTTTATTGCAGTAAATTAATATTCTCGAAATATAGACTTAAATGAAAGAAAAAAAGACAATCACAGGATCATTTTAAAATGCATATGTCTGTCTCTTTTTTTCCAATCCCAGGAGTTGAACCTCAGCAAGCTCAGCAACCTCTCTACTTTTCTACCACAGAGCCTTACCTCCAGCTCTTCAAGGGCAATTCTTAATGTTTTGCAGATTGCAGTTCTTATATAATGCTAAGCTGATGGCTACCACATTTTTTTTTTACTGTATGTATTAAGATCTTATGCACACTAACTGTAGTTTCTAGCTTAGGAGATAATTATAAAAATTGATTTAACAAAGCTGAAATATGTACAATGTTATATCTTCTTAAAATATCAGAAATCTAAATGTTTAGAGCCAAGTGTGCAATGTTATAAAGTTGTAGTGCTAGAGCATAGTTCAGTGGTTAAGAACACTTGCTGTACTCTCATAAGGACTGGAGTTCTAACCCCAATACCTACACAACAACCTTCCCATCCCACAAATGCTATAATTCCAGGTCCAAGGCATCTGAAGCCCTCTTCTGGCATCTGCCAGTGCACTGCTAGCAGTATCTGTTCACCTTGTTCATTCCCAATATATTCTCTATTCAGTAAGACTGATTTTTCTAAAATGACAATCACACTGAAATTTGTGCCCACTGACTTCCTATGTTTCTGTCCAGGGCCAGTAGAATGGAGTATAAGTCCTTACGTAGCATCATGAAGCCTGTCTCAATTTAATTCCTGCATAGCTCTCCAAGTACTGTCTCCTCACATTCATGTTTCAATCGTATTTTTTTTTTTGTGTGTGTGTGTGCATCAAAGGTAACATTACCTTTCATTTTTAGAATTTAAATACATTTTATTACTTAATATATATCTCCACCTACTATTTATTGTTAGGAGCCATAATAGGACAAGCTACTAACTAGCAGGTGATCATCCTGAAATGCCTGCTTCGGATTATTATATAACCTGCAACAGGTGAGCCCTTATTAAGCAAGGCTGTAAGGAACTAATTTTATGAAAGATTCCTGCTATTAATATGCTTTGACTGTTATTAGTATACATATATAACAATCACTAAGTAATAGCACACCCCTTTGGAGCAGATCTCTGCAGATCCACGAAATTGTACTGTCTTATATTGATGCTACATAGATAAATAGATGACATAAGTATTTATGCTGATCCTATAAGAATTCCTAAAATTGTATCAGTTATTATTAAGCTCTTTTATAACGGGACTGCTGTTAGGTCCTTTTCTGATAGTCAAAACTGCATTGAGAACTCTGCCAGTCTCCTATTGCTCTTAGATGGCAACCAGACTTTCTCCTACTCAGAGCACATTCAAAGAGGTTGTTAAACAGTTAGCCAAAGGTCATAGAAAGGGGACTAACGAGTTATTATAGGTGCTAGCACAGAAAATAAAATATTGACTGGGTTTATCTATAGAAAACTTCACTATAACTTGGTCATGGTTTTAAAACTTCAGTGAACATGTAGAGCTGAGACAGGTAATGTGATGGATGTATAGCTAGATAATTACTCCTAATGGATTTGCATGTAAACATTCTCTGTTGTACACTTCTATTTCAGTTTATGATTTGATTTTCTGTGTGAACTTTTGACGAACTTTTTAACATGTGATCATGTATTCTGAAAGACGTTTAAGAGCTGAGGACAAAGAGAAGAGTTAGAACTGAGGGACTGAAGTGAGAGAACAGAGGTGAGAAGAACTGAGCTGAGAGAGGAACTGAGCTGAGGAGAAGTTTTTAGACAGAACACGTTTTAGATTAGAAGGAGAATGCAGAGTGGAATAACTTAGAAACTATAGGTAACAAAGTACTAAGAGAGCAATGTGCAGAATGCAGAGGGAAAGAAGAAAAAAGATGCTGCAGAGAGCAGAAAGAGCAGGCAGGCTTCTCCTTACCATGGGACAGAACACGTCCCATGGTAAAGACAAGGCAGGCTTATTATTAAAAGAAACCAAGTTTTTTTTCTTGCAGACATGAGTTTAATTCATTTAGCATTAGAAGAGTAGAAGCCTTTTCTTTTTCTATGTAATAAAGATTGGAGCTCCATTTTTTTATCCAGAATGAGTGAGTTCTTTTTGCACAGGTCTTCTGCTCCATATGCATATATAAGTATGGATGTGTGTGTAAGTATGTAATTGTGAGAATGTATACATGTGTGTGCATAAGTATGTAATTGTGAGAATGCATGCAAGCTTGACCCAACTGGGTATGAATGGATATGTGTATAAATGAAAACATGAGCATGAATCTGTATATGAATTTATGTGAGATTATGCATATTTGCTTATGTAAAAGTTTTTCCTTTTGTGAGTGTTATTCTCTTCTCCTGGTTCAATAGAAGTTTATTGCTCCAAACTCCCCCCTAGACAAGCAAGAGGCATCTGGACATCAATCCTTTACTTAATCTCCTGCTGTTTTAGGATGAGGTGCTAAGTGCCAGAAACTGCAGTTTCTGGCCTCAGAGGATCACAGAAGGCAGGTCAAATACAATAGCATAGTAACTTAGACTGAGATAAGTAAATTTTTTATTATACAGCAATCCTAAATTTCTCATAAGACTCAAGTCTTACCCCAGAATCTCATAAGAACAAGTCCTACCCCAGAAATCATAAGACTGTCTTACCCTATCTATGCTCTTCCCCCTCTGCTGCCTCAAGAAGAACCGACAAGAAAGAAGAAACACCTTGTTGGGGCTGGCCCCCAGCAATTTATATTTCAGCTTTCAGAATAAATGATACTTACCCGTTGGATGTAAATCCATGCATGGTACATTGTTATTTCTTCCTCTAGTAGCCCAATTTAAGTTTAATCATGTCCCATGCAAGTGATAATCAGCTGAAACACCACCTTCTATGAGTATCTCAATTAGTCTATAAGGTTCTCTCTACTAACATCCATTTGTTTCTTCTCCTTAATTCCATATCACTCTTTATGTATGTCTAATTTTCCCTACTTAGCAATTCAAAAAAAAAACAAAAACAGAATGAGATACTTACATTCAACCAATGGACTGAAGTCTGAGACCCCCTGTGGATAATTAGGGAAAGGCTAGAAGAAGTTGAGGAGGAGGGCAACCTCATAGTAAGACCAGCAGTCTGAACTAAGCTGAATCCCTTGAGATCTTTCAGATACTGAGCCATCAACCAGGCAGCTGGTCCAAGGCTCCCAACACATATACAGCACAGGACTGCCTGGTTTGGCCTCAATGAGAGAAGATGCAGCTAACTCTGGAGAGACTCGAGGCCCCAAGAAATGGAGGAGTCTGATGGGGTGGGGGTGGGGGATGGGGACATCATCTTGGAGATGGGGGAAGAGGAATTGGATGAGGAACTATGGGAGGGCAGAATGGGAGAGAGATAAAGGCTGGACTGTAAAAAATACATTAAAGATAATAAAAAAAGAAAAGGAAGACATAGCAACAGAAAATAAATGAGATCATTAAATTCAGAGGTAAATGGATGGAACTAGAGAAAGTCATCTTGAGTAACCCAGATCTAAAAAGACAAATATGGTATGTATTCACTTAAATATGGATATAAGCTATTAAGTCAATGGTAATCAATCTATAATCCATAGGACCATAGAGGCTAGGTTCACAGCAGTGGCTTTCAACCTTCCTAATGCTGTGACCCTTTAACATAGTTCCTCGTGTTGTGGTGGACAAAATGGCTGGATATAGCACCTGAAAATTAAGAACAAGGTACATGTGCCCAAACCTGATGGACCCAAGGAATCTCTACGTTAGATTTGGGAACATAAACAACAAGGAAGAACATGGGATGGAGAGATGGCTCAGTGGTTAAGAGCACCGACTCCTCTTCTAGAGGTCCTGAGTTCAATTCCCATCACATGGTGGATCACAACCATCTGTAATGGGGATCTGATGCCCTCTTCTGGTATGTCTGAAGACAGTAACCATGTACTCATATACATAAAATAAATAAGTAAATCTTAAAAAAACAACAATAAGGAAGAACATTTTTGCCAATCTTTTGTGAGTCTAAAATTACTCGGAAAAGACTGGACTGTATATTTCATTTATTAGTTCACAGGGATGTTTTGGAAATGCTCAGATGAAGAGCATAATTAGAAGGAGCCATATATTTTAAAAACAAATAAATAAAATTTAGAAGGAGAGATGAAATTAATGGTTCTCTGTGATTGAACTTTAAATTTTCAATGAATTTTACTTTATCCAAACAGACTGTTTGTCTGTGAATGATGGAGTACTATGTGAATAATTAAAAACATACTTTTGTTAATAAAAACAAACAAACAAAAAACAAAATCAAAATCAGATGAGGTTCATATTTATCATCCCAGGACCTAGTACAGTGTATATCAACAATAAAATATTAAGTAGAAATTACTTTAAAGTTCATTGTAATCTTCTTAGTCTATTGTATTTGAAAGGGTAGTCAGAGAAGGTATTTCAGATCAACAACACACCATACAACAACACATTTCTTCTTGTGTTCCTATCTCCTACCTTCCCCACACATTAAATATGGTTGGAAAAATGCAGCTGGGTCATGACCTTCTGGCTGGTATCACCATTAACTTCTTGTTTAAGTATTCCTACCCTCAATTTCAATATATGCGAAAATATAGATCTCAGATATCTAGAAATATAGGTTTTCAGTGGTATTCACACATAGTAATCTATTTCTATCACCATCAGGGAATATTGATGAATTGTGATTTAAAAATTCTACTGCTATAGACTCTAACCATTGTCATTAAGACGGCTACTATGTACTAGAATTAATTATAGTACACCAGAACAGTCTAAAGAATTCCTTATACCCTTTCCATTTGCTACCAGATAGTTTCACTTCATCTCCTTAAAACAGGAAAGTACTGAGTAGCCATATATTTGCAAATTGTGTTCTTACATGTATCTTTTGTTCATTTGCTCTCTATAACTAGCAGATTTCCAAGTTCATGCTAAAACCCAAAATCTAGGTATCACTTATGAGTCCTTATGAGACACATTAAGAATGTTTTAGTCTGAAAAGTGAAGACATACTATTTTTCACTATTTCTGAGATAAAGGTCCAGATAAACATAAAACCTTTATATCTATCCTGAGGCAGAATTTTTGCCCAAACCCATAATTTATTTGCTATTACAAAAAGTAGAGAAATCCCAGGCAAGAAAATGTTAATTATTAGTCCTATTGTAGTACTGGGAAAAGTAAAATTAAGCAAGCAATGAAGAAGATATTCTATTATGGGAATCTGCAAACTATTTGCCAGGCTTGAATTGAGCTATTTTTCTAGAAACCTGAATTGTGGTAAATTTCTTGAAATGAGTGGAATATAATGTTTTGACAGGCAATGCTCATGGCCACTGAGAAATTGAGATAATACCTCCTGGGTGGTAGGGTGCAATCTAGGGAACTGACAGAAGGAATATCCAGGGAAAGAACAGGAAAGGCAACAGCAAAGATGCACAATGTAAATTATTGGCAATTATATGAATGGTTAGGACCTGTGGAGATTACTTAATAAAATTTCTAGGAAAATTTCCTTTGCATATTCATGTCCATTCCAGCCTCTAACATTTAACATTGTGTACAGAAGATTATAATTCTCAATAAAATCCTGAAAAGTAAATATATAAACATCTAGATTGACGAAAAGGGAAATTAAGACAATGTGAAAAGTTTCATATTCAATTTCCTGATGGTAAAATGAGGAATGTGATACAGGTTGGTTTGCTAAGTTACCCGTTGCTAAAATTTTAGGCTAGTTCATACTAAAAATTTGAATCACTAGATACTATTAACTGATGTAGCTAAGGCCTGCCAACATTGGATATAGGCAATAACTTAATTTTCAGGTATTGTAATACAAGTGTAAAGATTCAATAATATTTCAAAATCTTATCAAGAGGAAAGGGAAGTGGGGGAGAGAACCTAAGTGACAAGATATGGAGCAAATACCAAAATTAAATAATTTTAGCTGTAAGATTTGAGAGATGGGGAGGTGTTGGGAATGTGAAAGGGAGAAAAGGAAAAAGGAAGGAAAGAGAAGAGAATGAAGAGGAAGAGGAGGAGAAGCCGAAGAAGCAGAAGAGGAAACAGTAGAAACAGCAGAAGCAGCAGAAGCAGCAGAAGGAGAAGGAGAAGGAGAAGAAGAGGAGGAGGAGGAAGAGGAGGAAGAAGCAGAAGCAGAAGCAGCAGAAGAAGAAGAGGATGAGGAGGAGGAGGAGGAGGAGGAGGAAGAGGAAGAGGAAGAGGAAGAGGTAGAAGAAGAAGAAGAAGAAGAAGGAGGAGGAGGAGGAGGAGGAGGAGGAGGAGGGGAAGGAGAAGGAGAAGGAGAAGGAGGAGAAGAAGAAGGAGGAGAAGGAGAAGGAGGAGAAGAAGAAGGAGGAGAAGGAGAAGAAAGGAGAGAGGGGAAGGAAGGGAGGGGGAGGGAAGGAGAGGCATACAGACAGAGACAGACAGAGAGAGACAGACAGAAAGAGAAATAGAACATCCAAAGCTTGTTAGCTTGTTAGCAATTAGTATTGTTGCATAAGATCTTAACATAGAACTTGGAAAACTGCATGATTTTACTGTACTTCAAAGGTTCCTATGAACAGAAACATATTGGTATCATTTTATTGACTTGAAGTATCCACTGACACACATGCCTGCCTATATTATTGTCTTCTTGGGTTGGATTGAGAGACTCACAGTGAAGCCTTGCCATTTGCTCAGACTTTATTGACAGACAGAGATCAAAAGTGCAGCTGTTTAATTGATTTGATGCAGTAATATAAAAAGCATGACCAGAGAAATATGTTTACCATTTAATAAAGAATTTTTTATAACTGTTATCAAATATCTGCATCTTTATAAACCTGAGCTTTCAAGCTAGCATTTGTAGAAAATTACCAAGCATCATTTGTAGATAAAAGGAAAATTCAATATTTATGAAATGCTAGTTTTCTATAAATACAGACATTTGGAGACTATCATCTTACTAGTCATTAAAATTTGAACAAGGATCAAAGCTAGAATAATATTAACAATTCCTTGCATTTGTATAGCATTTTACATGTTATTAATAATAGATGACATTTGTTGAGCATTTAGCAAGTGCCAGGTGCATTACATAAAAATTCTCATAAGGAATTCAGTTCATTCACAAGAACATTTGCTTAACACCTACTATGTGACTGAGGGCTAATACTTGGTTTCTGTCTTTTAAAATTTCATTTTGTCAGTCTCAACAAATGTTGGTTTTATGAATAAATTAATAGATGGAGGATAGGATGAAGCAGTTTCAAGGCCCTGTGAGGCAATATAAAAATAACTAGGTTCTCCCCTTAGCTTTTATGACTTTGAGAATACTTAATTTTCTCTAGCTTCAACTTCTCTAATCAACTTTTCTTGATTTTTGTTATATTTAAAAATATCTCTTACAAAATATGAAAATGTTAACTATAAAGGGAAAATGTTTGGAACAGAATGAGGTCTCAAAAATTAGTGTAGTTTTTACTATTACTATTGGTCTCATCATCATTACAATTAGTAGGTAATCATATCTAATTCTTCTCATCCTCATATAATGATGGGACAAGTAAAAACTTTCCATCCATACAAATACAATATCTATAGAGAATACCAACACACACACACACACACACACACACACACACACACACACACACACACACACACTAGAAGGAAGGAATGAAGAAAAGAAGAAAAGAACAGAAATCCATCCAGAGTATCCAACCATTTTTATGACATGACCTTATCATCTACAAATGTGCTTGGCTGCATTCACACTATTCTGGCATGCATGTGGCCTACAGATTATGGGTTGGACTAAACTACAGTTTCCAATGTCTTCGTACACATTGTCTATATCTAAAGTAGACCAAAGGAAGAGGAGTGAGTGGACACTCAATTTTAAGTGTATTTCCAATGATACATAATACATTAAAATAAGACAAGAATTTTACCACACATCATACTATACTCCTATAACAAAAGTTTGTTTTTACTAAGCATGGGACCAAGTTCCCAATATTCTAAAAGCTCAGTACATAAAGCCCAGATAATAGCCGTCTAGAAACTCCTCTGATTCATAATCCTCAGCTATAACGAAGTTGTGCCCCAACTATGCAAAAGATAAACTTAAGCAACAAGTCAAATTTTCTGCTCAGAAATGGATCACATCACATGGGTCACTTACCATTTTGGTCTGCTTGTAGATTTCACCATTGGTGCCATCCCATCTCTGTAAAGACTCTTGGTTTTACTGAAGTTAACGATGTTGAAAATGACCCTCTGTAAAAGAAACAGAAATTTATCAGAAGCTCTTGCTATGAAAATTACCATTTTTTGATAATTAAGAGAGAAAATCACAAGTGAGGTTAGAGGAAGCTGCACAGACTAGCACCCAACAGTGCAATGGCGATCAAGAATTGTAACTGGTTTGTGCTGGCTAAGCCTGTCAGCCTGCAGAGCTTATTCTTTTAGAATTAATTACTACAATTTTCTTCCACTTAATTAGTTTTGAAGCCCAGAAAGCCTGATATTTATTTCTAACACTAACACTTTATGTTTTTTTAACCTTGTATTATGAGTTAATGATTCCCATGTTGATAAATGGTAGTAATTGTATCTACTTAAGTGGATTTCTGATGGGAAATAAAGGAGTTAATGTATGTATAGTGTCTAGACTCTCACTAGAAATATAGGATTCAATATAAACTTTAGCTAATATTTTTCCATTCTTCTCTAGAAAAACTTACAATTTTCCTGAACATCAATATTATCATTAGGGTAAAGGTAGACCATTGATGTTAATGAAACAAAAGTTACTCAGTACAAAATTACAACAAAAATATCCTCTAACTACTTGTAAATTCTTTGACTAGACTTAGAGACACCTTTCCTCTTCTGTACCTCTTCTGTGATACATTCTGTGCTCAGGCCTAGGGTGTGGGACTCAACCCTAAAATCAATGTGCATTGTATAACTATAAGTGCTTGAGTAAATCACCTCCTCTTGATGTTTTGCCTTTCAATAGTGGAATGGAGTGGAGATATACACTTACGGTGAAAAGATAAACCATCAAAAATTTCCTTGGATAATTTATTCAACAAATACCAGGTATAATATAAATTTTATATAAGAGATCTTATAGATCCTTTCCTAAATATAATTAAAACAATTATTTCTTTATTTTACAGATATGGGAACTGAATTTCTGAGAGTCTATTTAACTTGCTGAAAGTCACACAACTCATAGATGACAGAATGTATATTTGAATCCAGGGTATAAAAAATGTAAGACAGCAATAATTTTTACCTTTGAGGAGTTGTTTATTAAGATTCTAAGATAATGTAGCTATTAGAAAATCAGGTTTTTTTTAGATAAGGAGGAAAAGAAATATGATAGAAAGTTTAAAACTGTTAAAACTATGTTTGATTAAAAATAAAGATCATTGTCTTTGTATTTGGAACTATTATAAATAGCTTTATTCCATGAGATGAGTTCTTGGGAATAATGTGTGTTTCCATTTCTCTTCAAGACCCAGTCTTTGCCACCAACTCCAGACATTTCAGACCTCCATCTTTCATTACATTAAGTCATCAAGAAGGTCCAAGACTATTCTACTCCATTATTAACAACTTAGACCTGCTGGTTGTCAGTCCAATTACTTTTCCCAAGGTCTTGGCTACTATTTGATTTAAGAAAATCAATATCAAGGGGACAAATGTCCCCCCACAAGCTGCACAAGGCATAATCCCTTTTTTTCTTTTGAGATTTTTGAGTTTCAAATTCATTTCCAGTGAACATGGATTATGTATTGTATATATGCAGGAACTAGATTATCAATAAAGGGAGAACGCTAATAAAGAAATGATACAAACACACAAAGCTGAAACTTAAAAGGTGGAAAGTAAGTGGAATGTTTATGAATTACTATCATTTTATTTCATTAACTAGCACGATTAAAAATTTTTCAAGTATTTAAATATTTTATATTACTTCACTATGACATTCTTGAACAAAAGTTATATATTTCAACTCAATTTAAAACAGTGTGAAAAGTAAACTAATAATAGCCATTTTTTTTTGCCTTTATCCCATGAAAAAATCTCCAGGCCTGTAAAGGGTGGAATTGGGACTGAAATTTCAGGTTGCTTTTACTGTAAAGGCTCATATGTCTACTGCAGGACCCCATATCCCTTAATTTTCTCAGTCCATGCATTGGCCAGAAAATGCTACCAACACATTCAGCAAGGTAGCAACTGGTGATATGAATAAAATAATAAGGATGAGAAATCTTCTACTTAAAAAAAAAACTAGCTAAAGATTTCACTATGTACTCATTCTATACTAAATTCCCAGTTAGTCGTCTCATCCATATTATTCTACTTGTAAGTTAGAATCACCTGCAAAAGTTTTGAGACATACATACCCTTAGATTCCAACCCCAGAGTTTTTGACATATGATTAATTTCTTATTTACTTGAAAATAGTGAACTTATAAGACAAATGCTATTTGTTATTTCTCATTGTAGTTTGAAAATCAAATGTCCCCCATAGGCTGGTATATTGGGGGATTTTTCTTTTGCTATCTCATGGGCTTTGGGGAGGAGGTTGTATTCTAACGACATAATCAGTGGATGAGACTCTTAATGGACTCCAATATGCTGTCATTTTGAGAAAATGGTGGTAAGAACTGGAGCCAAGTTTGAGTAAGCAGGACATTGGGTGAGTTCCAAAGAGAGATGCATGTCTTCCCTGGCCCTTATACAACTCTCTATCTCTTTTAAGCTAGGAAATGGCCAGTCTCTTCTAATATGGTTTCTCCTGGCTTTCATGTTCAGACTCATATTAAGCTCAAAAGAACAGGACCAGGGACACATAGATAACAATAGAGCAAACAATGAACACTAAGAGGAATGACCAGCATCACACACCCCTCCCCCCAAAATAGCTGAATAAGAAGACCACAAAGGATTTTAGATTATACATCTCTGGTAAACTACAAAGTATTTTTATGTATTTAAATAAGTTTTTTAAGTACAAAACCCTACTCACTAACTTAAAAAATGCAGTTGAATTTAAATATCCATCTCTCAAGTTAAAATGTACAATAAATGTTACTACAAGAATAATTAAGCTATAAGAAAGAGATGAAGAAATCCAGAATTAAGAATACAGAACAAGTTATAAAATATTAATAAGCTATAAAGTGGAAAGAAATAAAATTCTAAATGCATCTCATTAAAAGTTGACTAAAAAGAGACATGATAAAGTGGCACAGGCAAAAAGAAAGAGAAAAATGTCTGGGTTCAGGATTGGTAAAATGCACAACTATTCAGATCCAGGAATTACATGACCACCCAAAGCAGGATGTTTGAAAACATAAAGAAAAAAGTAAAGACAACAACTATTTGAAAGCAAAATAGATGAAATGAAAAAAAAAAAA
>NW_022196900.1:70146360-70217656 GCF_008632895.1 Mastomys coucha | reverse complement strand
AAAAAAAAAAAAGGCATGAGAAGAGAAAAACCACTGATTGACTATCATCCCAAATTAAGGGCAATGCAAACTGAACAGAAACATTTTAGCTTCCAATCTGGATTCTCAGTTCTCTGGCCTACATCCTTGCTTGTTAAGTACTCTTTTACTTCTTCTCTTTCTTATTTTGGGGCTTATTTTTATTAATAACTCTGTGTGTGTGTGTGTGCGTGTATGTGTGTGTGTGTGTGTGTGTGTGTGTGTGTGTGTGTGTGTGTGTGTGTGTGTGTATGAATGCAGGTGCTCACAGAGGCCAGAAGAGGGTGTCAGATCCACTAAGGCTGGAGTTACAGGCAATCATGAGCAGCCTTACATCATGGGTTCTGAGAATACAACTTGAACTCTCTGGAAAAGCAGTAAAAACTCTTAAGTTTGAGTCATCTCTTCAGACACCAAATACTCTCTTTCTTAATAAAACTGTTTTTATTACCACTATTCACATGTTCCTGTCCAAAGTCATTGTTCTGGGACACAAGAAAATAGAAATCCCAGCTGGCACCCAAATTGCAATATCTGTCCATAAATCAATCTTTCTCAATCTCTCCCTCTCCCTCTCCCTCTCTCTCTCTGTATATGTGTGTTTATATGTGTGTGTATGTGTGTGTGTGTGAGAGGGGTGAAGGGGGAGGGGAAGAGAAGGGGAGGGGGAGAGGGAATGGGAGGGGGAGAGAGAGAGAGAGAGAGAGAGAGAGAGAGAGAGAGAGAGAGAGAGAGAGAGAGAGAGAGAGAGAGAGAGAGAAAGAGAGAGAGAGAATGAGTTAACCATAGCACAGGGAAAAAGCCAATAAATCCATAATACTTAAACTAGTAATTGGCTGAGCAGACATGAAACTATTTCGTAAGATATAGAGTATTCAAATCTCATAACTAATACAACTAGTCACAGCTGGTTTACAAACACTCTGTCATCAGTAAATGTGAAAATTGTCAAGTAAATAGAGGATACCTACAAAAATTAAGTTTATATATGACCACAAAACAAATATTGTTCCAATTAATCATATATCCAAGTCATAAAAATAAATATGGTTATATTTCAAAATGATACCAAAATAGTTGTGAATTTTGAAGAGTGCAAACATAAGTTTTCATGTGTAAAAGAAGAAATATTGACAAAAATAGAACATTTTTAGACTTTGATGGCTAATTCAAAATTACGTCTGAAAGTTTGTGACACACAGCAAGAGCAGTTCATAGACAGGACATAAAGAAACAATGATAGAACTGTTGGAAAGCAAAACTCTGAAAACTTCTGGCACCTCTGGAGACAGTCATTCTATGCAGGGTGTGGCCAAAAGTATTACTAAGAGAAATTAAATCCCCAATTCTCCATCTCCCCTCAGTCCCAAGACTTACCCTTATCCCATGGAGTTGAATTTAGAGGACTAAGTGCTGTGGCACAGAGCAAGGTCTGGATTCAGAGACGGCAAGCACGGCAGAGGACAGGTGTTGGGCACTGCTGTCAGACTTAAAGCTCCAAATAGGAGATTAGAGGATTTGTCTCTGGGATCACAAACTCCCAAAAAGAAAATAATTCCAAATATAGATACAGAACACTACCCCAATAAAATACCAGCTTGCTAATAGCGAAATATAGGGGGCAGAGAAAGTTCTCAGTGAATGAAGTCCTGAGGAAATGTATATTTTGATATAAGCATGACCTAATGAAGGCTCTGAGACCAATTTTCCCATGGCAAATTGACAAAACAGTAACCATACAGGACCAGTACATCAGGAATAATAAAGCTTTCCTTGGGAGTCTGGGCATGAGTGTTTATGAACCATTTGTCAGTGAGTAAAGATTCATAGCCATACTTTTCTCTTTCCAGATGTTTATAGCCTGAGACTGCTGGCCTGCAGAGAACTTCTAGACTAGCTAATCCCCCTGCCTGTGCTACACCTAATAAACACACTGAGGTTCCAGGTTGCAGTGGTGTCAGTTAGAGAACCCTACATAATCCCAACTTTGTTGTATGTGTGTCTGTGTCTTTCCTTTATTCCCTCATGGCTCCTAGCCAGGTTTCCTGAACCCAAGCCATATAGGACATGCAGCAGCAAAAGATACTCAATACAAGTAGACACCAAGGCAAGAAAACTTAAAAGAACTTGAAGAAAACAGTTGATTTGTACTAGGTTTACAGAAAGCTAATGTAACATAAATAGAATTATATATTAGAAGGTAAAGGGTCAGTTGCACCAGCACTGAGATAATTATATAGTAGCAGAAATATTAAGAAATAAAATTATCTATAGCAAAAGGTCAATAAGCCTTATACAAAATAAAAAGAAATATATAGCAAATTGTAGAGCAGTGAATTTTATTTAGAAACATAGAGATGATACAGAAAACAGTCAAATAAATGAAGTTTTTTCTGTTAGCAGGGGCCTACTCCTGCCTGCAGCCTTTTTGTAGATAGAGCCATGCTCATTAATGAATGTTGGTTATGCTGCTTTTAAATTGGCAGCAGAACTGAACCGTTCTGCAGAAAGCTGATGGCTCTCAAAGTACAAATCATTTACTCTCTTATTCTTCAAAGAAGCAATTTGCAGATCCTTGCTTTAGAAAGCAGGGACCAAAAGTGACAGCATGTTTGGAGGAAATATTTGTAGTAGTACTTAAATTTAAAAATTATGTTAATGGTTCATGAAATGAAAGAAAATTAAAAAGGTAGAAATCCATTCAATTCACTGTGTAAGGCTCTTACAATCTTGAAGCAAAACCAGGCAGGAACTTAAGGAGAAAGAACAAGTGATAAGCCATGGTTGAAATTTTCTAAACATTACCTCACAGATAAAAATAATAGAATAACATGATACGACACATATTAGGAATAAAAAGATGAATCAAAATTAAAAATAGACACTATTGTAAGTCACAAGACTAGGAGATTACACAAAAAATCTAAAAGGTTGTCCAGAGAGATGGACCAGTGCTAATAATATCTGCAGTGAAATATGAGGTGCAAATTGGATCCTCAGAGCCAGTTCCTACACTTACATACATACACACACACACACACACACACACACACACACACACACACATTGTGATGAAAATAATTAAAATAAAATACTACAACAATTAATTTCCATAATTAGAATGAAAGGGAAAATGCTTATTAATACAAAAACCTTTTGTTTCTAAAGCTGAACAAACCAACGGAGTTCTATTAAATATATAAAGGCAATTGATTATGTTACTGACTTCCTCATATAGAAAATTCCAAGTATGGTAAGTTTCACCCAAGGATTTTCCCAACAATGTGACAAAGACAAGGCACCAACCCTGTGCAGAATGCTGTAGATACTTAAAAGTGAGAAAACACCTTCCAATTTCTGCTACACAACCACATAACTTTGACAATGAAGTCTGAAAAGGCTTTGCAAAAAAGAGCGGGGGACAGATTGCTCTCTTTCACAATATACCAAATTGGTGACTTCAATCCATTGGAGGAAGAGGAGATAAATCATAATGAATTTGAAGTACTCTAGGAATTCTTAAAATCCTAAAATTCTTAAGTGAATCTTAATACATTATATTAATATAAAAAAGAAGTTACCCCAAATAGCAAATAAAAGCATTTGATAAAATATAGTCCTCTTGAATTACAATTAGTCCAGAAAACTGATTATAAGGAAGTTCTTAATCTCACAAATGTTATCTACCTAAAGAAAAATGTTTAAAAATAAAATCATAACATAATTAATCACAAAGAACATAAAGAGTATTTATTAGATTTGAGGACAAGAAAGGAGTCAGCTTTTATTCCATTCCTTTATTTAAAAATTACTTGGGAGATTTTATTTTATTCTTTACATTAATTTATTCATATATTCACTTTACATCAGGATTGTAGCCCTCATCTCCACCCAGTTCCTTCTTCCAACAGTCTCTCCTGCCAACCCCATCTCTTTTTCAGCAAGAAGGAGATGGTGCCCTGGATACCAGCCCACCCTGGAATATCCAGACACTGCAGAGCTAGGCACATTCTCTACTCCTGAGGGCAGAAAGGACATCCCAGTTAGCAGAACAGAATCCAGAGGCAGGCAACACATTCGGGGACAGTCCTTGCTCCAATTTTTGGGAGACCTGCATGAAGACCAAACTGCACTTCTGCTACAAATGTACATGGGTCTAGATTCTACCCCTGTATGCTTTTTGGTTGGTGGTTCAGTATCTGGGAGCCCACATGGCTCCATGTTAGTTGACTATGTTGGTCTTCTTCCAGAGGGGACGGGGACACTACTCTTCCATTCCTATTCATGATTTTCTAACTACATCAACAATGCAATGAAAATAAGTACAAAGAATGGAATTGTAAAGAGAGAAATAAAATTTATATTATACGATTAAGCACATCTTCTCACACTGAGGCCATACAAAGCAGGCCTCTGCAACACATGTGCCCAGGGCCACGAATTAGCTCATGTATGCACCTTGATTTTGGGCTTAGTCTCTGGTAGCTCTGAGGGGTCTGAGTTAGTTGACACTGTTATTATGATTCTTCCTATGGGGTTACAATCTCCTTCAGGTTCTTCAGTCCTTCCTCTAACTCTTCTATATTGTTCCCTGACCTCAATCCAATGGTTGGCTGGGGCAACTTTTGGAATGTAAATGAATAAAATAATTTAATAAAAAAGAAAATAATTTTATAAAAACACAGCAAAAGAAATGAAGCCTTTTAAAATCTGGGGAAAAATTTATTATATATACTACCCAAAATAATTCTGCATGCAGAGTATCCCTAGAGAGTCTGCTATTAGAAGTCATTGACACAAAGTTAATATTTTAAAATTTATTATTCATTTATATAAAATTAAAAAACAATAAAAAATAAAAATTTAAGTCGTTTTATATTGCTAGATGTTTCAAAATAGTAAATACCTATATATAACTGAAACCAAAGTATACAACCTTTAAACACAACTATCAAACAGTAAGACAAATCAAAGAGTAATAAATGAGTGGAAGAACCTATTATTATCATTTATTCATAGGTAAATTTAAATTTTGGAATCAATATAATTCATCAAAATCTCAGCAAATATAATTGTGTATGTGTTTCCCCCCTCTCTCTTTCTCAGTGTGTATGTATGTATGTGTGTGTGTGCGTGTGTGTGTAAATTTGATGTCATTACAACATTTCAATGAAACAGCAAAAGCAAAAACTAGCAACAACATAGACAAACCAATAATCAAATTAAAGAGTCTAAGGACATATTTACTATCTGAAAGGCATAGTATTGGTGAGTAGGTGAAAAGCTGAATATGAATGAATGATACTGAGACAATGGGGACACCCTGGCAGACAAAATTGCTAAGTGCCAGAAATAAGCATACTCCTTATCCCTCATCAAGAAAACTTCTCCATGCAACAGATGGAGGCCATTACAAAAAACTACAACCAATCAAAATGCAGAATTGAGGATAACCATCTCAACAGGTACATCTACAAAATATTTCTGCACCTGAGGTTTTGGGAACTTTGCAATAATGGGTTAGGAAGATCATAAAATCCAGAGGATTAGGGGATTTACTGTGAGATTGTGTCTCCTAAATGTCAGAAGCTACACCTATGAAGTCTCACCAACACAGCTTCCAAAACACAAGCTGAACAAGGAGAACCACAATAAACATGCCAAAGTGGAGAGAGGAAAGAGTAATAGTCTTTAACCCTACCCAAAGAACTATAGGCAAGTACGGAATGCTGAGAGTGGGAGACATGGTCTTCCCCAGAGTAGACGACATAAACTGGCTAACCAATACCAAATTGTCAGCCATGGAAACATAAATACAAGTACCATTATACAGACTGAACTTGTTATATTTAGAGGTAAATATGTATGCACATACAACTGAATTTAAAGAGAGCAAGAAGAGAAATATGGAAAGGTATGGAGGGAGGAAAGGAAAGGGAAAATGAGGTAGTTACATTATTTGTTTGTTTGTTTGTTTGAAAAGGAAAAGTTCCGACACTACATTCTGAGACAAGGAACTTCCAAAAATACTGTTGAGTTCATCTTTTGTTGTCCATCTGTTGTTGGGCATGTAACCTATTCTTTGTTTTTAATTACGATTTTTATTTATATTCCAAATGTTTACCTCCTTCCCGGTCTCCCCTCCCTGAGTTCTTCATCTTGTCCCCCCTCCCATTTGCTTTTGAAAGGGTTCTCCCCAACACACCACCCCTACCTCACCCCCACCCACAGGTCCCTTTCCCTGAGGCATCAAGTTTCAAAAAATTTTAAAGTGCTAAGTCAGTGTCTTTTGCTAAAACACAAAATTATTGACTTAAATCTAATAGAAATTAGGATAAAAATATAATCAGACATGTTTTAGAAAAAATGGAAATGTCTCAATTATGTGAATAGATGATCATCCTATTAACAGTTGAGGAGAGATAAACTAAAAAATGAATTTACTTCTTACCCATGAAATCAGCAAAAATAATAAAGCTGAAAATACCAAGTAAGGAAAATTATGTGGAAAAGAGTGATTTTATACTGTTGATGAATATGCAAAATAAAATAACCTCTTTAAAGGCAAACTTGGCAATAAAGATGAAGGCACTTGGAACTATGACCCCAAAACTATCTATTCTAAGACATATTTATATACTGCATAAGGTAGCATACATGAGAGATACTTTAGTACATCTGTTTATAAGAGCAAAGTAAACAACTAAATAAACCACTTAACTCAGGAGAGTGGGCAAATTTTGTTTCATGGCAGAACAGAATACAGCATTTAACATGAATCCTCTAGAAGGACAATTATTCAGGATTGTGTTAAATGAAAAGGCAAAGCAAGCATCATAACACAGAATGATAGAATATGTGTTCAATATGTGTACAAAAGTCATAAAATAACTTCTGAACAATGCACACTTATTTCAGATGTGTGGTTCATTCTGAGAGAAAGGAAAAGAAAAGATATTTATGATACAAGGTTATATCTATCAAGGTAAGTAAAAAATCAGCAAGATATGAAGGCTGGAAGATATTTGCTTATTTTATAGATATTTATAGATTTCCTAATATAAAGTATAAAATTTATCATTAATTTCATTGGATTCCTTAGTATAAAATGTGAAGTACTTTACCATGTAACTTTTCCAAATGTTCAGTATATTGTTTTCTTGAATCAACAATTCTTACTTTTTATAATTTTAAATGCTATCTTTTCTAAACAATAGCATTTTATGTTATTTCTTATGCCTGAATTTCTACTTTGGTTTCACAGATCTATATGTTTATTCTGGGGATATTCTACCATAGCACTCGTAACTGTAGTTCAGTGACACACTTCAGTAATGGGAAATCTCTAGTTGATGCTCTCCTCTTGCAGTAGTGAATGGTTTCATTCACACCCAGGGAATGCATTATTCACTATTATACTTCTTTATTATTTTTGAAATTGTTAGATTATCTATTTACTTGATATGTTTCATGGTTTTTATTCTTTCTCAATAATTTAAAAAATACTAAGTTTAGATATATACTATCACTAGCTATGTATAAATTTTAAAAGAAATTTGATTCTATAAGTTAGTCATGAGTAATTTTTCATATTAATAATGCTAGGAGAACATTTTGAAACAACTAATTTTTGACACATTATTTTGGTGACACAGCAGGAAGTAATACAATGGTAGAAATCTGTGTGGAATAGTTACATAAACCAGGCATGGTCCACTATAGAACCAGCTCAGTATGGACTTGGAAGGACTACAAATAGTAAACTAGCCTTGTTGTCATGACATATCCAAGGCATACAGGAAATATAGGTAAGAGTTGCTAAAAAATTAGATCTCTGTATAATCAACTCATTGGCACCCTTATACCAAGTCATACTCCATGTTTTTACATTGCCTACTCTCTGAGATGAACCTACATTTTCTGCATTCTGGAAAGAAATATTGGGATGTCTAAGCCTATCTCTATCTCTCACTGTGTGACCTTGACCATGATTTGTCATCTTTCTGAATCTGTTTTCTATATATGTAAAGAGAAATGCCATATCTACATGATAAAGTCATTAGGTTTAAATATACCTACTAAGAAAATGTGCTTTGGAAACAACATATATATGCTCATGTTCATCTCCATGTATATGAGTAAACACTTAAATGTATGTAGATATTAATGTGTGTATGGAGTTGTAAAAATATATGTACATACAAATGTAAGAAACTATATGTAAATATATAAATATACATACTTAAGCACCTACCCCACCCATGTTGTCACCCAAAATTTTAAAACTATGCTAAGGAATCCTGGGCTTAACATACTAAAAGCACAAAGTCTGAAGTAAAAGTACTCACTTATTTAATAGTAATCCATATTTACAGGAGTCATAGGAAATTCCTTATAAACTGAACCTGTATGTTTTCACTGGCAATTGTCAACATCTCTACAGGGATGCTGGGGTTTGAGTTAGGTAGTAAATAACTGGCTTACAGACAGCACATTAGAAGAGTCTTCTCCCTCACAGAATATTGAGAAGGCAGCAAAAGAGACAGGGGAGACCCTTTCAGAAAGACCCTTTCTTCTCTCTAATCAGAATAAATTCCATTAATGCCAAAACCTCACTCCCAAATTCATTCCTTCCTCTCCACTGACAATATTCCTTACTGAGTTTTATTCTAAGTTTTCAGTTCACTTACTCAAGAAAATATTTATCCAATCACCTCATTGAATAAACAAGTACAAGATTCCTACTCTGCATCAGCTGGGATTATAGTTATGAATAAAGGGGATCTCTTGGCCCCTAGGTGAGTCTGATAAGCACACACATACTCACACGCACACACACACACACATACACACATGAACACCAATGCTGAAGAAGAGTCAATATTATAGCCAAGGTAATGCAAAGAAAGCTTTTTGTGGGAGGAGTAGTCTTGTTTTATAATCAAAGCTGGCCTCGAACATGACCTTCCTGCCTCAGTCTTCTGGGTGCTGGGATTGTTGGTATGTAACACAACACAAGCTTACAAATTAGAATCTTTTTTGAAGAAGAAGAAGAAGGATTGACCAGATAGGAGAAAATGTCTGCAAGGCATTTCTTCAACATGAAGAAAACACACAATTTATGAAATTATTAGTTATTTAGTACAATTAGAAAGAAGTATTGCTTGAATTCTCCTAAGAGCACAGAGAATGTATAGGAGAAGAAAGGAGACCTTGGCATTATGGTATACAGCAGTTGTGGCAAGAAATTTTTACTTTCCCTGAGAAAAGTATGAAAAGACTATTGAGCTTATTTTTTACTGTATATGTGAAAAGTCCAGCTCTGTATTTAAAAACAATCTAGAAAATCTAGAGAATAAAATGAGTGAGGACAGATGACACTCTTACACAGTCCTAAGGATAAAATACACAGGTAAATAAATTATTGTAAATCCAGTGTCATCAATGCAAAAAGTATGTCAAAAATACCTTGGGGTTGACATAGAGTACACAGAGGACAGTGGTCACATCTGCACAACTATAAAAGGGAACGCATTCTTTTCAGACAGTTCATAAAAGCAAAGATGCAGTTCTGAGCTGGGAAACTTGTGATTCCGTGCTATAGTGCTTTTCCTCTGTTATCAATGTGTTTGACTTGACCAAAGCCAAGGTCGTGTCTTCTACTTCTTTTGAACTCCACTCGTGTTTTGGGCAGCTCCTGTTCGCCTGCCTTGGCATGATGACATCAAGGTCAAGGAGGATAAATAGATACTGGACAAGTTAGGCCTGGGTCTTCCTATGAGCCCCATTTTTCCAGAAACAAGATTCAGACTCAAAATAAATTTACAAATACCTTCCTCATATAGGTAGGCTCTTCTCTAACTAGATCATAACTTAAAATAACCCATATATTGAAATCTACATCCTTTCACATGGCTAATTATCTATGCTCAGCTACCATACATTCATCATTTCATATCTTCTTGGGCAAATCCCCCATGCTTCACTCTATCCCTGAACTATTTATGCCTCTCATATATCTCATCTTCTAGTCTACCCTTTCTTAGAGTACATAGTTTTTTTAACTGACAGGTGATGCATCCATACAGTGTACAAGATCTTACCTCTACAAGACTTAGTCTATAGATTCCAATCCAAGTCAATTTCTAACCCACCAGGGAAGTAATTATTTGCCTGTATTCAATCTGTTTCACATCCATAGATGTGCTGTAGACATAATAGGACAATAGGTATACAAGTCTCTGTCCATGAAACAGCACTGTCCTCATTAAGGTAGGTCTTTCCACCTCAATTATTCTCAGCAATAAAAACCTCCTACATGCCTTTATGCAGGTGATTCTGTATCTTATTAAATTGATTTGTTTACAATAAATTAATCAATACAATAATGATGTGGACCTACTTGAATGAACGCCAAGTTTTTTTTTCTCTTGACTCATCTATAAGAAGGTAAGTTAAGAAAGATTATGTCTAAAGAGTAGAAAACTGTATTCAAACCTCATCTCCACTGTTCTTTCTAAATTTTATTATTTTTACACAATTGATATATCCGTAGAATCAAAACAATGCTTTACTAGTTAGAAGGTATGATATTTGGTCTTGACAAGTTAGAGATTTAAAATCTCTAAGGAGATACATCTCTGGGTTTTACCGGGAGGGCACTGTGATATGCTTGTTACAGGAAGTGGCATTATTAGGAGGTGTGGCCTGGTTGGAGGAAGTTTGTCATTGTGTGGTGGGGAGGTCTTTGAGACCTTCCTCCTAGCACCTTGTAGATCAATCTTCTCCTGGTTGCCTTCAGAGCAAGATATAGAACTCTCAGCGCCTTCTCCAGTGCCATGCCTGGCTGGACACTGCCATGCTCCCTGCTTTGATGATAATAGACTGAACCTCTGAATTTGTAAGCTAACCCCAATTAAATGTTGTTCTTTATAGGAGTTGCCTTGGTCATGCTGTCTCTTCACAGCAATGGAAACCAAAACTAAGACACGCACTTATGTGAGAATTAGCTGAGAGGGGACTTTTAAACTCACTATAACCAACATTTGAAATTTAATTTAAATTAAGGATAAAATGACAAAATGAAGAACATTGAAAAGACAAGGAGTTCTAGTTGAAGCCATTCTGGACTTGTTTATAATCAGATTAATGTGCAACTTAGAAGAGAGCTCAGGTAAGATTCCTATCTAATGTTGACTACTAATTAAGAAGAATGTAGATGAAGAAAGGGTTTTATTTTGGCTTACATTCCAATGGTACCATCCTGATGAAGATTCTAGTTTAATTTATGTTCTTTTGTTGTTGTTTTGAGACAAGGTTTCTCTGTATAGCCTTGGCTGTCCTGGAACTCACCCTTTAGACCAGGATGGCCTTGAACTCAGAAATCTGCTTGCCTCTAAAGGCAGACATGACCACTTCCTGGCTTTATGTTCTTATAATACAATGCCCCAAGAAAAGCAACTTAGAGGAAAAAAGTTTATTTTAGCTTACAATTCCAGATTACAGTCCATTATTCTAGGATAGTCACAGTGACAGAAGCTTAAATCATCTAGCTGCACCTTGATGCAGCACCTTCTAACATGTGGCCTTGATAGAAGACAGCCTGAGAGAAAAGCAGCACACACCTGCCTTTGCATCTTCTTTCTGAGCTAGTGTATCCAGTGAGGCTAAAGATATGCTCTAGTTACGTCAGCCAATTTTCCTATACAAACTCAATACAGCTTTCAGAAATGCATTAAGATTGCTTAGGCATGCACTTCTTGGATAACATCTATCATGTTAAAAAAACTTGTTCGTCAGCCCCTATTGTGTATGCCAAGCTAATAAAACCTCTTTGATCTTTTTATTGCTTACACACTACACTTCCATGCTCCTCACCCATTCTATTGGTTGTTACTCTAAAATTCCATGGCCACTGCAGATATCAGTGCCAAGAGTGACATAGTAGACTCTGAACTGAGACAGTGGGAAAGGAGTCCTAGGATTGGTTTGTTGAGGAAGTAAAACTAAAACCTGGTTCTTCGTGCTATTTAGGCAACACCTGGAAGTGGAAAGCTGTAATATTGCAGCTTCTTTCTGCTGTGTCCCCAAAGGCCAAGAGTAAAGGGAAATCTTCACAGCTGGTATAATTTCAGACAGTGCACAGAGTTGTGTATTTTAGAAAACTGACATTCTGCAGGATTATAGACTGATTCATAGGCTATAGTCAATGGTTTGGCTGAGTGATCCCTAATTGATCATGATTTTAAAGAGAGAGAGAGAGGCCCACCCACACTGACCAACTCAGCTACCATCCAGGCTCAAATCCATTGATTGCTTTGAGTCACACTCCACTACAAAATCTGCTGTATCTACAAGTTTATAGAGTTAGTGAAGGAGCTGGTCCTGAAAAACCAGATATCCTTACTGAATAATGCCTTCAGCATGAAGTCATTGTGGTTGCATCCTGAGCTGTTTGCCTGATGACAGACACAGAACATATGGCAGAGCTGCTGCAAGAAGCCTACACACACAGGCTTGTAGGCCAAGCCCAGTGAGCCTCAGTGTGGCCAATATAGAGGGCAGGGAGGTGTAACCAGGAGCTCACACAGAACCTACCCCCAGATACCCTGCCTAGCCGTAAGAGAACCCCTGAACCAGACTAACACCTCACTGCAGTAAATATTTGCATGTGGAACTGTTTGAACAACAGAATATATGCTATGTGTCATATGGCAGGCAGTTTCCATTACTATATAGGGCTAACAGGGTGGTGTGTGGCAGCTGAAGAATGCACTCCAACTCAGTCCTTGAACACATTGCCCAGCCACATGATTGCTCTGGCTCTGAGCTGTGACTAGCTATCTAAAGTAGAAACTTCTAGTTTCTTTGGAAAGTCAATTGTGTCAAATGATGTTTTTTGGGGGCACACAGGGGAAAGGATGTCTTGCTAAGGCAAACACATAAAAGAATGTTTTCCTGAAGCAGACACAGGTGAAAGGATGTTTTGCTATAGCAAACACGTGAAAGGACCTGTGATGAAAGAGTATAAATGTGATACCATAGATAGCGGGAGAGAGAATATTGATTTGGTTTGCTTTGCCTCACTATTCTTCACTAATGACATCTATGCATTGTTTCACCTTAGTAGCCTTGTTGAGCTCAACATGTGGCAATGCTGCCATTGAAAGAAAATCGCATAAGAACTGCTTATGAGGTTCCTGTGACTTCTTACTGCTCCAGTGGCCTCAGGCCATTTGGTGAGCCTTGTGATTTTGTCAGGGTTGAACTGCAGCTGCTGGTTCGTGCCTGGTGTCTGCCTGCCAAAAGGACTGGACTGCCACTGCTGGTTTATGCCTGGTGACTGCCCGCTGACAGGACTGAACTGTAGCTGCTGGTTCATGTGTGGTATCTGTCAGCCGAGAGAACTGGTCTGCAGTGGCTGAGTTGTATTTGCTGTTTTCTACAGGACTGAACTGTTGCCAAAGAAGATTGTGTTGTCCCCAAAGAACTATTGCTGAACAGGTTCAGTTCCCCCACATTCTAATAACTTTTCTCTTCTACTACCTCTTATGGGTGGTGGGGTAGAGGAGAGGTTGAGTCATTATTAAAAGTAGGTTGCAAAAATGTATGCCTACAACAAATTGAGTGGGTTTTTTTCTTCTTCCTTTTTCTTTTGGGGAGGGGGGATAAGTCCCAAGGGGAGGTGATGGACCTAGGAGTACTAGGAAGTGAGGTTGCTCCAGGTTCATGATGTGAAATTCCCAAAAATAAAATAGTATGAAAAATTACTTACAGATGTACATATAGAGAATATGGACAGATTTAGGTATATGGATATATCTCCCTAAATGGACAAAGATCATGAAGATATTTTTGTCCTATGTAAATGTTTACAAAAAGGTAACATTAGCTTAAGAGGACTAAAAGTATAATTAAGTAAACGTAATGACTCATTCTATGGATGGTAGTTAACCTCTTTCTCTGGCCAGCCCATAAAGTGGACATAGTGGCTAGGGCAGAGGTTATACATGGGCTTAGCAACATGAACATATGCAAAGGATGGCCTAATTATGACAACTGCTGAATGCCAAATCTATTCAGAGCAAATACCAACACTAAACCCTCAATACAGTTTTAGTCCATGTGCTAAGATCCTATACTGAATAAAAAGGAAGCGAGAGACGAAGAAAGCTGAATGCTGACATGTCCCTTTCTCAGTTTTCGCATATTGGTGGATACTAATATATGAGCCAGAAACTTCCTACCATCATGTCTTTTCTGCCAAAACGGCATGTATCCCTTAAACCATGATGTGGAAAAACACCTTTTCCCTTTTCTATAATTACATCTTTCAATTATTTGGTCACAGTAATAATTAATATAACTAATACAAGAAAAATTGAATCCTAGGTTGGATATATCTAAGGCAAATTCCCTTTAGAGAATTATTTTAAATATGAATATGCATGCATGTACAGGTGTATTTATGCATTTCTGTGGAATCCAGAAGAAAAAGTTGGCGGCTGCTTCTCCAGTGCCATCCACTTTATTTTCAAAGACATGTTCTCACATTGGCCTGGTGCTTGCCAAGATGGCTGAACTGCCTGGCTAGCAAGCTTAGTTATCTTTTTGTTTCTGCCTCTAAATTATTATGTTACAAATGCAGAACTCTACATTTACCTTTTTGTGTGGATCCTAGGGAATATAACATATGTCTTTATGCATGTACAAGAAGTATTTTATGAACTGAGCTATGTCCCCAACTTTCTTAATAAGAGTTCTGCCAATTTAGTGACTTGACTGGGCTTGGCCCCCATAGACTCATGAATTTGAATGCTTGGACTAAAGAAAGTGGTAGTATTAGGAGGTGTATGGCCTTTTTGGAATAGGTGTGGCCTTGTTGAAAGGAGTGCATCACTGTGGGGAATCAGCTTTGAGGTTTCCTATGTTCAAACTCAGCCTAGTGGGGAATTCCAGTGTCCGCCTGGCTGCCTGTGGAAGATACTCTCTTCCTGGCTGCCTTCTGATCAAGATATAGAACGGCTCCTTCTCCTGCACAAAGTCTGTATGGGTAATGCCATACTTCCCACCATGATACTAATGGACTAACCTTTGAAACTCTAAGCCAGCCCCAGTTAAACATTTTCCTTTATAAAAGTTGCCTTTGTTATGACTTCTCTTCAAAGCAATAAAATACTAAGACAGAAGTTGGTACCACAGACTGACATATTTTTGTGATAGGCCTGACCATGAATTTATTTGGAGGAATGTGGATTTCAGGACTTTGCATTAGTAAAGCAGTTGAATGCTTTAAATGGGGCTTAATGG
Organism: Mastomys coucha; assembly: GCF_008632895.1. Classification (NCBI taxonomy): domain Eukaryota; kingdom Metazoa; phylum Chordata; class Mammalia; order Rodentia; family Muridae; genus Mastomys; species Mastomys coucha. The sequence goes on along the minus strand of NW_022196900.1, from coordinate 70,202,329 downwards.
ACCATATTAGTAGGAACATGGAAGAGTTGTACTGAGCATGATTTGAATTGTAGGGGCTTGGCTCAAGTAGTTTCAGAGGAAAAGAATTTTTGTATGTTGTCTAGAGAGATTGTTCTTGTGATATTTTGGTGAAGAATGTGGCTGCTTTTTGCACTTGTTCAAAGAAATTGCCTGAGGCTAAAGTGAACAGATTTAGATTAATTGCATTGACAAAGGAAATCTCAAAAGTCTAGCCTAGCATAGACTCAATCTTATGGTTCAATCTTATGAAGAGTGTTTTCATCAAGTGCAGAAATCTTAGAAAGAAAAAAATACAAAATGTGAGGCTCAAGGATTAATGGGGCACAAGAAAGTGGAATGGAGCTAAATCCTATGTTCAAGGATATTAAATGGAATTAAGGGAATGGTTACTTCAGGACTTGATCACACCCAGCTAAGCTTACTGTTGATGTATTTGCAGTTGTATGAGGGAAAGTTACATCATGTTAGACATTATTATGATCAGGTTATTGTTTTCATTGGGTCATAAAAAGATATGATTGTGTGTTAACTTGACAAGGGATGGACTGTGATGTGTATTCTTGGTTGTCATCTTAACTATATCTGGAATGAACTACAATCCAGAACTTATAAATATAAAGATCTTATGAAAAGGAATTAAAGGAAAGCTTAGGCCCAGTCATGATGGTACATATCTTTAATGCCAGGACACAGAGGCGAGCAGATATTTGAGTTCCAGGCTAGCCTGGTATAGAGAAAGTTGTAATTAAAGAAAAGCTTAACTCCAGACATGGTAGAACATGCCTTTAATCCCAACCCTCAGGAGACAGAGGCATACAGGCCTTTTGGTTCAAGGTCAGTCTACAGAGCAACTTCCAGGACAGCAAAACTTAGGCTATGAAGGAAACCACTGAAAACAGAAAACTGGTGAAGATGTAATAGAACAAGTTGTACATGTTCCAGCCCCAGCAAGCACCAGAGTGTGGCAGCTTCAGCCACACAGCACTGGCTTTAAAGAATAGAAGGGGCTATTGGACAATTGATGCTGGTTAGCTGGAGCTAAGAAATTAGTCATGATTAAAAAGAGACCAACATCACTGAGGTGAAATTTTCTGGTAAGTGTTTTCTGAGAGCACAAAGCTTTGTTCAGAGATAGACCTTGGGCTAGGAGCTGGATTTGGTAAAGTATAAGCCCCATCCAAGTGGTACTAGTTTTGAAGGCATGAAAGGGTCCTGGAGAGCAACTGGGGCTTGTCACTGCAAAAGGCCAGGAAAGGCCATTGTTGAAAGTGTAGTTTCAGTGGTAGCTGAAAGCCCAGGATTGAAGGGGTCATATGAAGAAGTTAAGGCTTGGCACCATGAAGAGAGTCTATGAGAGGCATTGATGAAAGCACAGCCTAGTTGCAGTGGTAGATACCAGCATATTGGAGATGACAGTTCCATGGAATTACCACGAAGAAAAACAACAGCAGCAGTGGAGGTGAGTCAACCAGAGGTTGAGAAGCCCTTTGGAAGAGCCCAGAAGATAATGTGTGGATCCTAGAAATTCAAACAAGAAGCTGTGAAATTGAAGTTATCTTGGTGACCACAAGATGTTAGAGATGCCAGGGCTGTGGTAAATCTGCTGTTAACAGGGAGTGGAACAAGCCCAAGAGAAAGAATTATGTTGCAGTCAACAAAACTGAAAGGAGTTGAACATCAGACATGGAGATACAGAGTTTGGAGTTTGCCCATCTAGCTTTTGGTCTTTCTTTAGTCCAGATTTTTCTCATTATGACATTTGGAATGGAAATATATATCTTGTTGGAAGTATGTTGGAAGTATTTTCATTTTATAGGAGAATACAGCAAAGAGATTGATTGCATGAATCTCAGAAGAGATTTGAATTTTGGAACTTTTAAACACTGTTGAGACTTTGATAGGTTATGGAGATGTTTGAAGTTGGACTAATTTTGCATTTTGAATTATATCATGGTCACAAGTCTTTGTGATCCAGGGAGTGAAATGTGGTTTGAATAGGTTTCCTCTCACATCTTTTCTGAAAAAGTGCACCACTGTGGAGGTGGGCTTTGAGGTTTCCCATGCTCAGGCTCTACCCAGTGAGGAACTCCAGTCTCCTCTTGGCTGCCTGTGGAAGGCAACCTCTTCCTGGCTGCTTTCTGATCAATATGTAGAACTCTTAGTACCTTCACCAGTATCAAGTCTACATAAGTGGTGCTATGCTTCATGATGTAAATTTTACCTCTAAAACTGTAAGCCAACCCCAATTAAATGTTTTCCTTATAAGAGTTGCCTTGTTCATGCTATCTCTTCACAACAATAAAACTCTAACTAAAATAGTCAACTACAGAATGCATGTTACTGTAGTACTGGTTGATATTAAATACTATATTCCAAATGTCTTATCCAGAACTCATCATTTAACAATTACAACAATATTGTGAGGGGAACACTGATATTCATCTTTCCCAGATGGGGAAACTGAAAACCTCACAGTAATAAGCTAATTTTCAAGGGTACAATGGTGGCAATAAAAGGACTTGAAACCAAAATCAGGCTTATTTAACTGTAAACAGATGGGCTACATTACACACCATACTATATGCTTCTATTAGCAACTGGTAATCAGCTTGTCTCTGTAATATCAGGACAATGACAAGGACTTTTATTTTATTTTGTGCTCCATGTTAAGGCTTGATATAAGAAAAGGGCCCAATGTAGAGCAAGGCATATGATTCAGTCCATATGAAGACATACCCATAACCCCACAATTATTGGAAAAAAAACACTAAATCATTTGCCATATTCATAATTAGCTAATCAGTTAAGGATGTCTAACCATGTCAAACTAAACCTTTCCTTTCTTCATATGCATCAATTTATTATGTTTTTCATCATAGCAATAAGAAGACCAACTGATAGCAAATATTAAATCTTAGGTTGGCTACTCACATCATATTCAAATAACATTCCCATGTGTATACTTGAAATATTTTTATCATTGATCTAAACCTTAGCTTGAGAAAGTTTTCCTTTTATAAAATTATTAGAAACAATTTTCATGGATTATAGCAGTTTTAAACGTGAGATTTGGACTACATCAATGTTTAAAGACAAAAGCAGAAATATTTTGTAGATTGCAAATGTAAGATAAAATATCCTCTTATTAAAGTCAGATATCTCCAAAGAGTTTCTGAGAATACAAAGATTCCCCCTTTTGTTTAAAAATAATCACATTTTGCTCAAAGTCGAGCACTAGAGTTTTACCTTAGGCATGAATTTTTCATGATCCATTGATTGAAAAGACAAAACCAACAGAGAATAATACAAGCTTAGGGACCTGTCTTACAAGGTAGAGTTAAATTACTCTAAGGGTTAGAATGACAAAGCTAGGTGGAGCCCTCAAGTCAGCAAGAATTTGACAATTACAAATTTGTTGAAAATTGAGAAAAAATCAATTATGAAAAGGTTGACTTGTGCTAAATTTATTGTTTACTTTATTGAACAACATTCTGTGAATTTGAGGGGGAAAAGGACTATGGAAAAATGCTAATCCCTTAGTATGGTTTTAAGGGACTTAAGATATGAAAGTTAGACTGCAAAAGACCTGTATTCTCTCCTGGGTGTTGTCACTCACTTGTGGCTTGACATGAGAAAGATGGTTTCTCAGCTCTGATCCCTAATTTTCCCGTTTCCAAAGTGGAGAGAGCTGAATAATTTCTTCTTAGAGGGGACTAGTCAGATATCAGCTTAGAGGGGACTAGTCAGATATCAGCTTAGAGGGGACTAGTCAGATATCAGCTTAGAGGGGACTAGTCAGATATCAGCTTAGAAAGTACAAGCACACTTACAGGGAGTGTCGTTATTTAGGCTGTCGTAATTTATCTCTTTGAATGGTGTTAGATTTTAACTGGTTGAGATGCAGTCCTATCTTAAGGATAAAGAATTTTATAGAAATCTGACTAGTATTCTAGAAATATTGAAAAAGGAAAATACCAGAGTCAAAAACATACTCTACTTAGTAAGAGGCAAAGCAAGCTGGAACTCTCAGACACAAACAGAGGGCTAAGGGTCAGGAAGCTGACTGCTGAAATGTCATCTGAAAGAAACAAAAGGTAGAAAGGTCAAGTCAAGCTGTCAAATTCATGGACCAGAGCTTAGTGTTGAGGTCGTAGAAATGCACTGAGGAGTTTGGCCAAAGTAATATAGGTAATACAACTTGAGAATCAAAGAGAAGTTTCCTTTATCCTTCAGATACACAACTGATTCTTTTATTCTTTTAACACACACCCGTTGAACTCTGCCGATGTGACAAAACCTTTTCCATATACTGGGATATACTGATTAATAAATTAATCATACAGAGTTCCTGTCTTCATGTAGCTTATGTTTTGGCAACAAACAACAAAAAGAATGTAAATGCACATAAAACTACAAAGGACTAATTTCTATGAAGAAAATAAGAAAACAATGTACTGTACACCAAGGGTATGTAGAGACCTCATTCACTTATTTTTTATATTTATTCATTTTCACTTGTTGAAAAATGTTCTTTCTATGTAGCACTAGCTAATCTAATACTCACTTTACAGCTCATACTGCCCTTGAACTCATGATAATCATACTTTTTCAACCCCTGAATGCCAGGAGTAGAAGTATGTATTAATTTTTTATTTTTAATTAAAAGATATTTAAGCTTACTGACTTGCCTTGGGCTGGGACGTCTGGCTTCTGTGCTGAGGTCAGTCGCAATGAGGTCCTCACAGTATCCTAGGCTATGCTGATTGGCAGGGAAGGTTAAAAGTAAAGTCATGAGACATCCACAGATCTGCAAACTGCCATGCCATGCAGTTCCAGACTGCAAAGATGCTCACAGACCTGCCCTCCACTAAACTGCACTGGTGGGCCATAGACAGAGGTCTGCCTGGCAGTACTCCATGCGGGGTAATGAAGGAGAAAGATGTCTATAGGCCTTGCTGTTGCAGACTGACTAGGTCAGATACCACACAGACCCAAATCCAGGGATTTAAGTTGCACCAGCCAAAAATCTAACTGTTGGGGAATATAAAGTGACCAGTCCTGCTGATTCAAAGCCACAGGATCTTCATGACACAGGGCAACAACAGGATAACCTAGCTGGGCCCTAATAAGGAGCCAATATTGATGGTCTCACAGAATCCAGAAACCTTGAACTAGACCAATGACTTATTACAATAAACATTTGCAAGTGAAGATGTGTGGAAAGAGGGGTATATTGTAGGACATATTGTGACACATGACAGCTTTCATGATAAGATGTATTTCATGTTTGTTTTGTTTATTTTATTTGTGTGATTTTTATTTGGGGAGTTGCAAGAGCAGAGGGCAGATAAGAGGGGGCAGGAAGATGAGTAGGACTATGGTGACTGATGAGAAACTCACAATGAATCAAAATAATAATAATAAAAACTTCTTTGTTCAGGATAAAGACACAACATATATATTACCCTATCTCTACACAGAGGTAGAATCATCAGTATCACCGTCTTACACGAAATTTTAGTCTACTATAAATTTTCTCAACTTGAGGGATGCAACCCTTTCAGGGGTCACATATTACATAACCTGCATATCAAATATTTACATTACGATTTATAACAATAGCAAAATTACAGTTATGAAGCATCAATGAAATGATTTTATGACTATAGGATGCTATGACATGAGGAATTGTATTAAAAGGCCACATCAATAGGAAGGTTGAGAACTACTGGTATATTAGAAGCTCTGCAGTTGGTAATAACATGAGAAGATCACTGGTTTACTAGCACATCGCTTGGAATGCTTCATGAAAGACTTACATAAGGCTCTTTCACAATCAGTTTTCTTTAAGTAGAACACATATTTAAAAAAACTATAAATGTATAGTCTAAGAATATGTAAGCTACTAGCCATATTCTAAACATAATTACATGAGCCTTTTGTTGTTGTTGTTTTGTTTTGTTTTTTAAGACAGGGTTTCTCTGTGTAGGCCTGGCTGTCCTGAAACTCACTCTGTAGACCAGGCTGGACTCAAACTCAGAAATCTGCCTGCCTCTGCCTCCCAAGTGCTGGGATTAAAGACATGTGCCACCATGACCCAGCTTTGAGCTATATTTTTAAAAGACTAACAGAGAACTAATGATGCTTCCATCACATCCTCACAAATTCTGCTACAACATCACTACGTAAAATAAAATTCTCAGCTCCATTATAATCCTATGATATCTGCTTCAGTTTCTGACTCCAAATTCCTGCCTTGAGTAACTGTCCAGTTCCTTCCTAAGATGCTGTGGTCATAGTGTGTCATCACAGTGTAGAAATCTACCTGTGATACAGGGAGAATCTGGGTCATTTACTAATAGAGAGTACTCCAAGAAATATGTAATCAGGAGAAATTAAATATAGATATATAACTTATGTATATATATACATATATATATATATGTACATACACACACATATTTATTCACACAAACCTAGATGGTAGACGGTATAGGCCAATCACAAAATTTGGTAAACACAAAATATAGAGAAACCCTCTGAGAAAAATTACCTGTTGCTTTAAAGTAAAATTTTATATAAGCTGAAGTAGTACATTATAATGCTAAATATACACTACTTATAAAAATACATAAGCCAGTAATTTATTACTATAACCAAGTATGTTTAGTTCATCATTCTATGTGCTATGCTTTTATACAAGTAGCGATGAATTAGGTTTGTTTATGCCAGCAGCAACACAAATGTGATCCCATGGTGCTATAATAGTTACAATATCACAAGATAGAAAATTTTCAGGTACACTGTAATCTAATAAAAATACAGTCTGTTTTTAATCAAAATGACACTATGTAGAATATGATTGTATATAGAAAGGTTGGTAGACAAAAAATAAAAAATATGAACTATAGTATAGTTAGTATAACTATCATAACAACAAACAAACTATACTTTTAAATTAAGAAATAGCTTAACATCAAGAGATACATCTAACAATAAAAGAGCTGTGGAATGTGTCACAGTCTTAAACAATATGTATCTGAAACATAGCATCAAAATTCATATAGAAAGTATTTCTATTAGTAATGTTCACATCTTCTATAGTTTATTAAAGATATTTTTATTTTTTATTTTTATTTTTTATTTATTAATCATTTCATTTGTTTACATTTTAAATGCTACCTGCTTCCTGGTCTCCCCTCCTCGAACCACCTCCTCCCCATTGCTTCTAAGAGGGTGCTCCCTTATTCATCCTCCCACTCCTGCCTCACCCTAAAAGAATGTATATCTTTGCCATATGCAAAATTTGGCATACTACATAATAATGAACTTCAATGAAGTACATGCAAAAGTATACATCATTATCAAAAACATGAAGCATAAGAAATCAGACAGGCTAGACTTAAAAGAAAGCTTATAACATGGTTCTATTTACATAAGTCCATAATTGGTAGCACAAAGTTCAAATGCTAGCAAGACCAATTTATAATGTTTTTTTTTTTTAAAAAAAAAATAGGTATAGAAGAAATAGCTATGTGGATGTGGGGAGAGGATAAGGTTCCTGAGGTATGGACCTGCTGTGGTTACATATTTGTATCTGCTTGTGTAATGTATTTAACTTTGATGATTTACACATTTTTCTGCATGTCTAATAATAAAATACTTGGCACATAAATGAATAAATTAATAAACTATCTTTACAAAATCAAGTACAATATTCAAAACCTTGTGAGGTGCAGCTAAAATGTTGCTTAAACGAAAATCCAAAGCTTTTGTTCTAGTTTGCTTCTTTGTTGGTGTGATACAACAGCACTGACAAAAAGTGACTTCGGGGGTCTATTTTAGGCTTCTGAGCTATAACCCATCATCAAGGAAGCCAAGATCTGAGCACTAAGAGCTCAAGTAGATCATGGAGGGACTCTCCTTACTGCGTGCTTCCCCTGCTTTGCACAGTTGCCTTTCTTATAGAACCCAGTACCACCTTCCCACCTTCCCAGGGATGGCACTACCCATCATACTCGGCTAGGTGCTTTTCTATTAATTAGCAATCAAGAAATTGGGCTGTAAACATGCCCATAGGCCAATCTAATGAACGCAATTTCTCAACTAAGGTTCTTTCTTCCCATGTATGTCAAGTTGGCAAATGAAACTTACTATGGCACCTTAAATGCACATGTGATACGATGAGCAAGGTTAGAATCAATGACATAACCCTATCTCACTTAGCTAAACAGAAGTATCCCACATGTGCATGCTCACATACATGAAAATACATACACACACACTATAATGAAAATAAAACAAAGAATTATAAAATTTTATTACTCTTTATATCATCATTATTAGAAAAACCTGAATCACCACCCTTTATATCAGGCTTCTAGCTGGGCAGTGGTGATGCATGCCTTTAATCCCAGCACTTGGGAGGCAGAGGCAGGTGGATTTCTGAGTTCAAGGCCAGCCTGGTCTACAGAGCGCGTTCCAGGACAGCCAGGGTTACACAGAGAAAACTTGTCTCAAAAAACAAACAAACAAACAAACAAACAAGCTTCTAAGACTATGACATATAACAAATAACTCCAAAATGTCAGTAATGGACAACAGTCTCTGCTGTGAAAATGGACACTGACTATAGATCTGTTGAGGCTGGCAGAGATCTGCTAAGGTTTGCTGCAGACTTCTGTTAAATATTTCATCAATCTGCAACCAAAAGTTCCTCTTGTGGTAGATGACAGAGAGATCAAAGAAATATATTCAAACACACTATAAGGTTGTGTATGGGCCACAATTCTGTCACATTTCATTGGCTAATGAAGTTCCAATCAGTAAACTTTATGTAGAAATATACAATGTTTATTTTAAAGCAGTGGTTCATAATCTTCCTAAGACTGTGACCTTAAATACAGTCCCTCATGTTGTGGTGACTACTAACCATACAATTATTTTCATTGTTACTTCACAATTGTAATTTTGCTACTGTTATTAATTGAGGTTTGCCACAGGGGTAACGGCACACAAGGTGAGAACTACTACTCTAAAGGAAGATGCTGCCAAGGACATGGCTTATCATTCCATTAAAAGGGAAAAAAAACAAAAATCTACCAAAACACTGTATTTATGAAATGAAATACATTTTTAAGTAAAGATCTTTCTTTGAAGAAATTTTAAACTATGATCACTTCACTACTGAACTGAGTCAACCATTTATTTTGGGAACTCTCTTACACAAAGTGTCAGAAAACAATAAAAGAAGGAACACTTTCCACACCATTTATGATACAAAAACCTGATACAGTATGGTGACAAACAGGGATTATAGACAATATCTTTTATAGGACAAACACAGAAGTCCTGTATGGTGACAAAGTGGGATTATAGAAAATGTCTTTTATGAGACAAACACAGAAATCCTATGCAGGTCACATAGATGCTGCTATAACAGATTGTTTACAGATCAGCACAAAAGAATAAGTTGTTACATAATAACACAGACAACATATCACTACATGTTGATATGTACAAAAAGATATACTTCATGCACAGGAAGCTACAACATATGTAAGCTGGCCAGAATGGGCTTCACAATTGGCACCTGGGGGGCCTAATTAGGAAATGGCACCACAGAGCCTTCTGGATAATAGGTAGTTTCATAAATTTTAATTTGGGCAGTGTATCTCCTTGTACCAGCTGATTGAGCTATATATTTAAAGTCCAGGTATATCCCATGTGTATGGTAGTCCTCCATTTTTAAAAGTTTCCCCAAAATGTCCCACTAGCACTTCTGGCTCTCAATACATACTTACTCTCTTAGCTTTAAAATCTCTTTGATTTTACTGGTAACTTTTAGATGAGAACTTTACTATGTCTCTTAAACAACAGTTGATCAACACTAAAAGCAGTACTGAAAGCTTCAGAGAACATAGAATATCCTAAAAATAGTTATAACAGCTTAAGTGAGAAAAACATCTCAAAGACCATAAATTATTTTGAATGGTTGGCAGTTTTCTTGAAAGTTCCTGCAGTGAGAGGTAAACCAGTGTTTTAATTAGGACAATGGTATATTTTTATACTAGAGGCCATAGAAACATAAAGTTGCAGTATTACAAAGCCAAGTTGGTAGACAAATAAAGGAATTTTCAGCTCTGGAGGAGCACTGAATCTAAATGTCAAATTATGTAACTGAATGTTTTACCCTCCACAGTTTCAAAGGAGTAAAAATGCCAGCAGCAGAGTTCCCAGAGTTTAGAGACATACGATTTATGAAATAGTAGAAAAATCGCAGTTGAGAATATAAAAAGCTGTGTGCTAGCTCTGGTTATGTTACTCATTAGTGGCATGGTTTTAGAAAAATCATTTAAAATGATCGAGTTGGTTTCTCTCATGTGAGGCTGACATCATGTACCTCCTGATACCAAATTTAGACTTTACATAAAGTACAACTAAATTGGATCTGTTATTTTCCAGATAACTCCTGAAATATTTACTGCTAGGGTGATATTTGAAGGCTCATGATCCAGTAAAACAAACAAGTTAGAAACTTCAAAAATCTACATGGATTCTTCCAGGCAAAGGAAAACGCATCCTTGAGTTCCCTTCCAAGAGTGTGTTTATGGAATAGATCACAGGTGACAAACTGTGGTCACCCTTGTTCCAGAATAGAATAATTATTTCTCATGAGAATACTTCCTCTACATTTCTACTTAAAAAACTGTGTGGGCCTGTGGCTGAGGAATCAGAGCCAGTCAACTATAGCTAGGTCTTTTCCAGATGACGATCGCTGTCAACGGTGCCACTGAGTGCTCCCTAACCTTCAGTTCCTGTTTCCACACATGGAAACATGGTTCTGAATCCTGTCACTAAGTCAAACTCTCTCATCTCATGTTGCCCCATTCTTCTAGACTAAGCTCCCTAGTTCTGCCACCCATGTAAACCAACAGCCCCAACAAAGCCCTATATCCCTTCCTCTCTGGCAGCCTAATTCACCCCTTATATGTTCTGAGGCTCAGCTCCAGTTCTTCCTCCTAGAAGCTTTCTTTACCTCTCAAACTGGATAGGTGTCAGGACGTCCCTCTCTGACTCCCTTGTCCTATCACAGAAATAAACACACCAACATTTAATACCTACTTATTTGTATCTATTTCTCATAATGAATATATAGTGTATATAAATAAAATTTTATTTTTCCTCCTCCTTCTATTGCCCCTTTTCAGTAGTTTAGGCAGACCTTTAAGTCATTATGTACCCAAGGATAAAATGGAACTCCTGATGTTCCTGTATCTACCTTCCACATGCTAGTTATATAACCATGCACCACCATACTTGGCTTGGGCCCATTTTGTGTGTGTGTGTGTGTGTGTGTGTGTGTGTGTGTGTATGTGTTTGTACGTGTGATTGTGCTCAAACCCAGGGTTTTGTGCTTACCATATAAAAATTCTAGTGGTTACATTATATCTCCTGCCTTTCAAATGAAAAATTCTTTTATTCTATTTATTTATTATTATATGTAAGTACACTGTAGCTATCTTCAGACAAACCAGAAGAGGGAGTCAGATCTCTTTATGGATGGTTGTGAACCACCATGTGGTTGTTGGGATTTGAACTCAGGATGTTCAGAAGAGCAGTCAGTGCTCTTACCCGCTGAGCCATCTCTCCAGCCCGAAAAATTCTTAAGTATAAGATTTCTTTTTTCTTTTCTTTTCTTTTTCTTTCTTTTTTTATCAGTCTCTGTACCCTGGCATTCAGTAGATTTTTATAATATTTGCTATGAATGAATGCATAGTTAGTTCATGTCTATACTAACTAAATAAGTGATTCTCTTTTGCTTCAGTCTCCATGATGTTGCTCTTACCCTTGGGTCTCCCTTACATCTATCCCAATCCTACCCTTCAGTCTTGACATAGATCCACCTAGTACATAAAGCACACATACCATATGTTCTGACTCTTGAAGAAAGGCCTTACATATAAGAGGTGAGAAGCAAATGAAAATATTTGTCTATACTACAAAATGGATGTGGCAGGGTTAAGCCTTGAGTCTGTGGGATCAAAGAGGAGAGGATACCACAAGACTGCAGATAGAAATACAAGGCTCCTTGTGAGCAAAGGCATCTAGGACAGGTAAGACTTCTGTGTAAAACTGGAGATTTGGGAAGATGTAGAAAAGCCTATAAACATAGATAAAAAAGAATAAAAGATTATAATCTTGTGAAGAAACTTAGAATAAACAGCAAGTTAAATTAGCTGTCTATGACAAGGATCCATAATACCTAATTCCAGAACTAATAATACTTCTATTATACAGAATATATTGTCATTAAAACGCAAGGTACTATCTTCCAGAACACTTCAGAAGAATATGCCCAAGTGCGATGCTCTGTCTTCTTCCTGGTGGGTCTCAACCCTCAGGACTCCTGTTCTCAGTGTTTGTATCAGACCCTAAGGAGCATTTAGAAGCTCACTTGGTAATACAAAGAGACTAATGTGATTAGATACATATCAGACTGACATTCTAATTCTAGGAAACATTGAAACTATCATTGCTTCTAGCAATCCCCAGTTTTGACTCTGTGAAGCAATGTAAACAAGGCCCACATACTACTCAATAGTAATTTCTTCAACAACATATCTGTGTTACAAGAATGACTATTTTAGATTTCTTTTTTATTTGTTATTTTATTTATTTACATTTCAAATGTTAGCCCCCTTTCCAGTTTCCCCTCCAAAAGCTCCCTATCCCCTCTTGCCTCCCCCTACCCCTATGAGGGTATTCCCCTACCCACCCACCCACTCCTGCCTAAGCTACCTAGCATTGCCCTATCCTGGGTCATCAAGCCTCCACAGGACAAAGGGACTCCCTTTCCAGTTATGCCAGATAAGGCAATTCTCTGTTACATATCCAGCTGGAGCCATGGGTACCCCCTCTATAACTCTTTGGTTTGTGGTTTAGTCCCTGGGAGCTTTTGGGGGCTCTGGTTGGTTGATGTTGTTCTTCCTATGAGGTTGCAAACCCCTTCAGCTCCTTTAGTCCTTGCCCTAACTTCCCCATTGGAGTCCCTGTGCTTAGTCCAATGTTTGGTTGTGTATATCAGCATCTGTATTGGTCTGGCTCCTGCTTTAGATTTCTAAAATGAAGTAGAATAATTGTACAGTCTTGATATAAATGGATTGTCAACTTGGATGTTTAAAAGTGTTTCATTTACTCCACCTTTTAAAGCATCTGAACAGAAACCAGGCTCTTACTACAAGACATACTAGCTAATATTTTTGAGACAGTCTGTATTTATTTGCTTTATTACCAGTAACTATGTTGATATGTTGACATCAATATTTGTTTAGATCTCCTGAGGAAAAACTTTTCAGAGATGCTTTATTCCCAAGATTGCAAAGCTTGAAGAGAAGGAACCAGGGTACATATTTGACTTTATCCTACTCTAAAGCCAGGATCAATGTATGCAGATGAGAATTTCTTCCTCATCGATCTGTATCCATCCTTCAAACATAATGGCCATGGTTGTGGGATCATGAAAAAGTTCTGAAGCCTCAGGTGCCCTACTGTCTGTAACTCTACTTTCCTGAGTGGCCTCATTCTTATTGTTAGGTTTATGTCTAAATGCCTTCTAAGTCTTCCAGTAATTCTGACAGTATATAACTTTGAAATTTTAAAATATTCTTATGTAACAACTCCCTCATGAAAGGAATATGACCCTCATGAAAGTGAGTTGCCTGTAGTAGGCAGATAGGAGGATAAAACCTCATAGAAATTGAAATTTCTACATTTATCAGAGTGGAAAAATAGGTACATAGCTGCCAAAAAGTATAGGTATAAGCCCTTGAGAGATGAACTTAGTTAAGGCATAGGCTCTTCTGTGTCAGCATTGTCAGCAGAAACCTCAATGTCACAAAAACAGTAAAGAAATATATGTTGTTGCACTTGCTGAAATGGTAGACCACTTTAACCAGGCAATAAGGCAGAACCCAAGTTAGATCTGTCCTTAGAATCAAATGACTAGTATCTTTCTACAGGCTCCTCCCTAGTCCACATTTTAAATGATTCCTCTCTTGTCTATAAGCAAGGCCAATAGTATTCCATTAAAATCCAAGATATTTCATGTCTTTAACTCAATTTCTCCCAATTGTGATTCTGTCTTCATGCTTTTCTCACCTTTGTTCCACCCTTTCTCTCTCTCTTTTTTCAATTAAAATATTTATATTAATTCTTTAAGAGTTTCACATAATAAAATTTGATCATAATTAATTCCTAATTCCTCCCTTTAACTCCTCCCAGATCTGCACTCCTACCACTCACCACCTCACATTTGGACAAAGAAAATTTCATTCACTAATTTTTAAAGCACTTAATGAGTTAATATGACTGACCCAGATATGCCTATCTACCAAGGCAGTTTTAAGTCATGAAGCTGGAGTGTTGTGCAAAGATAGCAGTGGCTATGAAATGGAGATTCCCGACTGTGCCCCTTATTAACTGTGAGACATAGCACAGCTTCTTTATCTGAAAGATGAAGATTACAATCCTGCTGTGTGTTAGCATTTGGTGTCTGGCATTTTGTGGTGGCTTAAACATTCATTGAATCTCAGTCTTAGAGTTGAAATAAGGAATGGAAACTGAAAATGCATGAGAAAGTGTAGTTTGATAGTTTTTCCTTATAAGAAAGAAAAGGTGAGTTTTTTGAGTAGTCTAGTGTCCGTAGTCTTGAATCCAATGAGATGACAACATAGGCTCTGCCCATGCTCTGCTCCTTTTAAGGCTTCCTAAAATTCAGTGCCTAGAATCTTCCAAGCAGCTCCTTCCCTTCTTACAGTGTGAGTTCTGCACAGAGCCCTAAGAAAGTTGCCAGCCATGAGATTCTTTTCCCCTCCAATGAAAACACACATGGCACAAACATATGATTCCCATCTGGATCCACCCCCGACTTCCGGCCTGGAGGCTGCTGTGTGGGCAGGAACGGCTGCCTTTGAATTTGCCAGCCTAACCTGGCACCCTGAGCTAGTGTTCTCCAAGGAATAAAGCCCAGCTCTGGCAAAGCTCACATTTCTGTCGCTTCCTTTCAGGGTCCTGTCCATCTTTACTTCTTTCTGGCCAGGTCAAAAATGTTCATGTAGGCCAGGACATTTTGCTCAGGCCAAACAGAAGGGTCTAGTTCTAGAAAGGAGCAGGCAGGCTTTCCTTTAATCCTAGGAACAGATGCTAGCCCAGGAAAATAAGGCTGGAAGTCCCACCCTTCACCTTCAGGCCTTTAGGGACAGGAATTCTTATTAAAATAAACAGACAGCACCTCTTTCAGGTTCCCTGATGGCATCATTGACCAGCATTTCAGTGTTATTACCATCATCATCCCTGCTGGATTCTATGCCCCAGTGAATTGGCAACATTCCTTCTATTTGCAAACAGTTTGCAAAATAAGAACCCCAGGAAGGATACAGGCTGGCCAGGCTCCAGGGACTTTCAGCAGCAGTCATGCTAAATCAGGGCTGCAGCTTACTTCCTGAACAACAAGTGCTAATATTGCCTCCTTGGTCCTGGATCACCAGGGCTGCCTAATCTCCCCTAAATTCCTCCTTTCTTTCTTACCTCCTTCTTCCTTCTGGGAATATGCAATCTGAGAAAATGAGAAGGCAAATCCTATAAGAATCTGTGCTGAGGTCACAAACTGTTCATACATTTTCTGACATGGGGCTTTAATTCTAAGAAGACTGGCCTGATAATAGCAATTTCTGAATGATTGTCTAAAGTTTGAAGTTTTCCATTTATTCTCCTCGTAAATAATAGCAATTTCTGAATCATTGTCTAAGGTTTGAAGTTTTCCATTTCTTTTCCTCTTAGTCTGGCATTCATGATCCTCTTGCTACACGTGCTCATGTATGCCTTGTTATCTCTCCTGAACATACCCATTCTCCTGCCCTTCCCCATACCATTCACTAGGATAGGATAGTTCCTCTATCATCAAATATAAAAAAAACAAAATAACAAGAAACAAAAAACAAAAACAAAAAACCAGAAACAATGGCTAGTGCTATTTACTCTTATCTTGTAGTTGAGCAAGTTAAGGCTAAGATTTTACAACTAACTTGCTTTAACGTCATAGAACTAATATACAAGACAGTAGGACTTAAAATATCGTTTAGTACATGAAACAGCTTTCTTCTAAAATAAGTCTTCTAACCCTAACACACTTCGACCCTAAGCCTGGCCTACTTCAACCTCCTTCAACATGGCAAGAAAACAGAAAGGAAGAACACGACTTGGAACGGAAGCTATACAAGTGTGAGCTTTGCTAAGTCTCTGCTCAAAGAGGACATGCTCAGGGAACCAGTGCTTAGAGGTTTAGTAAAATGGTCAAACAATGCGGTTGGTGTAGAACTGAACTAAAGTTAAACCTGCATAATGCAAAACTCCTTGCTATTATCATCAAGAGTGGGGGTTTAAGTAGTCTAAATTAAATAAATACAAATATAACCTAGCAGTAGCTTAAATAAAAATGGCAATGCAAACATGTAAAGAGTTGGTAATCAGTTACAACTGCTTACATGGACTCATATGATAAAACAACATTTGAATCATTTTAATGGACAACTTGCTAAACTTTACATATATGTATATGTGTGTATGTATAATGTATAATGTATATGTGTGCATATGTGTGTGTATGTATGTAGTAACTATGTAAGTATATGCATATACTGCTGCTTTTCTAGTCCCATTACACTCTCACTGCTTTATTTGTAATAGTGAATATAAATGATGACAGGGGCCTCTTCTGCTTGTTCCAGATTTAAGTGGAAAACATACAGTTTCTTCTCATCCAGTAAAATCTTAGCTTCCAGTTTTTCTTTTTAAATTTATTTTGTATTAGATATTTGCTTTATTTACATTTCAAATGATATCCCCTTTCCCGGTTTAGCTTCCAGTTTTATCAAAGCATTCCCTATGAAGTTAACAAAATTCCCTATACTCAGGATCTGCTGAGGTTTTTTTTCTATCTCGAAGATGAGTGTTAAATTTTGCACAATTGCCCTTCCTTTAGCTCACTGTCTCACTTTTGCCGTCACTAAATCAGATAATTAATCAGAGGACAATTATTCCTTAGCTGGTAAAATGGAAATTGATAACTCTTAATAACGTTTTATTATTTTTAAAATCCAGCATGGTAACAACACTGGAGAGGAGTTTGTATGATTCTCTATCTGCTCCCTGAATAGACCAATAGTTTCTAATCAATAGCTTCAGCACTTCTACACAGAGGCCCACATATATGAGTTTCCTAAAACATAAGTCTATCTCACCCCTCTAGAACCTTTTGGAATCTCATGTTTTCTTTGGGACAAATTACAAATTCTTTAATATGATAGTTTGCATCTTCAATGATCGTCCCTGGACCTCCCTCCATGTGCTCCTAACAAAGCCACAGAAACTATAGTTAATTTGCTGCACTGTTTTAAAAAGAAGTCTCCTTGTAACTTTATCTGGCTTTTATTTTTAATGACCAATTCAGCTTAAGCATTGCTCTCATCCAAGGAGCCTTTTATTTCTAAGCATATTTGACTTCTACTTCACATTGTATGGTGGTGTTTTTTGCTAATACTATGCTTGTGATAATAACAGACTTGTAGTATTGTATTATTTTAGTATATTATATATTGTAGTATTGTATATTATGTCCATGTATCTGTGTAATTTTAATTTTTCAAATCCTATTTTTAATGATGGTTCTTAAATGCATTATCTTCCCTTTTAGCCTACCACTCAACAGAAGTAGTAGGAAATAAAGGATACAGAGAAGTGGACCTGCTTAGAAAGGTTCTTTGTAGCAACTCCTGTCTGTGTTTTCTGAAAATCAGCAGTTCAGTTCATAGGTTTGATCGATCCACTCTCAAACACTTCATGGATACACCAGCAGTCCAGTTTGGTAGAGTTGGGTTAGTAAATATGAATCATGAGCAGTGACATGACCTAGCAGAGATAGCCAGGCCTCAGCCTTGGCTTGAATCAGCAGAGGGGACCAACAGGAACACCAGAAGTAGTTCTAGGCTGTGCCTCTCTCAGGGAAGCAAAGATCAGTGAAGATGCGAGAAAGACCCCCAAGGGTTGCACAGCTAGCTGTACCAGTAAGTCAAGCTCTCTGCACTTCACTTCACTCTACTAAGCCCTATTTGTACCCTCCAAACATCATGTGCTCTCAATGTGCCTTGCCTCAGCAAGTGCATCAAATCAGCCCGAATCCCAACAAATGGAGCTCAACCACACAATATAAGGCAGACCAGTACACGTATGTTAGCAAAGAATCCTTCATCACATGTCCTTTCCTGTGTTTGCTTTAGCAGAATATCCTCTCTCCTTTTCTGCTTCAGTGAAACATTCCTTCACAAGTCTTTCACCTGTGACCCCTTCAAGAAAACACTCCTTCATGTGTTTGCCCCAGCAAGATCATCCAACACAACTGATTCTCCAAAAAAAACCCTTAAGTTTCCACTTCATATCTGTGTAATTGAGTATGTTCAGGTGCATCTGTGTATGGGGTTGTATATGTTTGCACACATATGTGGAGGCCAGAGGACAACATCTGGTATTATTGTTCAGATCTATGCACACTGTGTTCGAAGACAAGAGTCTTTCACTGGTCTGGGGCTTACTCAGTAGGCTATGCTGAGCTCCAGAGATCTGCTCAAATTCTCTTGTCTCCAATCTCCGCTCTTGGATTAGTGGAGCACACTATTGCACATAGTTTTGCTTGTTTTAAAACATGGGTTCTGGGAATGCAACTTTGATTTCCATATTTGTAGATCAAGGCCCTTATTGGCTGAGTTGGAGCCATCAGCCCAGCTCAGTGATGTTATTTCGAAGTCCAGTAATATGCTGCATTTTGCATTTTCCCTTTTGGTCTATTCCAGCTATGTCTATTCCAGTGTATCCCACTCCCCCACCTGACACAACAGAGAGAAAGAGACAGAGAGAGACAGAGAATGTGTTTCTCGATAGGTTTTAAGATTGTTTTTCCTTAATCCTATGAAGATTATATTTGACATTTTGATAGATATTGCATTGAATCCCTAGATCATTTTGGATAGAATGAGCATTTTAACAATACAGAGGCTTTCAATGAATGGTCAAGAACAATTGTTCTAATTTTTCATGTCCTCCTCAATTTTTTAAATTATTATCTCAAGTTTTTAATATAGACATCTTTCACATTTTGCTTAAATTTGTGTCAGGTTATTTCTGGTAGCACAGGGGAATTGCTTTCTTGGCTTCCATTTCATATAGTTCTGTTTTGGTATATAGAAACACTACTGATTTTTGTTATTTTAATATTAGGTGTGAATGACTGACCAGTCTCAAAGTCGTCTGAAAATGAATTAATGATTTATATGTAAGATCCAATTTTACAAAACTGCTAGAAGAAAGTGGGAAATCTTTCAAGATATGGAAATGGCTGAGGATATTTTAGACAAGACTTCAAAAGCACAGCACACAAAAGCTAAAACAGACAACAGTTGCATTAACTAAAAAAGCCTCACTCTAGTAAAGAAACAATCAGAAGAATGTAGACTTACAGCATGGGAGAAAATACCAGCAAATTATACCTAAGATAAGAGGTTACTACCTAGGAGTTTAAAACTCCATAGTAAAATTGAAATATCCTGATGAAAAATGGGCATTAGCCCTAAATAGATATTTCTGAAAGAGAAGACATTAAAAATGGCCAATAGGTTTGCAAAAAGTCAACATTACAAACGATCAGGGAAATCAGAATCAAAGCCATTGCTGCTATATACTTTAACACACACACACACATATGTATATATAAATACAAAATTCTGAGTCCATTTAGTATTGCTCATAGACATGTTTGTGTCTGACTACTTGGGTTGGGATAACCTCCCAGGGGCCTCGCTCTTGGAGAAGATTGACTTGTACTTTCTTAGTTACCTGTCGGGTTATACTCTGTCTCTCCTTTTGGGCTGTGCATTCCTTCAGGACAAGAATCAAATCTTCTTTGTTAATTTAGTAAGAAAGATCCAAAAATGGCCTTTTGCTCTGAGTGTGCATTATGAAGTTGACATTCACTAACTAATGTCCCTCAGTGTATGGAAGGGATTCCTACACTGGCCCTGCATGTGGGCTTGGCTGTACTCCTCACCAGAGGAACTGCTGCAGTCAATTGCTCACTGCAAACTGAACCTTCTTCTTTTCTTCTCTTTTCTCCATTTACAACAAACCAGCTGAAGAGCAGTAATTATGAGACTCTATACTATAATTACTGTAACGCTTAACTTTGTACTGACATCTGTAAAAGAAATAACTCTTGGAATTTATGAACAATGATGTGTTTCCTACCTTTCTTTAACATGCATCTTTTAACTTAAAAAAAATTATCACTTTTGACACCTGTCTTAACACTTTTGAAATATCAAAATTTTGTGTTTTGGGGAAATAATGATACATAAAAAGCTGTACACTGGATTCCATTATAAGATAATCTGCTAGAAAATATCTGGAAACTTATCACTAGAAGATTTCTTGACCCTGTGGCTGGAAAGATAGTTAGGTGCTAGTGAGGTATCCAGGAGATTGCAAATGATTATCAGGAGTCCACTCTAACTAAGATACCTGTGTATAAAAGTTCAAAAACGGGCCGAGCAGTGGTGGCACACACCTTTAATCCCAGCACTTAGGAGACAGAGGCAGGAAGATTTCTGAGTTCGAGGCCAGCCTGGTCTACAGAGTGAGTTCTAGGAGAGCCAGGGCTACAGAGAGAAACCCTGTCTAGAAAAAAAAAAGGTTCAAAATGGCAAAAAAAACAAAGAAATATCAACTTCATCACATTCAGAATCACTGCCTGTAAGTAGCAGGTGGTGTGAAGAATACCTACTGGAGGTAGATGGATGATGTCCTGGCTAGTTTTGTATCAACTTAACACAAGCTGGAATCAGGTGGGATGAGAGACTCAGCTGAGAAAAGAGACTCCATAAGATTTGCTTGTAGGCAAGTCTGAAGAGCATTTTCTTAATGGGTGATTGATGTGAGAGAGCCCAGCTTATTATGTGTGCTGCCATCCCTTGGCAGGTGGTCCAGTGGTGTATTACAAACCAGGCTGAGCAAGCCCTGAGGAACAAGCCAGTAAGCACTTCTCCTCCTTGGCCTCTGTGTCAGTTCCTGTATTTAGGTTTTTTCCTTGAGTTCTTCCCTGACCTCCTATGGTAATGGAGAGTAACCTGAGAGGTATAAGATGAAGTGAGCCCTTTCCTCCACAAGTTGTTTTTGGTCATGGTGATTATCACATCACAAGTCACTCTAAGACAGGTGATATGCCTGTTGCCTCCTCTTATGAGCCTTATTTCTAACATTTGAAGAAACTGTACAATGTCTATTTGGTACATCTATTTTAAAAGTACAAATTAAAATGTGTAATATGCATAATAGACTGTCTTAAAATAACACAACTTCCAAATAGTAGATACAATTATCACCAAATAGGTTTTGTTTCAGGACTTATTTCCGTAGTAGTATCAAATCAGTTGTCAGCTATAAAGGCCTAGTAGGGGGATGGGAAGATGGTTCAGTTCTTAAGAGTATTATGCAAGCATAAGAGCCTGAGTTTATAGTTCTCAACACTTACAAAAAACTTGGATGTTGTTATGTGCTAAGGTAAGTTCAGTGCTGGGGTTTTAGGAGGTGGAGACAAGATGACTGTGAAGCCCTGCTGACTGCTAGCCTAGCTCCAGGTTCAGTGAGAGAGCCTGGCTCAGGGAACTAAAGTAGATGATAGAGCAGGACCCTTGACTTCCTCTCATGGTTTCCACACATGAGCAGAATAGAGGGTACACACACAGAAATGTAATGTCAACAATTATATTTATTATAACTATATACTATTTGTATTATTTCTACCAAGTTTTGTATCTTTCACTAGATAAACTTTTCTGACATTTTCTGAGTACCTAGTGAGCTGATGCAATTCTAAGGACTTTACAGACACTAACTAATTTGATCCTCACAGTGCTTTAAAATTGATATTACTATCTTCATTTTGTAAGATGGGAAAATGTGCCAGAGTGGTTAAGTGATCAAAAGTTACTAGGGGGCAAACTGATATGTGAACTAAAGCAGTCTGGCTATAACCGTGACCTTTACAGCAAAGCACATGAAATGAATCATTTGGTGATGGCTTCTGCATTACACAGGCATCTGTTTGATTCAATCAACTGGTATGTAATGACTTATGAACACATTATAGGAAATGTGACTGTTTTCTAAAAAAGAAATCAATTACACACTTAGGGATGTCATTAAAGGAGATCAGAAAACTGTGTGCCACAGAGTTGATATTTTCATCACTAGTCTCACAAAGTAATATATAAGCCTGTGATTTTTATGCGAGAATATTGAGATGGCTTGAAATTCATCTTTCTCAGATGCCTTGCCCAGGCCATTAAAAGGTTATTTTCACCTTTTCATGTAAATGGTTATATATGGAGGAGTCATTACCAAGCAAGAAAGAGATCTGTTTGCTTACTGAACAGTAAAGACCCCGTAGCTAAGGACTTTATGGTTCTAAGAAACAAAGGAAAATACCTTTGCAATCCCAAAGGACATGTGGCTTCTAAGAAACATCTATATGACACCTTAGGACAAAAGTTGAAAATTGGTTGTTTACAGTGAATAGAAAACAACTCAAATCTCTTATAGGAAATGGAGGGTAATGAGAGAACCTGGGCCCCACCATATCAGCAAACAGGTAGTTTCTGGCTCATTCTTTTCTTTATTCACCATGGCTAGAATGTAGTATGTGCCTGATTACCAATCTGTGTTGTCAGCCTGCATCCTCTCCTCGATCTCCTTGTGAATATCAAAGTTTTTAAGAATGGGGCCCTCAGGCTCCATTCAAGCTATATTTCTTAGTTGTTTCTCACAGTTAACAAATGAACTCTTCAACTCCTGGCATAGAAAGCATGATTGGTTCAGCTTGAATCAGGTCCTGGTTTACTTGTGGATTTGGATCACAGGGTACATAATGAGTTCTAGTATAAGTGTAAGGATGGGGGAGAGGAAAAGAGCATCTTGATTACAGGAAATTTTCACCTAGAAGCCCATCTTTAATTGTCTTACTGCATCTCTATTCTCGGGAAGACTGATCATCATGAATGTCTACAGCAGAACTTTATATACCACTGTGCATGATAAGGCATTGTAAATACTTTGAATTTCATTGCAATGGATTTCCATAATTCAGTTTTTGCTAAAGTAGTTCTGAATTTATCTAGGTTATCATAGTGTGTATGTTCACACTACCACATTTTACTCTTAAAAGAGGCCTTCAGAAAATGAATCCTTTGGCCACTGTGCTTATTCACATATGCTTAAAGTTCAAACTTTGAATATTTTTTAATAAACCACAAAGGTATAGCAATACAGTTTTAAGATGAATGAATGATGTAGATTTGATTATTATTTGTTACATTAATGATCATATAATGAGGATTTGATTTGTAAGAAGTTGGATGTTGGGTGACTTTCTAAGGTGGGACCAGCCGGGTGGCACAGGCCTCACAAGTGGCAGGGCAGCCTGGTCAGGATCCTTTCTACCTCAGACCACACCTAGGAGGGACAACAGATCCACAGCCCTCTCTGCACCTTCCCCACAAGTGGAGATCCTGTCTCCAGGGTATGCTCTAACCCCAGGACTCAGAATGGACAACAGATCCACAGCCATCTGCGCCCAGGTTTTACCAGAGGAGAGCTGATCTCCCAGAATTGCTGACACAGGCTTACAGACCCACAGGAGGAGCAAGCTCTAGTCAGAGACAACAAGAACATCTAACACCAGGGATTAACAGATGGCGAAAGGCAAACGCAAGAATCCTACCAATAGAAACCAAGACTACTTGGCTTCATCAGAACCTAGTACTCCCACCACAGCAAGTCCAGGATATGCCAAAACACTGGAAAAGCAAGATTTGGATCTAAAATCGTATCTCACGATAGTGCTAGAGGAATTTGAGAAGAACATGAATAACTCCCTTAAAGATATACAGGAGAACACAGGTAAAGAGGTACAAGCCCTTAAAGAGGAAACAAACAAACAAAAATTCCTTAAAGAATTACAGGAGATCACGAGTAAACAAGTAGAAGCCCTTGAAGAGGAAACACAAAAATCCCTTAAAGAATTACAGGAAAGCACAAACAAACAGGTGAAGGAATTGAGCAATATCATCCAGGACCTAAAAATGGAAGTAGAAACAATTAAGAAATCACAAAGAGAGACAACTCTGGAGTTAGAAATCTTAGAAAAGAAGTCAGGAAACATAGATGCAAGCATCACCAATACAATACAGAATACAAGAGATAGAAGAAA
This sequence comes from Mastomys coucha, assembly GCF_008632895.1. NCBI lineage: Eukaryota > Metazoa > Chordata > Mammalia > Rodentia > Muridae > Mastomys > Mastomys coucha. Next base: position 70,177,938 of record NW_022196900.1, on the reverse strand, counting down.
GAATTTCACGCGCAGAAGATACCATAGACAAAATTGACACAACAGTCAAAGAAAACGCAAAATGCAAAAAGTTCCTGACCTAAAACATCCAGGAAATCCAGGACACAATGAGAAGACCAAACCTAGGGATAATAGGAATAGATGAGAGTGAAGACCTCCAACTTAAAGGGCCAGTAAATATCTTCAATAAAATTATAGAAGAAAACTTCCCTAACCTAAAGAAAGTGATACCCTTGAACATACAAGAAGCCTATAGAACTCCAAATAGACTGGACCAGAAAAGAAATTCCTCACACCACATAATAGTAAAAACACCAAATGCACAAAACAAAGAAAGAAACTAAAAGCAGTAAGGGAAAAAGGCCAAGTAATATATAAAGGCAGGCCTATCAAATTACACCAGACTTCTCACCAGAGACTATGAAAGCTAGAAGATCCTGGGCAGATGTCATACAGAACCTAAGAGAACACAAATGCCAGCCCAAACTACTATTCCCAGCAAAACTCTCAATTACCATAGATGGAGAAACCAAAGCATTCCATGACAAAACCAAATTCACACAATATATTTCCACAAATCCTGCCCTTCAAAGGGTAATAAATAGAAAACTCCAACACAAGGAGGGGAACTACATCTCTGAAAAAGCAAAAATATAATCTTCCAACAAAACTAAAAGAAGATAGCCACATGAATGGAATTCTAACTCTAGCAACAAAAATAACAGGAAGCAACAATTACTTTTTCTTAATATCTATTAATATTAATGGACTCAATTCCCCAATAAAGAGCCATAGACTATCAGACTGGGTACGTAAACAGGACCCAACATTTTGTTGCATACAGGAAACCCACCCCCACCTCAGTGACAAAGACAGACACTACCACAGAAAATGAATGGAAAACAATCCTCCAAGCCAATGGTCCCAAGAAAAAAGCTGGAGTAGCCATTCTAATATAGAATAAAATCGACTTTTACCCTAAAGTGATCAAAAAAGATAAGGAGGAACACTACATATTTATCAAAGGTAAGATCTATCAAGATGAACTCTCAATTCTGAACCTCTATACTCCAAATCAAAGGGCATCTACATTCATAAAAGAAACTTTACTAAAGCTCAAAGCACACATTGCAACGCACACAATAGTGGGAGATTTCAACACCCCACTCTCTGCAATGGACAGATCATAGAAACAGAAACTAAACAAAGACACAGTGAGACTAACAGAAGTTATGAAGCAGATGGATTTAACAGATATCTATAGAACTTTTATCCTAAAACAAAAGGATATACCTTCTTCTCAGCACCTCATGGTACCTTCTCCAAAACTGACCATATAATTGGTCACAAATCAGGCCTCAATAGATACAAGAAGATTGAAATAATTCCTTGTATCCTATCAGATCGCCATGGACTTAAGGCTGCTCTTCAATAACAACATAAACAATAGAATGCCCATATACACCCGGAAGCTTAACAATACTCAATGATAACTTGGTCAAGGAAGAAATAAAGAAAGAAATTAAAGACTTTCTAGAGTTTAATGACAATGAAGCCATAACATACCCAAACTTATGGGACACAATGAAAGCAGTCCTAAGAGGAAAACTAATAGCTTTAAGTGCCTCCAAAAAGAAACTGGAGAGAGCATACACCAGCAATTTGACAGCACATCTGAATGCTCTAGAACAAAAAGCAGCAATTTCACCCAAGAGGAATCAAAGGCAGGAAATGATCAAACTCATGGCTGAAATCAACCTAATAGAAACAAAAAGAACTATACAAATAATCAACCAAATCAGAAGCTGTTTTCTTGAGAAAATCAACAAAATAGATAAACCCTTAGCCAGACTAACTAGAGGGCACAGGGTCAGTATCCTAATTAACAAGATCAGAAATGAAAAGGGAGACATAACAACAGAAACTGAGGAAATCCAAAAAATCATGAGATCCTACTACAAAAGCCTATACTCAACAAAACTGGAAAACCTGGATGAAATGGACAATTTTCTACACAGATACCAGGTACTAAAGTTAAATCAAGATCAGATCAATGATCTAAACACTCCAATATCTGCTCATGAAATACAAACAGTTATTAATAGTCTCCCAACCAAAAAGGCCCAGGATCAGATGGGTTTAGTGCAGAGTTTTATCAAATCTTCAAAGAAGACCTAATAACAATACTTCTCAAACTATTCCACAAAACTGAAACACAAGGTACTTTACACAATTAGTTCTGTGAAGCCACAATTACTTTTATACCTAAACCACACAAAGACCTAACAAAGAAAAAAAACTTCAGACCAATTTCCTTTATGAATATCAATGCAAAAATACTCAATAAAATTCTTGCAAACTGAATCAAAGAACACATGAAAACGATCATCCTCCATGATCAAGTAGGCTTCATCCCAGGGATGCAGGTATGGTTTAATATACAGAATTCCATCAACATAATTCACTATATAAACAAATGCAAGGGAAAAAAACATATGATCATCTCATTAGATGCAGAGAAAGCATTTGACAAAATCCAACAACTCTTCATGATAAAAGTCTTGGAAAGATCAGAAATTCAAGGCCCATACTTAAACATTGTAAAAGCAATATACAGAAAACCAATAGTCAACATCAAACTAAATGGAGAGAAACTTGAAGCAATCCCGCTAAAATCAGGGACTAAACAAGGCTCTCCCTACCTATTTAATATTGTACTTGAAGTCCTAGCCAGAATAATTAGACAACAAAAGGAGATCAAAGGGATAGGAATTGGAAAGGAAGAAGTCAAATTATCACTATTTGCTGATGATATGATAGCATACTTAAGTGACCACAAAAATTCTACCAGATAGCTCCTATCTGGGAACAGGGGTTTGTTCTTGTTGTTGTTTTCTTTTTCCTTTTTTTGAAGGGGAAACTGGGAAAGGAGAAATCATATGACATGTAAATAAAATATCTAATAAAAAAAAGAAGTTGAATGTTCCCCAGGTTCACACTTAGCCATTTGTTGATGTTCCCACCAATCCATTTCATTTGTTCTCTGAGACCAGTACAACATGACAGTCTTAACAGAACTGTGGGCATTTTTTTCCTACAGAACAGGCTGAAGAAAAAGCAGAGTCAACAGAAGGAAACCACTTCCTTGTTGACTTGGTTTGTGAGACCTACAAGGCAAATTTACAATAACAAAGCCCATTATCTACCTACCTATGGTTCACCTGGGATAGATTAAATGGATGCTGGTAAGGAACATTTCATGTCTAAGGAGAAAGCAAACTGCAAAGGACTGAAATTCTCTCTCCTTTAAATGATTAGATATTTAAAAAATCGGAGTACTTTTTTGGAGGTATAAAAAGAATCAATATATTGACAAAATAAAATTTACACAGAAGTACTTTTAATTTCTGTACAGGTAGAATATTGTTTTATTTAAAATGAAGGGATGGTAATTAAAGTATTTTGGAGAATTCATTATGGATTTTTCATGCCCCATAAAGTGATACAGACAAAGAATTTGCCAGGGATCATTTAATCAACAATTAAATGTTCCTGAGATATATAAATAACAGAAATAGTGAGTTATTTGCTCAGTGTAGGGAAAATGGGGCTATATCAGGCAGTCTATGTATGGAATAAATTGGAAAATGTCACTATAACAGAGGCATAGGCAAAGTGCTAAGCAAAGGTAAAATGCAGAGGAGGAGATGTTCACTACATCTCATAGTTGGAAATGTCCTCAGAAGACTGTTTAATCCTCTCATTGTAACAACTGGTAAGTTAAGGTCTAGACATAAAAATAAATGCTGGATCACATGACAAACACAGATTTAGGACGTGACCCCAAGTCAGTTTCTTTCCCAGTGGTTACTATATAACCAGACTAAGGACTAATAGTGAAACATGGCTCTTTCTTCTAACATTTTTGTTTAAAGCCTAATCAGCGAGGCTATTTAGGGAAAAGGAACAATTTAGAAAGTCAAGGCTAGAATAAAAGATAATATAAATAAAGATAGTGGGAAGAATTATAGGATGTTTTCTAGGAATAAGACACACAAAGGTTAAAGTTCACGTGAGAGTAGGCAAAAGAAGAGGTTAGAAAAGTGTGTCACCCTCCTAAACGTGGCAGGTTAAGACATGCCGTTGACTCTTCCTGCAGTTTATCTTGTATAACCACAGAGCTGCAATAAGGTTACCTCTCTACGTTTATACATGTTTTGAATACAGAGACCATCTTACAAGCAGGAATCATGAAAGTTAATTGACAGACTGCTATCAAGCAATTCAATCTGAAAACCAAAATAAATTCACTAAGAAATTAGACTTGAAGAAGAGGGGGAGGAAGAAGATGAGGAGGTTGAAAAAGAAGAGGAAAAGAATGAAGAAGAAAATAAGAAGAGAGAAAGAAAGGAAAAAAGAAAGAAATTAGACTGTGGCACTAGCCTAGGTGTGGAAGAAATAATAATATGTTGAAAGAAATGAGTCGTTATGACCTTTTGATTTATTTCACTCCCATAAACTAAATGTAAGTGCTATACAGAATACATGTAAATGATTGGTGGTACTAATTATCAGATAATTAAAGCATCTTGGTGTACATGTATTTTTAAAATAGAGAGTTGCCAACATTAATATATAGAAATCACCAAAGGATCTTGTAAATAATACAGAATTTGGAACCAGTGAGATGACTTAGCTAGGCAAAAGTGGTTGCCAAGCAACCCTGAGAACATGAGTTTGATTACCAGACCTCATGGAAAAAGCTGGATTCAGAGACACACATGTGTAATCTGAGTAATCTTATGAGGAGATGGGAAGCAGAGGCAAGAGAACTGTTTGGAAGCTTGGAAGTAGCACAGCTACAGAAAGGGAATAAATAAATAAATAAATAAATAAATAAATAAATAAATGAATAAATAAATAGGACCCAAACATAGTCAATGGAGGAGTGAAGTGTGTCCTGAAAGTTATTCTCTGACCTCCACATGCATGTGATGGCACAGCCTCAACACACACACACACATACACACACATACACACACACACACACACACACACACACACACATACACACACACACACACACACACACACACACACACACACACACACACACACACATACACACACACACACACACACACACACACACGCACACGCACACGCACACGCACACGCACACGCACGTGCGCATACATACACACCATACAAAATACCCACTCCTAAAATAATAGTATTAACTAAGATACATTTAAAAAACTGAAGAATTACATGTGTACCTTCAGGCCAATATATCCTGACTTATGGTTAGAATAGTGTAGGCCTATGCAGTGAATAAACAGTGATGGTAATTCTAGTTTTGATAATCTGTACACTATGTTTTAAGAAGACCTGACTAATTCAAAATAGTCCAATCTTTGCCTTGGGGGAAGTAAAACTAAACTCAATTTTAATGCTATTTTTCCCTTTACTGCAAATCATTTATTCTTACATGAATTGCACTTTTATATACTTACAGGTTTGTATATTTGTTCTGTTGTTTTTAATGCATGTAACTTATATACTATCTATAAATCATAGCCATGAATAGAAAAAATAAAATTACATAGTAAATGCCACTTCTGAGACACAAAGGAGTTGTATTAGATGTTTCCTAAGTCAAATACAGTGTTTTATTTATAATGAAATTAAATGTTCTATCAGTATCAATATTAAGAATAAAGTACTAGCATATATCATGCACTAAGCTAGTGAGCAAAATAAATAAATGGAATTATACTATTAAATGCTATAAAACTTATTATAAATAGCAGAGTGTGGCTGTAGGAAGGAAGGAGGTAGTAAAACAGATTCTTTTTTAAACATAGAAGTCAAAGACATATATGACTGATTTTCAGCACAGATCTAAATGAAAGAATAGGGTTACCAAGTAGATATTTGAAAAAAGACTGTTTGAAACAGAGTCAGAGGATGTACGGATGCTCAGATTAGAGTAAGTGATCATTCAGCAAAGGGCTAGCAAAGGACAAAGCACTGATAAGCAAAAACAGAGAGGATGGAAAGGTTAGATAAAGCAGTGTCTTCTAAGTCGTTTTAAGGTCTTATTCTGAGTGAAATGTGGAATCAGTAGGAAGATTCAGTAGAAGCATGACCTATTGTGCCTTATGCTTAACACAAATGTCCCAGGGTACTGTTTGTACAGTATCCTAGAAAGTAGGTTGAAATATTAATTATGAAACTATTCTAGTAAATCAATGTTGTGGTTCAGACTAGGGCAGCACTAGTGGAAAAGTCAATTGAATTTTATAAATTAGGTAAGAATTCAAGATACGAAAGGCCACTACTCAGACCTTACTCTGTCAGAAAATGCTAAGTTGTGACCCCAGACAATGTAACTGTATAAATCTATCTTTAATCTTCTGCATAAAATAAGACTTGAAGGATACATAGGATTTAATTGAAGGAGAGAGACTCTGGTCCTGTGATATTCATTTGAGGAATTAGGGTGATGCAGCAATGAGGATCACAGCATTTCTGTGCTCTGGGAAAGCAGCACAGACTGACTGAACTGACCGAACTGGCTTGTGTTTATTGAGCACAATCTATTTGACCAGAGTTAAAGAAAACAGTCTTTTAAAATCTAAAAAAATAACGAGAACTAGAATTGAAATAAGAAAGCCAGATTCCAAAACCTTCACTCATTAATTAGAAAAATGTATCATTTCTCAGATTTATTAAACCCCTTCTCATGTGCAAACTTGTGGAAATAGTGAGAGTAATTATTTCAAAAGATTATTATGGGGTTGGGAGTGGGAAGTCATGTGGACCTAAGTTCAAACACTCAAAACCCATGCAAAGCCATACTGGATCATATACATATTTTATCTCAAAGTCTGCACAGTGAAATGGTAAACAGAGAAAAAATAATCTCCAGAAATCTATATGCCTGCCTAGCTACCATGTACAGAGGTGAACAATTAAAAAAAAATCATGTTGGAAATAAGAAGAAAAGTGACCATCACCAAGGCTATGTTCATATGGCTACGGCATGTACACACACACACTAACACACATATATACATACACACATACGAAGACTATTGTGAGCACAGCTAACACTAGTCTCTCACTATACATATAAACATTACACATTCGATGAACAAAAGTATAACAATAGCTAAAAAGACAAAACAAAATCAACAAAAGAAATACTTTTAGAGAATTCTCAAAAGAAAAAACTGGCTAAGAATATCTCAAAAAATGTTCAATATCCTTAGCAGTTAGGGAATTGAAAATCAAAACATCTCTGAGAAATCTTTCCCCTGTCAGAGTGGCAAAGGTCAAGAAAACAAAAGACCACAAATTCTGGAGAGGGTGTGCTGGAGAGACCTTTATTCACTTTTGGTACAGCTGCAAACTAGTGCAGCCACTAGAAATCAGTATGGAGAATTCTCAAAACAAAACAAAACAAAACAACAAAAGAAAACAAAAAAAAAACAAATATAAGTCTATCATATCTTCCTGCAATATGTAAGGATTCAACATCCTACTTCACAGATACTTGCTTAGCCATGTACATTACTGCTGTATTAACATACAATAGGTAATGGAAACAAGCTATATGTCCTTCATCATTGAATGAATGATGAAAAATTGGTATATAAACACTGGATCATTATTCAGCTGTAAAGAAAAACAAAATCTTGAACTTTGCAGGTAAATGCATAGAACTAGGAAAAAAAACCTGCCCCAGTAAAAAAGCAACACTTCAAGGGGGGGAAAAAAAGTAGTGCAACTCGAGAGGCATATGGCTGAAAGCCTGGGACAGACCAGTGGAGGCTCGGGAGCTCCTTTAAAAAAAAAGCCAGTTGGAAGAGCACCAGGAAACACTAGCACAGAATAGGTGTCCTCACTGCCCCTGACTCCACCATTCCATCACATGGTATGTACTTTCTGATAAGTGGATATTAGCCCAGAAGCTCAGAATACCCAAAATACAATCCACAAATCACAAAAAACTCAAGAAAAAGGAAGGCCAAAGTGTAGATACTTCGTTCCTTCTTAAAAGGGAGAACAAAATACCCATGGAAGTAGTTGCAGAGAGAAACTATGGAGCAGAGACTGAAAGAAGAACAACCCAGAGACTACCCTACCTGAGAATCCTTCCCATATTCAACTATCAAACCCAGACACTATTGTGAATGTCAGCAAGTGCTGGCTGACAGGAGCCTGATATAGCTGTCTCCTGAGAGGCTCTGCCAGTGCCTGACTAATACAGAAGTAGAGGCTCACAGCCATCCATTGGACTGAGCACAAGGTCCCCACTGAAGGAGCTAGAGAAAGGTCCCAAGGAGCTGAAGGGCTTTCAGCCCCTTAGGACAAACAACAATATGAACTAACTAGTACCCTCAGGGCTCCCAAGGACTAAACCACCAACCAAAGAGTACACATGGTGGGACTCATGGCTCCAGCAGCATATGTATAGCAGAAAATGGTCTAGTTGGTCATCAATGGGAGGAGAGGTCCTTGGTCCTGTGAAGGTTCTATGCCCCAGTGTAGGGGAATGCCAGGGCCAGAATGTGGGAGAACATGGGTTGGTGAGCAGGGGGAGGGGGGAGGGAACAGGTTTTTGTTTGTTTGTTTGTTTGTTTGTTTGTTTGTTTGTTTTGGTGGGGAAACCAGGAGAGGAGATATTATTTGAAATGTAAATAAAGAAAATATCTAATAATAAAAATGAAAGGAAAAAAGATCATATTGAGTCAGGTAATCTATATCCAGAAAGACAAATGTCACATGTAGTCTTTCTTTAGAGGCTCCTAGTTCCAAATCTTCACACATGAGTGTATATCCTAGAGTAACTGTAGAAACCAGGAAAGTAAATTCAGACCTTAGTGGAGTAGGGGATTCAGGAAGCAATAGAGAGGAATTAGGAGGGCACACGTAATCTGATCACCAGAGTTAGAAATAGGAAGTTTAATAAGTATATCTGAAAAAGCCATAGAGAATCATATTATTAACTATTTATCAAACAAATTTCTATAATACATATAATTCTGTACAGAATACCCATGATACATCCCACAGACCATAAGAAGTTTGACAAGAAGAAAGACCCAAGTTAGAATGCTACAATACCACTTAGAAGGGAGAACAAAACAATCATGGGAGGCAGAGTCAGGCAGGGACCTGGTGGGAGAAAGAAAGGGGAGGAGAAAAGGCGGGGACAGGATCAGATATGAGGGTAGACAAGGAGAGAAGCCCAAAGGCCCAGGAGAATGTATGGAAATATACAGCCGTGAGGAGGTGGATGCCGGGAGAACCTCTAGAAAGTCCCAGACACCTTGGACATGAGAGGCTCCTAGGACTCAATGGGGATGATCTTAGCCAAGATGTCCAAGAATAAGGAGACAGAACCCGAAGAGATCACCTCTGGTAGACAGAGAGGTCCCTCAGTAGAGGGATAGGGTCACCAAACAACCTTCAAAATTTATGACATAGAATTGTTCCTGTCTAAAAGAAATTTTGGGACAAAATGGATCAGAGATTGAAGGAAAGGCCAGCCAGTGACTAGCCAAATTTGGGATCCATCTCACGGACTAGCACCAAACTCTTGACACTATTACAGATGCCATGTTGCACTTGTAGACAGGAGCCTAGCATGGATGTACTCTGAGAGTCTCTACCAGCAGCTGACTGAGACAGATGCAGATACTTACAGCCAACCATTGGACTGAGGTCAGGGACTCCTATGGAAGAGTTAGGGAAAGGACTGAAGGTGCAGAAAGGGATGACAACCCCAAAGGAAAACAACAATGTCAACTAACCCAGGCCCCTGGGAGCTCCCAGAGACGAAGCCATCAACCAAAGAGCATACATGGGTTAGGCACATATGTAGCAGAGGATTGCCTTGTCTGGCCTCAGTGGGACAGGATGTGCCTAATCCTGTAGAGACTTGATGCCCCAAGAAATGGGAATACAGGGGGAAAGGTGTGAGAGAGGGATGGGTGGGTGAGGGAGGACGTTGAGGCGCACCCTCTCAGAGTCAAAGAGAGGGGGGATGTGGTGAAGAACTCTTGGAGGGGGAAATAGAAAGGGTGACAATATTTGGAATGAAAATAAAAAAATCTTTCAAAAAGAACTAAGTTTATTTATGTAGTGGATTACATTGATGGATTTCTATATATTGAACCATCCTTGCTGCATCTGAGGGATGAAGCCTACTTGATTGCGGTGAATGATCATTTTGATGTGTTATTGGATCTTGTTTGTGAGAATTGTATTGGGTATTTTTGTGTCAATATTCATAAGTGAAATTAGTCTGAAGTTCTCTTCCTTTGTGTGGTTTAGGTATCAAAGTAACCGTGGCTCATAGAATGTACTAGATGTTCCGTCTATATCTATTCTGTGGAATAGTTTGAGGAGTATTAGTATTAGCTCTTCTTTGAAGGTCTTTGTAGAATTCCTCACTAAAACCATCTGGCCTTTGGCTTCTTTTGGTTGGGAAACTTTTTTTTTTAAATTATTTTATTTATTTACATTTCAAATGTTTTCTCCTTTGGTGCTTTCTCTCCGAAAACCTCCTACCCCATCCCCCACTTACTCTTTTTCTATGAGGGTGCTCCACCCCACATCTACCCACTCCCACCTCACTGCCTTAGCATTCCCCTACACTGGAGCATCAAGCCTTCACAGGCTTCCCTCCCATTGATGCCAGATAAGGCCCCTTCAGCTCCTTCAGTCCTTCCCCTAACTCCTTCATTGGGGTTCCTGTGCTCAGTCCGATGGTTGGCTGTGAGCATCCATATCTGTATTGGTCAGGATCTAGCAGAGCCTCTCAGGAGACAGCTGTATCAGGCTCCTGTCAGCAAGCACTTCTTGGCATCTGCAATAGTGTTTGACTTTGGTGTCTGCATGTGGGATGGATTCCCAGGTAGGGCAGTCTATGGATGATCTTTCCTTCAGACTCTGCTCCACTCTTTGTCACTGTATTTCCTTTAGATAGGAGCAACTTGTGGTTAAAATTTTGGAGATGGGTGGGTGGCCACATCCCTCACCCTGGGGGACCATGCCTAACCTCTGGATATGGTCTCCACAGGTTCTCCCTCCACTTTCTGGGGTATTTCAGCTAATGTCATCCCCATGGGATCCTGAGAGGTGCTTGCTTTCCTGGCACCTGGGACTTTCTGGTTGCTACCTCCAGTTCCCCATCCCCCATTGCTGTACACCTCTGTTCAATTTCCTGATCCTCTGTGCATCTCCTCCATCTTCTCTCATACCTGATTCTTCCCCTCTTTTCTGCTCTCCTTCTTCTCTTCCTCCCAAGTCTCTCCTACCCTCTTCAACTCTTGATTATTTTGTTCCCCCTTCTATATAGTACTGAAGCATCCACTCTTGGGTCTTCCTTTCTCTTGAGCTTCATGTGGTCTGTGAGTTGTATCATGCGTATTCAATGCACTTTGCCTAATATCTACTTATCTGTGAGTACATACCATGTGTGGTCTTTTGTGACTGAGTTACCTCACTCAGGATGATATTTTATAGATCCATCCATTTGCCTGCTAATTTCGTGAAGTTTTAGATTTTCATAGCTGAGTAGTATTCCATTGTGTAAATGTACCACATTTTCTGTATCCATTCCTCTATTGAGGGACATCTGGGTTGTTTCCAGTTTTGGGCTATTACAAATAAGGCTGCTATGAACATAGTGGAGCATGTGTCCTTGTTATGTTGGAGAATCTTTTGGGTATATACCCAGGGGTGGTATAGCTGGGTCCTCAGGTAACAGTATGTTCAGTTTTCTGAGGAACCAGCAGACTAATTTCCAGAGTGGTTGTACCAGCTTGCAATCCCACCAGCAATGGAGGAGTGTTTCTCTTTATCCACATTCTTGCCAGCATCTGCTATCACCTGAGTTTTTGATCTTAGCCATTCTGACTGGTGGGAGGTAGAATCTCAGAGTCATTTTGATTTGCATTTTCCTGATGAACTAAAGATGTTGAACATCAGAAACCACATAATGGCTCACAACCACCTGTACAGCTACAGTGTACTCATATACATAAAAATAAATAAATACATCTTTTTAAAAAAAAGGATATTGAAAATTTATTTAGGTGTTTCTCGGTCATTTGAGTTTCCTCAGTTGAGAATTCTCTGTATAGCTCTGTTCCTCACTTTTTAATAGGATTATTTGGTTCTTTGGAGTCTAACTTCTTGAGTTCTTTGTATATATTAGATATTTGTCCCCATCAGATGGAGGGTTGGTAAAGATCTTTTCCCAATCTGCTGGCTGCCATTTTGTCCTATTGACAGTGTCTTTTGGCTTATAGAAGCTTTGCCATTTTATGAGGTCCCATTTGTCAATTCTTGATCTTAGAGTATAAGACATCGGTGTTCTGGTCAGGACATTTCCCCTGTGCCCAGGTGTTTGAGGCCTTCCTCACTTTCTCTTCTATTAAATTCAGTGTATCTGGTTTTATGTGGAGGTCCTTGATTCACGTGGACTTGAGCTTTGTACAGGGAGATAAAAATGCATGGTATTGGTACAGTGACAGGCAGGTAGATCAATGGAATAGAACTGAAGACCCAGAAATGAACCCATACACATATGGTCAGTTCACCTTTGACAAAGAAGCTAAAACCATCCAGTAGAAAAAAGACAGTATTTTCAACAAATGTTGCTGGTTCAACTGATGGTCAACATGTAAAAGATTGCAAATTGATCCATTCAGACAGTATATTCAGAACTAAGAGGAGGTGAAAAGACACCATTGAGATCCCCATAATTATAGATTAAAAAAATTCTGTTTCTGTGAACATAAGATGTCTATGCAAATTAAGAAAACAATACAAAATTTACAAGCAGGCCCAAAAGAGCAGGCAGGAGTCTATGTGTTGCTTCAATTAGACAGTAATAATTAAGATCAGACACTCAAAACAGCCACTTTAAAAATCTAACATATTTAATGTAGGGTGATATAACATGGAACCTTGTACAGATGTCATTTTTACCTAATATTCTAATTACCATATATGTTTTATCTTATGAAGGTTTTCATGTAGAAATAGTTTAATTTCACTTTCTAATTCTTTATTTAAAAATTAAAATCATATTACAAAATAGTTCATTAGCTGTTCAAATTACAACAATATATTCTCTTGCATTTCCAGATCTTCAATTCCTCTCTCATTGAACAAATGAAAGAAAACAGATAATCCATTTTTTTAAAAGAGCTGGCTAGTCAGCCTTGTAGAATGATGAAAAAGTATATGGAAAGATTATGGAAATCCAGGAAAAATGTATTTGTCCACTACTTTTTGAGTATGCAACGCTCTTCTGGACCCCTTGACAGAACTACATAATCCTCTAAAAGCTACTTCACCTTTGTTTTCCTGTTTCCATAGTTGTAAAACTATGTGTCTTAATTGCTTCTCTGTTGCTATGATAAAATACCTCCCCTTATTCCTTCTTCTCCTCTTCCTTGTCTTATAGCATGAAGACTTTATTTTGGCCTAATTTTCCAGAGGAATGAGATCCTATCATGGTGGGAAGGTTTGACAGCAAGAAGCAGGCATGGTGCTGGATAGGAATCTGAGAGCTCACATATTTAATCCCCCAAGTAGGAAGCAGAGGGAAACATAGGATGAAACTATAAACACTCAAAGCTATTCCAGTGACTTATTTTACCAAACCTCTGTCTCCCAAAAGTACCATATTCTTCCCCAATAGCACCTCCAACTGATGACCAAATGTGTAATAACTAAAGCCTATAGAAATTTCTTGTGATAGAATATTTTTCAGAGTTATGTTGAATTTTAGACATGAACTTCTAAAAATTTCATTGATAATATTTGAACAAAACAGAAATTAGCACCTGGTCAGTTAATTCCACTGTATTGTTATAGAGTAGCTATGATCATGGAAGTGGAGTCCCTTAGGTTATTTGTCCAGGAGTGGTGTAGGTGAGTCACAGATCAGCTTTTGAAGGAACCTCCACAGGTGCCATAGTGAGTACACTAGTTTACACACCTACCAACATTGTTACTCATTTAATGGGCTTAACTTGACCAACACTCTTGTCAGGATTGATAGTGACTTATTTTCTTGACTATAGCCATTCTGAGGGGAACAAGGAAAACTACAGTAACTTCAATTTTCATTTTTTTCTGATGGGTAAATGTGCCAAACATTTTTTTTTTAAATTTTGTCACTAAGAAAAAAATGATTTTTTTTAATTTTAGATATTTTCTTTATTTACATGCGAATTTCTCCATTCCCAGTTTCCCCTCCAAAAAACAAAGAAACAAACAAAAACAACAAAAACAAACCCCTGTTGCCTCCCCCTTCCCCATGCCTGCCACCCCGCCCTCTCCCACTTTCTGGCCCTGGCATTCCCCTACACTGGGGCTCAGAACCTTCACAGGGCCGAGGTCCTCTCCTCCTATTGATGATCAATTTTGCAATCCTCTACCATACACATGCTGCCTGAACAATCAGACCCCTCCATGTGCAGTCCTTGGTTGGTGATTGAGACCCTGGGAGCTCCGAGGGTACTAGTTAGTTCATATTGTTGTTCCTCCTAAGGGGCTGCAAACCCCTCAGCTCCATTGGTCCTTTCTCTAATTCCTTCACTGGGGACTCTGTACTCAGTTCGATGAATGGCTGTGAGCCTCTACATCTGTGTTAGTCAGACACTGTCAGAGCCTCTCAGGAGATAGCTATATTTAGGCTGGCTTGTGCCAAACATTTTTATTAAAAGTATTCATTACTTTTAATAACCATTTGACTGCTTTTTTGAAAACCCTCTGATCAGTTTCATAGACCATTTCTTTAAAATCTTGTTGTATACCTTCTTGATATTTAATTTCTTAAGCTCTTTGTATATTCTAAACTTTAAAACTTTTTAAAATATTATACATATAGATATATCAGCTATAGTATAGTATAATACATCATATCAGGCAAGAATATTTTCTCCAGTTTTGTAGGCTGCCTCTTCATACTCAATTAACAATTTCCAATTTAGTACAAAAAAGTTTAAATTTTCTGAGTATCACTTGTTAATTATTGACCTATTTTCTGAGCATCTAGAGTCCTATTCATAAAGTCTTTACCAATATAAATATCTAAATATATTCTGCATTTCAATCTATAGTGGTTTTAGAGTTTGCTTCATTTGGAATTGATGTGTGACTATATATGTGTGTGGGTAGGGTGGGGGATATCTGTATATGTGTGTGTGTGTGTGTGTGTGTGTGTGTGTGTGTGTATGCAGGGTTTGAACTAAGAGTAAAGTTTCATGTCGAGATCTAGTTTTATCAGCACCATTTGTTGAGGATCATGTCTTTTCTCCAGTGTATATTTTGGACATCTTATAAAAAGAATCAGGTGATTATACTGTATGAACTTCCATATTGGTCCTCTATTCCACTCCACTGATCTATGTATCCATTTTCTTGTTGCTACATGTTGTTTTTATTAGTATGGATGGATCTGTAGCATAATTTGAAATCAAGAATTACAGTGCCTCCAGCAATGTTCTTATTATGCAGGATTTCTTTGGTTTTCTGAGGCCTTTTCTGATTCGTGTGAATTTTAAACACTTTTAAAAAAAAATTCTGTGAAGATTTTAGTTAGCAGTAAATAATGTTCCATACATGTTCAGAAAAGGAATTTAATTAAATCCAGTATGCTATACACATAAAAAGGAAAGATAAAATACAAGGAATATTATTAAGAAGATTGTATATAAAAGAGGGGAACAGAACTAAAAATGGCTAAAATTCATTATATAAATGTATGAAATGTCAGACAATTTTTAAAAATTAAAAACCAAGCCAATGTGTATAGCAAGGTAACTCAGTAATTAATAGTGCAAACTGATAAGTGGATATTAGCCAAGAAGTTTAGAATACACAAGATATAATTTACAGACCTCATGAAGCTCAAGAAGAAGAAAGACCACAGTGTGGATACTTTGGTCCTTCTTAGAAGGGGGATCAAAATACCCATGGGAGGAGATACAGAGACAAAGTTTGGAGCAGAGACTGAAGGAAAGGCCATCCAATGACTGTCCCACCTGGGGATCCATTCCATATACAGTCACCAAACCCAGACACTATTGTGGATGCCAATAATTGCTTCCTGACAGGAGCTTGATATAGCTGTCTCCTGAGATACTCTGTCAGTGCCTGACAAATGCAGAAGTGGATGCTCACAGCATCCATAGGACTGAGCACAGGGTCCTCAATAGAGGAACTAGAGAAAGAACCTATGGAGCTGAAGGGGTTTGCAACTCCATAGGAGGAACAACAATATGAACCATACAGTACCCCCAGAGCTCCTAGGGACTAAACCACCAACCAAAGAGTACACAAGGAGGGACCCATAGCTGCAGCCACATATGTAGCAGAGGATGGCCTTGTAGGACATCAATGTGAGGAGAGGCCCTTGGTCTTGTGAAGGCTTGATGCCCCAGTGTAGGGGAATGCCAGGGCAGGGAAGCAGGAGTGGGTAGGTTAGTGAGCAGGGGGAGAGGGATGGAATAGGGTGGTTTTCAGGGAGAAAATGAGGAAAGGGGATAAAATTTGAAATGTAAATAAAGAAAATATCTAATAAAAAATGCTGAAAAAAAGGAGTGCTAACTGCAATTTGAGAGAATCATAATTTAGTTCCCAGCACCTATATCAGGCAGCTCATATCTATCTATGAATATATTTCTAGCAGATCTGAAATTCTACTGCTTCAGCAGGCATCTTCACACATGTAATAGATAGGCACACATACATACTATTTTCTATTGCTGTGAAGAAATACCATGGCAACAGCACCTATTGAAACAAAGCACTTATTTGGGGCTTTGCTTAGTTTCACAGGATTAGTGTGTTATCTTTGTAGTGTATGTATGTATGTATGAATGTATGCATGCATGTATGTATGTATGTATGGAGGCATACAGGCAAGCATGGCCTTGAGCTGAGAGCTTTATATCCTGAACCTCATGAAGCAGAGAAAAAGAAATGAGCTTCTGACACCTTAAAGCCAGTGACACATTTCCTCAAACAAGGCCACACCTAGTCCAATAAAGTTATGCAAGTCTCCCAATCCTTGTAAGCATTCAAAGAAGAATGCCTATGGGGGTCATTCTTATTAAAATCATCATACATAAATTAAAAATATATTAAAACCCAGCCCAATTAAAATATAGGCAAAAGACTTAAACAGATATTACTCCAAAGAAGGTATATAATGGTTAATGAGCTCATGAAAAGATGCTCAACATCTTACTAATCAGAGGATTGTAGATCAAAGCCACAATGACCTATCATTCCATACCCATTAGGATGGCTACAATAATACCCTCACATTATCTTTTGTTGTCAGCTCTACAATAGTATTTGGGTAGAATGTGGGAAGACTGGAAAAAAAACACAAATTGATTAAGCTGCTGACAACAATGAAACATAAAATCTATTTAAACACCATTGATGGTAATGCTAATGATGAAAGCAATCACATGGAGGTAGCTATGTGTTAAGCACCACTATTACACCTTATTTATACATGGCTTTGTACCAGATACTACTTTAACACCTTATATACTACATGTTACATAATAAACACTATTTCAACTTAATATACCACATGCCCAATTCTTATAACAACACAGAGCATATGAAACTAGGGAAGAGAGAATTATATAATATTTCTAAATTTAGAGCATGAGAGTGATAAGGCCAGACTAGAAGTCTGGCTCTAAGGTTGGTAATCTTAAACATTAGGCTGCCCAGTACTCTACTATATATGGTCTGACCCTGTATAGAGATGTTTCTCAGTCATTTCAAAATGCATTATATTAAAATACCTTGGTTGAAGAACATTAAATTTTCCTTAGGATACATGATTATGTCTACATTTTAGAACTTTTCCTATGATTCATGAAATACAGCCAGGAGAAGTAAGAGAAGGAGAAAAAGGAAGAAGAACTGTGGGAGGAGAAATAGAGAGACATGGGAAGTAGAAAGAGCTGAGGTCAACAGGAAGGAAGGGGAAGAAAAGAAAGAAAAAGGAGAGAGGAGGGAGTGAGGGAGAAAAAGAGGAATGAGGCAGGAAAGAGGGGAACAAAAGGGGAAGAGAGCTAGAGAGTGAGAGAGATAGAGAGAAACAGAGAGAGACAGAGAGAGACAGAGAGAGACAGAGAGAGACAGAGAGAGAGAGAGAGAGACAGAGAGAGACAGAGAGAGAGAGAGAGAGACAGAGAGAGAGAGAGAGACAGAGAGAGACAGAGAGAGAAACAGAGAGAGACAGAGAGAGACAGAGAGAGACAGAGAGAGAGAGAGAGACAGAGAGAGACAGAGAGAGACAGAGAGAGACAGAGAGAGACAGAGAGAGACAGAGAGAATCTTAATTCAGTTACCTTCAAGGACTATGATAACACCTGGTGTGCATGGGCTGAACTTACAGGAAAGGAAAGGATGGAATTGTCCTAGATAGGATTGGGAAGATGGCTTAGTTGGTAAAATGCCTACTTTATAAGCATGAATCCTGTGTTTAGAGCCTCAGCATCCCTGTATAAAGTCAGTGTGGTGATTTATCTGTAACCACAATACTTAAAGAGTAGAAACACGAAGATTGCTGGATCTCATTGGCCTGAAAGCTTAGCGGAATCTCTGAGTTCCAGGTTTAGAGAGACACACTATCTCAAGAATATAAGTATTCTCAATCACATGCATACCTGTACATGCATATAAATAACACATCCTTTTACAGAATTGTCCTAATTATTTAGAGCAATAACTTTCTGGACCATTTCTGGACCATGGCTGAACAATTCATATGCCAGTGTTATTTAATTCTCATAACTATCCAATAAGAACTATTTTTAATTGACCTTACACATGACGAAACAGGATCAGAGAGGATAACTTTACTTGCTTAAATCTGTGCAGCTAGTGTAAGACAGAATTGGGGTATAAATTTAGCTTTATATGACCCAGATGTCCTCATACTACTTCACAGTACTAATATACAAAGTCAAAAATACCTATGTTGAATACTAAAATAATTTGGAAAAATATTTCCAAAAGCATAATAAGCCTTTATTTTTTTCTCAGACATTAAAGAGCTATATAAACATGTACTCCATTCTTGATATGACAGTGACCTTCTCACTAGTCCATGTCTGGGGTTGCATCCACACTCTGTCAGGACCTACAGAACCTACTTAGTCCCCAGGGTCATGTTTTCTACCTTAAGCTAACAGTCACTGCCTTAGGTCTTAACACAGTTTTGGGTAATTATACATTTTCACTAACTGTCTCCTAAGAGAAATATATTAATATATGTTACATAGTGTGTGTGTGTGTGTGTGTGTGTGTGTGTGTGTGTGTGTGATGGTGGAAAAACATTATCAATTATTAACATATATTTCTAGTACAAACAATCTAATGACACAAAATATAAAGGTCTCTACAAAATTAAGATATATGCAACTAATAAAGCAACAAGCTTATTTCTCGGCATATGTCATGTAAAATATCTATGGGTATAAACTGTTGCACTGAATTCCTTAATGCAGCATTATTTGCAATGTCAAAGTGAATAGAAAACTTGTTCACCAACCCTACAGAAAAGAAGGCTTATAGTGTGGTATATTCCCATGAGAAAACAATGGGTGGGTGTGGGTGGTTGAGATTTCAATTGGTCTCTCTATCTAGTTCTTCCCTTGTACACATTCTTATCTACCCACTTTTGCATTTGCTGGGGTAATATGGTTATTTATGGCCAATAACTTATGAATGAAAATGAAACTTCTGCACTGAAACATTCAGTTGCTGTCTGAGACCATAAAGCATCCTTTCCCCCTGCTGTGGTAAGTAAGAATCATTGTTTTTTTCAGATACCATGCTGTGACAATGGCATGAGTTGTCCAGCTTGCAATATAAATAGTTAAAGCAGAGCATGCCATTGATGATTGCTTCCTGAGCACCAGGAGTAAGAAAGGGACGCTAAGATGGAAGGGGAAAACCAGTCCTTAATGCTTAATAAAAACTAAATGTGAGGAATAGACTAGAGCAATGCTAGTTTTAGTTCTTAGAGTTACAATTTCTATATAGCGTTAATATTGAGGTATAAATTTAAGAATGATTTTCATAAAGTGGTATTTGTAAATCTAAATCCACAAATGGAATTGAAAGTACATTATTTTATAAAGATTAAAATGAAGTAAAATGAAGATGGAAAAGAAGATAGCATAGCATCTAGAATGTGAATTATGACTCTTTATAATTTATATCTGCAATCAAATCTTTGGAAATACATATGTGTATATAATACCTTATTTAGAAAAAAAATCTTATAGGTGTAATTAAGTTAAAATTCCAAAATGAAGTACTTTATTCCACAGGCCTCAAATTCAACAAGCATCCATATAGAAGTGATGTGTAAACAAAAGCAGAAATCAGAGATGTGGCTACAGAGCTAAGGAGGCTAAGGAATCCATGCTCTATAGGCCTTCAAAGCTAGGACAACCCTATAGATGCCTTGATTTAAGACTTCTGGCGTCCAGAACCAAGAGAGACCACATCCTTTGTTGCTTTAAAGCTCCCTGCTTTGTGGTCATTTGTTGCCAAGTCCAAGAAAACCAAATTAGAAACAAGACAGTAGAAAGCAAGTATGAGGAAGTTCTGGTTCTTCATGGTTGGTGAAATCAATTGTGCTTCTCATTTGCTTTTTATTTCTTTACATCTTTTTAATTTTGCCCAGTAAACTTTTTAAAAGTAAATTCTATTTGTTTTATCTCATATAAATATCTATGCCCTCCCCCACAAACTCCTTCCCCTCTGTCTTCTATTGTGTAAATGGCTATAACTCCTGAAAACAGACTGTTTGGCTGTTAACTGTCTTGCTGCAAGTATGACTTTCAAGGGCCTCCATAACTGTCTTCCTTCTTCTTTTATAGTCTTAATTATCGAGCCCTACAATTTTATGACTCCTACTCCATGTTGTAGGTTACCTAGAGTTTGCCATACACGTTTTTATGTCTTCCGTCCTACTCTTTCCTTCTCATAGAATGTTTCAAGACCTATTGTCTGTCCTTCCTTCTCCTTGAGCTCCAGGTCAGGTAAATGTTTTGGTGCCTTCCCTGATTCCTCAGATAGAACTAACTTATCCGTTCTTTGTGCTCCCTAAGTATTTGGTAATAATGGATTCTAATGTTTGGTATTGTACTTTAGTTGAGTTGTTTTTTGCCAATCTCTGATTATAAAAGCAGTAGCTACTAAACCTTGACTACATGTAGATCCCCTAATAACTCGCAGCTGGCACACAAACTAGCAGCAGTACAAGTCGCCAGCTGGATAAATGCACGAACAAATGACTTCATAACACAGTGACTCTCATCATGAGCTTCTGTATATTCCAAATACCAAACTGCACCATCAAGTCAAGAGACTCAGAACAAGGCAAATCAATGCAAAAGATGCCAAATTGGATTTTTTTCTCTAACAATATTAATCATCAGAGAGTAAGTTCTTAAACTATCCCCTACATCCAATAAAAATAAATAAAGTATCATCAACTGCAGAGTTGCCTTAACAATACAAGTCTCATCTTACTTCTTAGCTCGTGCTCACTACATTGAGTAAAGCCTACTACACAGCACTCTGACATTCTGAGTCATTCCTTGACAAAACCTAGCGCAACTGCCAATAGCATCACCTACATCTTGTGCACAGAACCACTGGAGCTGACTATTAAAAGGAGAAGGAAAAAAAAGAATACAGCAGCCATTTCTCTTGTTATCAAGGAGAACTATATGTCCATGTTTAGGGAGAATTACAAAGTGCTCAATTTATTTCCTTAAGAAAAAGTGAGCACTAGAAGATGAAACATGCAGAACTGGCCCTACTTTACAAAATAATGTTGCATCTGACTTACATCTCCAAATACCTTTTCACAGGGATAGCTGTCATTGTAAGGGGTTACTTGTATGATCTAGCATAATCTTTTCATTTCAAGATCCTGGATTTAATTGCATTTGAAGAGTCCCTTTTGCCATGTAAAGTAATTTACTCAAGGACTTTGTGTAGGATATGAGCATCTTTGGAAGACTCTTATTTTGTCTATCATAATCATGTATTTTCTTATTTTACTTGAGTTTCAATTCCCTTATGTATAAATTGGGCATAGTCATATTGATTAACCTGTTTACTAAAATAACTTAACTTGAATCTAATTTAGATCTAGATTTCTTATTATATTAGTACTGCTATATCAAAGTAATAGGGAGTGGTAATTTATAAACTAATAGAAATTTATTTCTCATAGACCTAGATGCTGAAAAGCCAAAGATCAAGGTGTCTTACAAGACTATATCAGATAACTGTTATTGTCTACTTCCAGGTTTGGATCTTTTCAGTGAGCTCTTAAGAACTTAACACTGTGTCCTTACAAGATAAAAGTGCCAAAAGACACTTATTTCAACCTCAAACCGTTTTATAAAATGCTAATCTAATAGGACATTTAGTATTTAGTATAAGGCTCTTACAACTTACTTGCCTCCCAAAGGCCAACTTTTTTTTGGGGGGGGGACTTCAAGACAGGGTTTCTCTGTATAGCCCTGGTTGTCCTGGAACTCACTCTGTAGACCAGGCTGGCCTCAAACTGAGAAATCTGCCTGCCTCTGCCTCCCAAGTGCTTTTTAATATTGTAACATTGAGGATTCAGTTTCCACATGACTTTGGCGGAGCCATAATCATCTTGGCCACAGCAACAGTCATTTGAAAACAGTAATTACAACTGAATCTTAACTTCTCTGCCACTGTTAGTGGGTAATGGGTGTGTTGGGTGGGTGTGGCAAGGCAATCTACTGGCAGAAGGAGACTTATATGGGTAAAGTTCCCCAATTGAAGAGTGAAGTGTTCCATAATGACAAGCCCAAGTGTCTCTCAACACACTATTCCCTAAAGAAAGAAATTTAAAACAAACCCAAGGAAAAAGAAACTGGAGAGAAATGAGCCTGCATGTAATCCCCTGGGAACCATCAGTCACTGAGTCCTCAGAGGCTATGCCTTCCGAGATACACTTAGAACTGCTGGGAAGAAAATGATTAAAAATAAAGAAGCCAATATGTCCTTCCTGTTCAGGAGCTAGGGCTCCATTTCGAGATTCAATTTCATTTGAGCAGCTATAGTCACATATTCCCAAATATAAAGTGGTTAGAGTTAGTATTAGGGGGAACACAGAGGTCTCTGAATTAAAAGAAACATGAAGTTTCATTCCAACTCTGCTCTAATTTACTAATTTTAAGCATGCCTCCTCTTCTTGCATTAGTTTTCTTAGGTGTATACCTTGCACTGTGCTGTACTAACTTGCCTGCAAAGGTCATCAGATCTTGATTTTCTTTATTCTTGTCCTCTGACTTTCCCTCAGAGCCCACACTTATTTTCATGACTTTGATCCTCCCATTTGCCATAGAAATCGTAGCCTCTGCTGTCTACTAGCCATGTCTATTGCACCATTCTATGAACATTTCATTCAAACTGACTAAAACCTCAACACCATAACTTTCCAGTCCCTTTTAATCTGATGTGTCCAATATTTGTTCCCTTATTCTCCCAATATATGTATTTTGTGGCAAACGAGACAAATGAGGCCTTCCTTCCTTCCCTCTATTAGTTTCTTATCCCACCTAAATATTCCAAGGCTCTAAACTCAGGTAAATCTCTTCTTGAGCTGAAGTGGCTTTTGTCCTGGATCAGGTTAGTATAGGATATTCAATTTCCCATCATATGCATATTTAAAATAATGATAAAGGGACACTTGATACAATTTCCTGTTTTATTGAGGAATCAATGCAGTTGTTTCAATTCCAAGAGCATCAAGAAGAGCAATGAAAAATGTTGGATTCTGACTCTGACTGAAGAGCTGATAAACTGTGATTACCCTACAAAATAGCCTCTCTGGTTTTCCCAGCTAAACACCATACATACACATGTCTATCATGCTCTTTCCCTTGTTTACTGAAATTGTGCTGCTCTTTCAAGAATAGCCTCCTTGATTCATGCCTTCTGTGATAAAATGATTCTGCCCCATTGTATTCAGCATTGTTATCACATCCTTGAATCTGTCTTGTGATATATTCTCCTGAAAACATATGCATCTCTCTCATTCTTCCCCCAGGCAGACATGATAATTAAATCTGCAGGACTTTTCCCACTGCTCATCAACAAGAAAGTAACCAGAAAATGTGTGTTGAATGAATTTGTGATATTATGGAGAACTGAGGATTGAAAAGAATGATGGCAAAGTTAGAGATCCTTGTTTTAGGCTCAGTGACATTTCCCACTTGGAACCAGTAAGGTAGCTATATTACCTCTTTTTAAATTCATTTAAGAGGGAAAAAAACAGTGATATAAAAGCATTTAAATGATGTTTAGAGTTTCATTTGTCTTTTAGACTCTAAGCGTAATAATGCTATTTAGCATTTCTATAGCATTTAACAATTCCAAAGAACTATTCAGTGTTAATTAGATAATCCTAAGGCTCTGTAAGGCAGGCCAATATTATGATCCTCTCTGAAAAATTAAGAATATGGAAATTCAAAGGTGTTTTGGCTCCAGTTTCAGTGCATGAAAAACTGGTGAATGTTATTACAAATATAAAACAGTGTTTCAGAATAGCACTTAGTAAAGGTTAGAAGCACAGTGCGGCAGAGCAATTGGAGTTTCTCATTTCATATGAGGCAACACACAAAAGGTGCCTGGATAGGATGCATCAGTTTCCCCTTTTGGTCCCTGTAGAACCCTCCCCCTATCCTCCCACCACTAAGATAGGTTTCCCTGGCTAAGAGACCACCTAGAATTCAGACAGAAAAATTCATCCAAAAAATCAGACACATTGGATACTAAATGTATGGGGACAATGCAGAGCCAAGGAACAGTTCAGAACTAAGGATGATCCAGTGGGTTGATAAGTCATCATCTTACTCAGAAATAATTCAGGGTCAGAGAAGCAGTGAACATACTGCATTGTGGTCAAGTTGTTGGTGTCTTCGGCCAGGAGTCTTTAGATAAAAGTTGAGCTTATTTCCAAAGAGTTTTGCCCTTAAGACTATTTCCACTTAAAATAGGAGGCCAGCCTATTACTGATCCTAGGTCATCTGTCTATGCACAGTTCTACCAAATTCTTGTGTGAAACACAAATACATTGGTAGGCACCATTTTAAAGGGAGAAGTGTCATCCTTCTCCTTAAAGCTCAGTGTGCTCCTGTTATAGAGCATCAGACCAGATGGAGACTAAAAAAGTAAAGAAATATCAACACCATGACTAGTAATTAGGATAAAAGTGCTTTTGAACCATATAGAAAAAGTATTTGATGCTTATATGTACCCAAATTGATTCACTTTAATTTGTTTACTCATCTCTGGAACATGTTGTGGTGTTCGTCATTCCTGAGAAAAATGAGATAAACAAGATAACAGTACTCCTAGTTCTCCCAGTCTAGTTCAGGATTCTGGAAAGAATGGTCCATGGTGACAAGTACACCAGCAATACCTGGGATGCTTTTCAAACCTGAAGAATCAAAGGTCTCAGTGGAAAGTTACTGGGTAGCACTAGACATTTCTAATGAGCCCTAGAAAACTTTGTTTGCTTTATAACAATGCCCTAGTATTTTTTATATACATTAAATTGGAATCACCAAAACTAGAAAAGGCAGGAACTGAATTAAGACTGAGCTAGTGGGGTATGATGTAAGAACCCAGCCTTGCACTCTATCAGTCTTGCCTTTAAACTGATGACTTCCCAGAGGTTTACTTTTATAGCTTTGGTCTCTTTATCTGTAAACAAGAAAGCACAGTGTCTGCTTTTAGAGGGCTAGATAAATATGCTTTCTGGTGAGCCTTCTTAAACATGACATTGCAACACAGATTTTTACAGGCGAGTTCTAACAAACTTTCAAGAAACATGTTATCTCCAGATAACAAAAAAGAGAGACTATTTTCTGAATCATCGTTTAATGGAACTTGTAAATGGCAGATGGCTAAACCAAAAATATGGAAATAAAGAAAGATTATTAATTTATTTTATTTGTGGTTATTGGTGACATCAATGTTTTCAATTTTATTCATTTTACATCCCTACCACAATTTCTCCTCTTTTCTCTACTTCCTCCACCACCCCTCTTCCCTGCCACCCATCCACACCTCTGTTTTCCTTCAGAAAAGGGCAGGTCTCCATCGATACCAACCCAGCCATAGCATAGCAAGTTGCAGTAAGACTAGATATCTTCTCTTCTGATAAGGCTAGACAATGGAACCGAGTAGGGGCAAGGGTCCCAAAGCAGGCAGCAGAGTCAGAGATTGCCACTGCTCCCACTGTTAGGAGTCTCACAAGAAGACCAAGCTACATAACTGTAACACATGTATGGAGGGCCTAGGTCAGTCCTATGCAGGCTCCCTGGTTGGCAGTTCAGTCTCTGTGAGACCCTATGGGCTCAGGTTAACTAATTTAGTGGGTTTTCTTGTGGTCTCTTTGACCCCTCTGGCTCCTACTATCCTTCTTCCCCATCTTCCATAGGATTTCTCAAATTCTGTCTAATGTTTGGCTGTGGGTCTCTGCATCAGTTTCCATCAGTTGCTAGGTGAAGCTTCTCTGATGACAATTGGGCTAGGTGTCAATCTATAAGTATGGCAGAATATCATTAGGAATCATTTCACGGACTTTTTTATTATTTTATTTTTCTAAAATTTATGTTTTGTTCTACCATCAGTCTCTGGGCTATCCAGCCTCTGGCTGCTGGCCCCTCTGGGCAGTGTCAAGGGTGGACCGCTCTCGTGGAATGGGTCTCAAGCTAGATTTCTACACCACCTTTACACCAGCATATCTTGTAGGCAGGAAGAATTGTAGGTTGAAGGTTCCATAGCTGGGTTGGTGTTCCAGTCCTTCCACTGGAAGTCTTGCCTGGTTATATGAGATAGCAGGTTCAGGAACCATATCTCCCATTGCTAGGGGTCTTAGCTAGAGTCACTCCCATTGATTCAAATTTTATAATGTGGTAACAACTAATTTAAACAAAACAATATAATATCATATTCTCACTGTAAAATATTATCCAACAATGAAAATGAGTGAATTATGGTATAAGAAGTAGTTGTAACAACATCAAATGTAAGAATCAAGTCTTAGAAGAGTGCCTGCTATATTAAATTATGCTATGGAGTTCCACAACAAAGAAAATTAAACAACATGCTCTTTTCACATAGCTTAATAGAAAATATTTTTAAAATACAATGAGGATAGTTATTATCTTCAGAGGCCAATATATAGAAATGAATAACAGAAAGGCATTTGAATTGATGTTGATGCCTTTTTTCTAGATTGGAAAGTGAGTTCTTGTGTAGTCACTACAGTATAAAAATAATAAATAAAATAAACATAACATATATGATCAATAATGATAGCATTTATGAGGCAAAGATTAATTGAGCACATCTGAAGTACTTATAAAAAATAAAACTAAAGACCATATTTTTCAAGTTTAGGAACACTATGGATAAGACATATCAGATTTAGGCCCAAGGTCCTAGTTCATATTGGCCATGGTCAATTTGATCCATCTGAAAAAAAAATGTCATTATTTAAATTAGCTAAGTTTCATTTATAGAAGCCTATCATGAAATCTGGCCCAGAGAACTTTGACCAAGCATGGATTCCCAATGGTTTTGTATACTGAGTGAAAGCAGATGAAGCACTCAGCGATGGGCCAGATGTTGGGATCTAGTGAATTATGCAAGGGAGTCTAGGTTTAATTCTGTCTCGCCACTATCATTTGCTGGTTGTATAGCCATGAATAATAATTATAATTAAAACCACCCCTGGAGTTTTGTGTAGGCTAGTATTTTAAAAGTACGTTCATACATATTATTTCCATTCTATACACACAAGCCTGTGAATAGAGAAACCAAGCATGCAGCTGTGGCAAGCACTGTTCTGCAAGTGCATAGACAATGATATTGTAGCCAAAGAAGTGGAGTTTATTTGAGCTAAAATCTGTATCCATAACAGCTCCTTCAGATCCAATATCTAGCAGTCTCTCTCAGGTATCAAGATACTTTCAGCTTTTCTCCTTGCTTCTGAAGCCAGACACTTGGAAAGTTATTTAAAATTCACATCATTGAAAATATTAATTCCCTTAAGCTCATGTTACTTCTGCGTACAAAAATACAACATGCAAAACGACTAAAGTTTTGTAACAATCATCATTCAAAAAGATCCATGTTTAACAAAAGACAGATACTAAGAACTACATAGACTGCCCTAGTTAATTCACACACTGATATTCTCACTTTTTAAGTAGAGAAACAGATACAAAAAGTTTTTAAGGCTTACTGTCATATGAACATAATTTAAACCAAGGGGCATAATCTGAAGCACATGTTCTTCAGTACTGTATTAAATGGATCTATAATGGCTGCAGATTTTTTTTTTCTTGGAAATTGTACTCCTTACTTCCTGACTGAGTCCTTGGTGGTTCAGTAAGACTGTTTGGCAAAGAAAGTATGAAAAAAGTATTTCCAATCAGATACTTTCTATCAAAAAAACTCTACCTAAGCCACTGGCAATTCTCATCTCAGAAGTTGCAATTGTATTATTTTCTCTATATAATGCTTTCTCCACATACTAAATGGGCATCTGTTTTAAAAATCCTGTATCATGTCACTCATCTATATAAAATGATCCTATTTCAATAAAATAATCTATTTAAATAAATAAGTACTCTAAATATATACTCTTAAAAATTTATAATTAAAATACTCTTTAAAATACTACATTTGATTACTTCCTATCAAATGAAGAGAAAATATTAATTTTTATTTTACGGTAAAAGAGCCTAAGAAATCTAGCCTTTCCTCACATGTTAGTTTCATTTCAGACTCTCTTCTCATCATTCACTACTTCCCTTACAATTTTGTATGTTCTCTTATCCTAAAAGGGAAACATATCTGAGCTCAGCAAAGAAACTGTAGACACAAGTATATAAAAACATTCTGTGAGTGTGCGGGTGTCTGCGAGAGAGCATGTATGAGCATGCACACGTGAATTAAGAAACTGGTTTACACATTTAAGGATGCTGGAAAGCCTAAGAATGTGCATCAGGCAAGCTAGGAACACACACTATCTAAAGTTCTGCTGCAGGACTAGCCCAAAGACTTGAGAGCCAAAAGAATCAATATATAACTTCCAGTCTGACTCTGTGATGCAAAGGAAAGGGAAGACTGACGCTCCAGATCCAAGGCGGTTATCAAGAGAGAGTGAATTACCGTAATCAGCAGTTTGTTCCAAGCAAGTATTCATATGCGATTCAGTTCTATTGCTTAATTAGATGAAGTTCTCATGCATTGAGAAAGCATCATTTGCTTTACTCAAGCTGATTCAAATGCTAATATCATCCAGAAGCATCCTCATAGATACACTAAGACTAATGTTTAATATCTAGACATTCTTTATCCCAGTCAAGTTGACACATAAAATTAATCTTTATAAATCACAAAGATTATTTTTCCCATTTAAGATTTGTTTACTTACTGTTCTTTCTGCTTGTAATTATAATCCTTCAGCTATTTATAAAATTGGCTCTTTCTTGACATTTGGCTGAATTTAAATGTTTTATCCTAACTAATATTTCTATGATCATCCAACCCAAAATCTCTAAAATTTACAAAGTATCATCATTGTGTTTACTTATCATATCTTATTAGGATATTAGAATGTAATGTTAATGAGAAGAGTACTTTTTGTTCATTATTCAGATGTATTTATATGGTACCTCAAAAAGCTTCTGGTATACAGGAGGAGTCAATGGTGTGCGAGTGTAGCAGATCTATAAAATAATAAAGATAATAACTAACACAGAGAATAGTTTAGAGATACAATAATATGTACAATTTCTTATTTTAAAGCAGTTGTTCTGGACATGGTCTTCAATGATGAGATCATATTCTAATTAAATCAAAGATTAATATATGGTCCATTTGCTTTTTTAAAACTGACTTAAGTACAAGGTAAACAAATGTATTCCTTTTTTGATACTCTGGATCTTGATAATACAAAATGGACATTTAAATTCTAACTTGAAAGATGTCAGAGATTAGATGAGATCGTGTATAAACACTTCCACATATTAGGTTCTCTTTTTCTCTTAGTTGCCAGCCATATCAAATGAGATAGCTGGTAGGAAATGTGCTTTATAAACTGTGAGGAGCTATTTTGCTGTAGGTTTAAAATTCACAAGCAGAGATCTGCAGACAGACAGATGAAGTCAGAGTCATTAGATTCTGGCTGTCAAATAAAATATGTTTTAAAATATAAATTTGGGGCTTTTCAGCATCAAACAGGAGCCTCCCTGCCAGAAAGCAGCACAAGGCTCTACCCAAAGCCATTAACACCACACAATCCAGGCTTGGCAAAGTTAGCCCTCATATTGGCAGTCGGGATTTTCAATTAACAGATGGGTATCTGGCTCTCCAAGCTCTTTAGGGCAGGACTTCTTACGCTCTCAGTAAAATAGTTTGTATGCCCAGCAGCCCAGTGGTCATCACATCCTTATTATCCACACCTGCTCATTTAGATAGCTGGAAGCTCCTCCAGCAGGAGAGAGGGAATCCCCCTGGGCAACATCTGATGTTCAGTACTTTCCTCCACAGTAGGGGCTTCTATTACCTAGAACTAGATTACTCATGAGACTTTCGCCTACAAATGCATGTGGATTTTCAATAATGAGAAATGGTGCATAGTCTGTGCCTTCTCTGAATTGCAAAACCTGATTATCAGTGAAGACACACTCTGTGACTCCTGTTCTGGCTGCAGAGTGCCAATTTCCACTGGGTCCTATTTCTACAATTATTTAATGTTTATTGAGCACCAATAATGCACCAAGATTACTCTCTCTTTAATCTTGTCATTAATGATCCATCAGACTCCTGTGGGTGGTGGGAAGAAGGAAGAACAAGGTAATTATCAGTGTGGTGTTCTATCTGAATCAGTTAAATTGCCCGAATTATTGAAGTTTAGCTACTCAAGTAGCTAAAGTAAGGTGTCCAAATTTCTGCAAAGGAAAACAACAGCATCTATCTTATTGTCTTTACAAAGCTCACAGGAGACCTCAAAGGAGGAGACAGTAGATTAGAAACAGAAAACAAGTCTAGGCACTTATAAAGGAGGTCAAAGGTGTTTAAACAAGAAACAATTTCTTTTCTCCCCCCAAAAGGATGTCTCTGAATAGTTCTTGCTCTCCTAGAATTCATTCTGTAGACCAGGCTGACCTCAGACTCACAGAGTCACCTGCCTCTGCCTCCCTAGTGCTGGGATTAAAGGCAACACTACACCCAATTGATAATCCTTAAAGAATCTGGATTTTTTTTTAGTCTTTGTTGACTTAGTTCCACTATTTGAAACATACTTTTCACCTCATCTTTGCATATTAAATTTTATTTATTAATGAGAAGTTAATATGATGTTTAATAGCAACACATCTCTGTGACCTCAGGTGACTTGGGCATCTTTTTTTTTTTTTTTTT
>NW_022196900.1:70139071-70146350 GCF_008632895.1 Mastomys coucha | reverse complement strand
TAGATAAATCTCTTTCCTTCAGTTCTGAAACTCTACCTGGTACCCATGTCCTATGCAATCTATCTCTGTAAAAACGATTTTCACTTTTATTTTCAGAGCAGGATGCTGTATTCCTCTCTGTATCATTGTTTTAGCTCCTTTATGAAGTAAATGAGCCAGTTTGGCCCATGTTTATGTTATGTTGCCTGAGTCAAAGCACATTCAAAAGCAATGAGCCAACTAAATTGTAAAGGCGCACACACCCCACCCCACCTACCCACCCCTAAAATGGCTGCTCTGGCAATCAAAATCTGCTCAAGTAAGATATCTTTAGAAAAGAGCACTAGGAAAAGTACCTGAAAGTAGTGTAGGAAGATACACTGAATCATAAGACATGAGACCTAAGCACAGGTGATAGAGCTCCACACTGTTCTGAGCATCTTTGGCATCCACCTGACAATACTTGGCCTTCGGTATATATTATTTGAATAGATAAGAACTCCATCAAATTTGCCAAACTCCAAAGGTTAGGAAGGTTCCAGAAAACATATGACAGTTATAATCCAGGCCAGAAAACAAGCATATTATTCAAGGGGCTAACTTGAGCAAATTCAGCGAATTGCTCTTGTGTGATTCTCTCCTTGAATTTAAATCTTGTATTTAGAATTGGTAATGGGCAGGAGATAACCCCTCTGAACCACTTAAGGCAGAGTGCATTGTTACTGTTGGCCTTTATCTGGATAATCAAATAATAAAGTCAAACCAGCAACCAAAGGCGAGCTCCCAAGCTGGCTTTAAAAGACTTTCAATGTTATTTGTTCAGTAAACTGCAGAACATTAAATTTCTATATTAAGTAAATTATAAGGAAGAATGCACTTTACAAAATTAAAAAGTTCTCAGTTCCTTTATCTTTTATTCTGTTGGGAAAGTCTTCAGAGTGTGCCCTGTACAATTAGATAACTTTTTGCATGGATGTAGAAAGTGGGAAGAGTCTTAAGACTCTGTGCATGAGTCACCAGTTTCAGATATATTTCACAGCTTCCTTCTGGGCCTTCAGACAGAAAACTGATGACAAGCACCCAACTCTGAAATGCATTCATGACTTAAGCCTTCTGCCTCACACAGAAATACCAATAAATGAAGAGCTGAAGCATTTTGAAAGAGATCACTGAGACTCCTTGATGCTGAGATTCCCTCAGGGCCACAAATGCTTTGGAGACTCCCCAAGGGATCTTCTCAGGATACACTCCACTTCATTCCTGTTAATGTCTTTTGTATTGGGCTTCTCCATTATATTCCTATTACAGAGATGTTCTCCAGGAAAAATAATCTTGAAAATATAGCTTCAGAGGTAGAAAGAGAATGTGATATTTTGGTGCTATAACTCCATTCCCACAACTATTATGAGATCACAAGCTAATCATCACAACATTTTCTCATTTATAAAGCAGTAATAATATTATGATAGATAGCAGTTCAATGTTGCCCAATAGCATATTTTCTTTCTTTGTGAGACTACATATTCCACAACACCTTATAATTAAATTATTCCAAGTGACCAGGTACTAGCCAAAGGGATATGTATGAAAGTGACATACGCTAATTATAGGCTAAGGCATAAAATCCCAGGTGCAGTTTTTTATATTCTTTTTTTAATCTCCTCTACAATGACCTTGAAGGTCATTGTTTGAGGATGGCAGCATCCCAGAAGAAAAATGTTAGATCCCACTGATCACTTAAAGAAGAAGAACCCATCAAAGCTTCCTTGTGAAAAACACTCTGAGATATTAGTCAGAATAAGCCTTCATCTTGGTCAGTTTCTGGGATTTGAGGCTATCACTGCTTATGCTGGCTCCCTATCCACACATTCTCTGCAAAGGTTAAGTAAAATATATATATACAAGCAGCTGAGCCAAGGTCAAGTATAAGTCAGCAAACAAATCTTAGAACAAATCTCAACTGATGTATGTATGTATGTAAGTATGAATTAGAGAAAGAGTTGGGACTAGAATATGGACCAGTGGTTCACAGCATCTGTGTTGCCTTCCCTATGGGATCAATGCACCCTTTCATAGGGGTCACATATTAGATATCCCACATATCAGATATTCATATTAAGGTCAATAATAGTAGCAAAATTATAGTTATGAAGTAGCAGCCAAAACAATTTTATGGATAGAGGTCACCACAACCTTCATTAATTATATAATTAATAGAAATATTATATATACATGTATGTATATATTTTTATATAATATAAATAACATATGCAATATATATAATGTAATATAAAATGAAACATATTATATAATTTAAATATATAAATATATATTATATATACATATATGTTGCCATTAGGAGGTAGAGAACTACTGAATTAGACCAAAGTTTCACTGTGCATTCCATGACCTTGGACATATTGTGTCATCTGAGAGTTGCCATTTAATCATTTTTTACATAAGGGCATTTGTTCATTCACCATTTCAGGAAGTAATTATTTAGCTTATAGCATGAAACTCTAGGTTTTGAGAATATACTTCTGATGATGATGATGAAGTTTGATACATTCAGCGATCACATATTCAAATAAAGGGAAATAAGCAATAAACAAATCTCAAATATATCTTTAATAAAAAACACAATAATAACTGCTATATTAATACAGCAAAAGAGAACGCTCGTCACTGGTTTAAAATGAGTTGTGCATTTAGGAAGTACCAGTTATGCCAAGCTCTGGTAACTCTTGACTGTGACGGCTAAGGCTAATAATCTTGATTGTCAACTTGACTACATCTGGAAACAACTAAAACTTAAGCAGCTAGGCAGACCAATGAGGGATTTTCTTTACTGAATCATTTGAGAGGGGAAGATCCAACCTAAGTCTGGACTGTGCCTTCTGCAACCCACATAAAGCCACATGGAAGAAGGACACCTTTGTTCTTTGCCTGCTTATCCTCGTTCTCCCTAGCAAGATCATCTATCCTGTTGCTGAGGCATTCTTTCACTACTATTAAAACCGATTTCTTTGACATTAGAGAGTAAATCAAAACCAGTAGCTCTCTAGGAGTCCTCCGGGACTCTACTACCAGACTGGGACTGCTGAGGCATCCAGTTTCATGGACTGAAATACAGGATTTCTTGGTCTTTCCATTAGGAAATAGCCATTGTTGAACTACCTGAACCATAGCCTGTAAGCTACTTTAACAAATCATGTGTATGTATATATATATATATATATATATATATATATATATAAACAAATTTATACATGTATATATACATATATACATGTATAAATATGTATGTATGTATGTATATTTACACTTTATTAGTTCTGAAAAATATATACAAGCATATATATGCATAGATACATATGTGGCTTTTTCTTTTTCT
Source organism: Mastomys coucha (assembly GCF_008632895.1). Lineage (NCBI taxonomy): Eukaryota > Metazoa > Chordata > Mammalia > Rodentia > Muridae > Mastomys > Mastomys coucha. The sequence continues at coordinate 70,142,977 of NW_022196900.1, read as the reverse complement.
TTTTTTATTAGATATTTTCTTTATTTACATTTCAAATGCTATCTCCTTTCTTGGTTTCCCTTCTGAAAAAAAAGAAAAGAAAAAAGAAAAGAAAAGAAAAAGAAAACCGTGTTTCCTCCCCCATCCCCCTGCTCACCAACCCACCCTCTTCTGCTTCCTGGCTCTGGCATTCCCCTACACTGGGGCATAGAACCTTCACAGGACCAAGGGCCTCTCCTCCCATTGATGACTGACTAAGCCATCCTCTGCTATATATATGTTGCTGGAGCCATTAGTCCCACCATGTGTACTCTTTGGTTGGTGGTTTAGTCCCTGGGAACTTTGAGGGTACTACTTAGTTCATACTGTTGTTCGTCCTAAGGGGCTGCAAACCCTTCAGCTCCTTGGAACCTTTCTCTAGCTCCTTCAATGGGGACCCTGTGCTCAGTCAAATGGATGGCTGTGAGCCTCTACTTCTGTATTAGTCAGGCACTGGCAGAGCCTCTCAGGAGACAGTTATATCAGACTCCTGTCAGCCAGCACTTGCTGACATCCACAATAGTGTCTGGGTTTGATGATTGAATATGGGAAGGATTCCCAGGTGGAGCAGTCTCTGGATTGTCCTTCCTTCAGTCTCTGCTCCATAGTTTGCCGCTGCAACTCCTTCCATGGGTATTTTGTTCTCCTTTTTAAGAAGGAATGAAGTATCCACACTTTGGTCTTCCTTCTTCTTGAGTTTCTTGTGGTTTGTCAATTGCATTTTGGATATTCTGAGCTTCTGGGTTAATACCCACTTATCAGAGAGTGCATACCATGTGTGTTCTTTTGTGATTGGGTTACCTTACTCAGGATGATTTTCTCCAGATCCATCCATTTCCCCAAGAATTTCATAAATTCATTGTTTTTAATAGCTGAGTAGTACTCCATTGTGTAGATGTACCACAATCTCTTTATCAATTCCTCTGTTGAGGGACATCTGGGTTGTTTCCAGTTTCTGTCTATTATAAATAAGGCTGCTATGATCATAGTGGAGTATGTGTCCTTATTACACATTGCAGCATCTTCATATGTATTATACTGACTTTAGCACAGTAATTTTAACAAATTCACTTCTCTAAAGCCCGTTTTCCTCATGTATCTAATGGGGATACTAATGCACTCATCATGCCTGACTGTTGTGAGAATTCAGTGAGAGAATATACATGGCATGTCTGTGATGTGCCTGACAACTAATTGACTAATATGAGAGAGGAAGATATTCCTGTATTATTACCAAAAACAAAACAAAACAAAACAAAAAACAAAAAACTGCAACAACAGCAACAACAACAACAACAAAACCCTCAATTGTTTTTATGTTTTCAAATCTGGCTTTGGAATTCTTCATGGTCTTTACCACTAGACCAAACCATGTCTCACTAAGACACTGATGAGAGCAGTGACATATGAACATCTGAATTAACAAATGGATATTTCATCCCCAGGTCCATCATATTGGTTGCTTTCAGTGTTCACAAGAAAACTACTTGCATGCTAATGACTTTCTGAGGTCTTTATTCCTAGAACGAGAGAACAAAACTATGACTTAACAACCTCCCTTTTAGTAAAGCTTCCTGTAAAGATTTGAGGGGAGCAGGAGTGCTGGAAAAATAGATTCACACAAATATCAAGTCCTAGTTCTTAGAGCTTGTAAATGTGTCTTATGTGTAAAGGCTTGGCGGACATGATTAGAATAAAGAGCTCAAAAAATAGAAAACTATCTAGGACTATAGGGGTGGGTCATAAATGTAGTCACAGATGTGTTTTGTGGTGTGAGGAAAGCAGGAGGTTTATTAAACAGAAAAGGAGAAGATGGACTCACATGAAAAGGCGCTGTGAAGATGTTGTCAGCAGATTGGAATGGTGTGGCCACAGTCAGTGAGTTTTAGCAGCTTCCTGAAGCTGAATGATACAATGCTTTTCCCTCAGAGCTTCCACCAGGAGAACAGCCCTGCCAGTACTTTTGTTCAGTGCCCTATATAAGTTCAGATTTCTGCCCTCCAGAATTATCAGACAATAAGTTTCTGTTGTTGAAGACCAGTTTGTTGAAACTACTTTGTGTGAATTTCTTGAAATAGCCGTAAGGAATAGGCACGTCCTGAAAGGGATTTCACTTTGTGTGTCAGCTCTGACTGACTGTTACTTACTGCCCGTGTGCAGGTCATGTAGGCCCCGGGGAAGGCCTTAAGAGCAGTGGAACACAAATCACATGTTAGTCAGTCTGCTCCAGGGTCAAAGGGAAAACGGATTTGTGATTTTAAACTCACAAGTTTAGCTTTTACCAAATAAAGAGTAATATTTAAATGGCTAAACACACCTGTCTTCAATTTTAGTTTCATCTTCTCCCCCCTCTTGTACCAACCACACAGATCCTCTGTACAATCCAAATGTCCCTTTCATGCAGCATCCCATAAGCCCTGGCACATGCTGCCTATCTGGAACACCCTTATATTTAAAGAGAACTATTGTGAAATTGTTTTGACTCCTGCCTTCACTTCATTGTCAGGAGACTTAGCGCCACCCTTATCTATATTCCCATGGATTTGGAACTATGTGACATTTAAATATCAGTTTCCTTAACAACTCTGATCATACCCTGCTGAAATGATCTGTTTTTGCATCTGTCTCCCACAAGACAATGAGTGCCACTGCTGCTATATTCAGAACCTATCTAGTTTAGCATTCAGTACACCAAGAGGACTAAATTACAGGACTTTTGACAGCTCTCTCCACTCTACCTGAGTCTTTCCTTCCCTGCTTTCCTCCTCTTGTCACATTTTCCTAAAGGACTCTTCCAAAAATGCTTGGCATCCCCTCATATGAGTACTCCTTATGACATGCACCTTCCACCTCCAAGAGAGGTCATGCCCCCTCACATATTTTTATTGTTTCATATGCTTCTCTTTTATAGAATTTAAAAGACTTTACAACATTAAATCTACTTGGACATTAGTTTCTGTGTCCACCAGTTCATTAGCAACAGTATTATGGGCTAAATTTTGTGCTCCTGAACTCATGTTGAAGTCCTAACTCCAACTACCTAAGAAGGCAACTATATCGGGTGATAAGACGGATGGTGTATGTTTGGCATTTAGTCTAATGACACTAGTCTCTTTGAGAGAGGTTGTTAGGACACAGGCCTGCACAGAAAAAAAAGACATGATGAGAGAAAATGTCTACCTAGAGCTGGAGTGACAGCACAGGAGAAATCAATCCCATTGGTTCATTGGTTTCAGATATCCAGTCTCCATAGTGCTAAAAAAAATAAATTTCTGTTGCCAAAACCACTAATCAACTTCATTTTATTATGGAAAGCAAGACAAATGGACACAGATAGGAACCAAGTCTTGTTTAGTTTGCTGATATATTTCTAGTATATGTCCCTGTTTAGAACATAGCTCTCCAGTGAATATTTGATGAATAAATGAATAAAGTGCTTGTTAGTTTTTTTAATGAAGCCATTGTTTCTTCTGGTTGTGTTTGTTGGTCTGTTTATTTTGCCTCACCGAACTAAAGTATCATTTAACTTGAATAAGAACTTAATACTACAGTGAACAACTAAAGGAGGTACATAACAGCTTAGTATAATAGTTGAAACCAAGACAACTTAGAATCCAGATCCTGACACCTTCTGCTTCTTCCTCCTTCTGACTGATCTTTTTAGGTTACAGAGAGTGGCTACTATAAAAGAAACATATTAACCCATCCCCTCTTTTAGAAGTTCTGGTTTTCCACTCACAGTGAAAATGCGAAATTAATAATGTATAAGAACAAAGTCAGCCAGGAGGTGGTGGTGCATGCTCTTAATCCCAGCACTTGGGAGGCAGAGACAGGCAGATTTCTGAGTTCGAGGCCAGCCTGGTCTACAGCACGAGTTCCAGGACAGCC
>NW_022196900.1:70135422-70138930 GCF_008632895.1 Mastomys coucha | reverse complement strand
AAAAAAAAAAAAAAAAAGCCCAAAAAACAAAAAAAAAACAAACCAAAACAAACCAAAACAAAACAAAGTCATTAATGTAATTCTATATACTAGCAGTTAAGTGGGAAATTTTAAGACTCACAATTCTTTTTTAAAATTAGATATGTTCTTTATTTACATTTCGAATGTTATCCCCTTTCCTCATTTCCCCTCTGAAAACCCCCTATTCCACCCCCTTCCCCGTGCTCACCAACCCATCCACTCCTGCTTCCTCCTTCTGGCATTCCTCTACACTGGGGCATCAAGCCTTCACAGGACCAAGGACCTCTCCTCCCACTGATGCCCAACAAGGCCATCCTCTGCTACATATGCAGCTGGAGTCATGGGTCCTTCCATGTGTTCTCTTTGGTTGGTAGTTTAGTCCCTGAGAGCTCTGAGGGTACTGGTTGGTTCATATTGTTGTTCCTCCTAAGGGGCTGCAAACCCCTTCAGCTCCTTTCTCTAGTTCCTCTATTGGGGATCCTCTGCTCAGTCCAGTGGTTGGCAGAAGAGTATCCACTTCTGTATTTGTCAGGCACTGGCAGAGCCTCTCAGGGTACAGCTATTGGAGCACAGACTGAAGTTAAGGCCATCCAGAGACTGCCCTACCTGGGGATCCATCCCATAACAGTTAACAAACCAGGAGACTATTGTGGAAGCCAAGGCTCACCATTCTTAAAATTACCTGGCAGCTATTATGGTACAGCTATTGAGATCATTAGTACCCCCAGGTCCTCCGAGAAGCCCTTTAAACCTCAGTGGATCTCCAGTGAAAAAGGTCCCATATCTTATTGTCTTTTAATGTTATCACTATTTATTTCTTTGTATCCACATATGTAATTCAAAAGCATTAGCCTGGAGTAGCTAAACTTCTGTGTTGACTTTCTGCACTAAGCTGTGAGTAGGTATCTGATTCAAACCAGGTTATTCCTTCTGACAGAACCTCCTTTTTTCACTTATAAAATGAGGTGCTAGCCAGGTGGTGGTGGCGCACACCTTTAATCCCAGCACTTGGGAGGCAGAGACAGGCAGATTTCTGAGTTTGAGGCCAGCCTGGTCTACAGTGTGAGTTCCAGGACAGCAGGGCTACACAGAGAAGCCCTGTCTCGAAAGACCAAAAAAAAAAAAAAAAAAAAAAAAAAAAAAAAAAAAAAAAAAAAAAAAAAAAAAAACAAAAAAACAAAAAACAAATAATGAGGTGCTTACAATAAGGTAGCTGTGTTGGAGTCTTCTTCAACATCCTATGACATTATGAACCCTCTTAAGCCATCACGAGGTACACTCAATTTATAATCAGAACATTTATGTGCTACGATAAAAATCTTATCTCCCACAAAAGGCTTTCCAAAATACTCCCCACAAGATAAAGGTCCCAGGAAGGAAGAGAAATCCACTATAGAGCATTATGTTTTTAGAAAACCAAAATCTTTACATTGACCTATTGGAAGTCCTTTTCCACTCAATAAGGCTTTCTTTGCAAACAAACAAATTCAGAAAGCCTCATTCCCAACTAACGCCTGCCCTTCTCAGATGGATATTCTGATACAACTTAGACACATAATTTCAATGTTCTGCACAATCCAAGCAGTACTAATTCAATAGATGTCAGAAACCACTGACAGATTTGCAAGGCTGACTTGCAGATGCGTCTTTGTAAAGCAGATGTATTTTATTTTTAGGCAAGTAAATGTCTTTTTAAAGATCTCTGCATTCTTCAAATATGCCCTCTTTACCATCCAAAATGTAGAAAATTAAGACACTACCAGCCCATCAACCAAGCCAACAATTCCTTTTATACTGTTAATTTGCATGAAAGAAGTAAATTCAGAGCATAGTGACCTTGGTTATTATTTTTTTTAAAAAGTGAGTCAGCATTAGTTCTAATGGGCCACATCACTGGTTTTTTCATTCAAACAGACAGGAGAGGATGTTGAGGCTGAAGGTTAGTTGAGATGTGGTCCTCAGTTCACGCTAAGTGAGAACTACTTCCATTGGAAGATTCATTTCCAGCTGAACAAAGGGAGTTTTGTTGACATCTGGCAGCCACCTAAAGACAATAATAAGGTGCTTTAACTCAGATCTTAAATTTTATCCACTTGACTTGGAAGGATTTCAACTTGTACCTAAGAACCATGACTCTGGTGTGGAATGATGAACAAGTTAAGCAAGAAATGTTGCAAAAGCCTGACAGTATTGCTGAGGCTACAGAGCACTCACAGAAAAGGACCATTCATGACTGCACTCCGGAACACCCAACAAGTAGCTGAAGCAGATGCAGATATTTGTACTCAACCAATGGACAGAAGATGCTGACCCCTGTGGTTGAATTAGGGAAAAGCTGGAAGAAGCTGAAGAGGAGGGTAACCCTGTAGGAGGACCAGCAGTCTCAATTAACTAGGATCCCTGAGATCTCTCAAACACTGGACCACCAACCAGGCAGCATATACCAACTGATATGAAGCCCCCCAACAACAGAGGACTGCAGGATCTGTGTTCAATCAGAGATGATTGATGAACCTAACCCTCAAGAGACTGGAGGGCCCAGGGAGTTTAGAGGTCTGGTTGGGCAGGGGTGGGGGGTGGGGACATCCTGTGGAGACAGGGGGTGGGTAGGAGTTATAGAATGTGGAATAGTCAGAGAGTGGACAGGGAGGGGTATAGGGAATAAAATCTGAAGTGTAAATAAATAAATAAGTTAAAAATAAAATAAAATAAAATGAAAAAGAGAAAACAAGAATTTGAGTAGTTAAGAAAGTGGAGGTGGATCTAAGAAAAGTTAAAGAATGGGGCAAATCAGGTTAAAATATGCTGCATGGAATTCACAAAGAATTAATAAAATACTATAAAAGTTTTAAAAAAAGACCATAGTCTATGGGACCTGCTTAAGTCAAAATGACTGAGCACAAGAATCACATAAGAAATGGAGGGGACAGAAGCTGTTTTCTGCTGGGAGGATGTGGTGTTTGAATGACTATAGGCAAAAGTTCATGCTGAGCTCAGCTAAAGTTCACAAAGCAGCCTTCTCTACCTGCCAAGCTCCCCTCTGCTCTGCCCCATTGGTTTCCCTACAAATCCCTATTCTACTTGACAAATAATGTTTTCATCCTAAGAGAAGTTGTGGGTGTTTTGTTTTGGTTTTGTTTGATTTTTTACAGTGACCCACTGCCTGTTCCCTCAGACACTGGTTGTATTTTTAACTGGATATTTTATTTATTTACATTTTAAATGTTATCTCCTTTCCTGGTTCCCCTTCTGGACCCCCTATTGTATCCCCTTTCCCCCTGCTCATCAACACACCCACTCCTGCCTCCCCCTCCTGGCATTCCCTTACACTGGAGCATCAGCATTGAGCCTTCACAGGACCAAGGGCCTCTCCTCCCTTTGATGCCTGACGAGGTCATCTTCTGCTACACATGCGGCTGGAGTCATGGGTTCCTCCATGTGTACTCTTTTGTTGATGGTTTAGTCCCTGGGAGCTCTGGGGGATCTG
>NW_022196900.1:70095730-70135412 GCF_008632895.1 Mastomys coucha | reverse complement strand
ATGTGTACTCTTTTGTTGATGGTTTAGTCCCTGGGAGCTCTGGGGGATCTGGTTGGTTGATATTCTTGTTCTTCCTATGGGGTTGCAAACCCCTTCAGCTCCTTCAGTCCTTTCCCTATCTCCTCCATTGGGGTCCTTGTGCACAGTCTGATGGTTGGCTGCAAGCATCCACATTGTATTTATGAGGCTCTGGTGGAGCCTCTCAGGAGACAGCTATATCAGGCTCCTGTCAGCAAGTACTTTTTGGCATCTGCAATAGTGTCTGGGTTTGCAGTCTCTAGATGTACTTTCCTTCAGTCTATGCTCCACACTTGGTCCCTACAATTCCTTTAGACAGGAGTAATTCTGAGTTAAAAATTTGGAGATATGTAGGTGGTCCCATCCCCCAACCGGGGGTCTTGCCTAACCTCTGAATATGGTCTCTACAGGTCATGGGAGCCTCTTGCTTTCTTGGCATGTGGTATTTAAGATGAGTTTTCTATATATTTAAACCCAGATCCAGGAACAGGATCCAATGTGTATAGGAACAGAAACCTAAGGGTGTAGAAAAGCCTCAAGTAGGCTCTGTTGCAAATGTATTAGAGAAATAAAAACAATTGCATTTATATCAATCTCTGTATCAGACCCTTTCAAATTAGCCTGTCTACTACTGAAACAAACATCAGAATCCCACATTTCAGAAAAGAAAACTGCTGAGGACTTTGCCCAGCTCCACAGAACTAATATCTGGCTGACCACTCAAACCTCAGACTATTCCTCTATAAACAAGATATAATCATTTTTTAACGTATTGGTAGGGAAGAGGAGCAACAATGCTTAGCAATGAGAGGAAGACCCACCTTCCTGTGCAAACTCATTGCCTTCTACACTGTGTCTACTGTACGCTACTATGCTGTCGTCCTCCTTCTGAATTGGGATTGTGATCATATTCCCACTCCTTCTATTCCTCCAAGGTACTCTCCACCTCCCCCAAATGATTTATGTTCTCTCTCTCTTTCTTTCTCCAAAACCCCAAAACAATTCTAATTAAAAAAACAATAAAACAAAATTAAAAAGCCCCAATGAAACAAATAGCCCACAAATAAAAACACAGGGTTCATTTTGTGTTGGTCAACAACTCCTAAACATGGGCTCTGTCCTGGAATGAGTTCTGAAAGGCAATATATAAATATCTATGTGCACAGAGGGGAATAAATATCTTGAGTGCACAAGGGAACAAGAGGTCAACAGGTCATGTCACAATTCAGTTGTGAGTGTTCTCTGCAGATATTTATTACTCACATCCAAATGCCTCTAGCCAAGACTTTCATCTAAATACTCTTATGAGTAAAGGGCTATCTGACCAAAGCTATGCAGTATAGTTCCTTATTCTACAAGCTATCTTCAGCTTTGAGAAAGATCAGCTAAGCTTCACTTCCCGCATAGTGTATGTACATATAGCAGTGACAAAGTCATTATTTTTGCCCAATAAATCTCTCACCCACTTTCATGAGTAAATCCATCAAAACACTTAAAACATAGTGTTGAAAAGTAAAATATCAGCACCTTTAGTTTTACACCCCTCCAGACCATACAGAATAGTGTAAGCCTGACACAGGTAGTGAAAGTTCCAGAATTCAGGAAGGTTGCGGTCAGAAGCTGAGCGTGTCTTCTGGCAGGCATTCTCAGGTTCCTTCTCACAAGTCCCGCAGGACCTGCCTTGCTTGTCCAGAATGGTATTCTTGGAAGACAAATGACTATTTCAATGATTTGCTTATACCTTTCTAGTTCTGTCTTTATATAGAATGGAATTTCATGATCGTTTCAGGGGTCTAAGTCAGTCGGCACCTAGAGGTCCTAAAGGACTGTAGCTATTGACCTTGAGGTAAAGAAAGAAAAACAAATGAACCACAGTTTGAATTTTATATACAAAAACTGTCTCCTGTGTGTATAACTAGATAGCTACATGTAAGGATGTGGAACTCAGAAGAGCCTGACTGAATGGGTATATGAAAACCATTAGCATAGGATTTATGCATAGGAGTTAGTTTCTTAACCAATGATGGTTAAGAAAATAAAAAAAAAATGAGAAGATAAGATTCAGGGCAAGCCTTGGAAAATATCAAGGTTTGTAATATATTCTCTACACAAATGCTCCAGAGATATGTACAAAGAAAATAAAATTTACATATAGTGGAGAATATATTCATTTACTAAGAGATTTGCATTACTATTTATTCCTCTCATAAAGTAGGTTTCTATATAAATGCTATATCTACTGAGAGTCCCAAAGCATACACAGTGTTGGCTGGCTTTAGATATCTCAAACTGATAGTTCCAAAAATTTTTTTGCATTCTTCATTCAGCAGACACAATGTCATTTTAATCTTTGTAGCAACCACTAATGATACTTGCATAGATGACTAATGTCTTCTCTGGTGAAAAATTAATGCAACACAGTAATTTCCCTACCTGGGGTTAATGAACATGTCAGATGCTGAAAATGAGTTGTTTGAAACTAAATTACTATAATCTATATTTAGAAGATTGTTTCAGGGCTGGGGTATGAGTGTGTTGGGTAGGTATATTTGAAGTTCTCTTTACCTTAGACCTTAATTTTTACCAAGCCTATTAAGTAATAACTTTCTTGATAGCCTAACATATAAATTTAATACATGATCTTCTATATTATGTTGTTGGATTGAATCCCTTGAACAACTCATTTTCTTTATCTATCCAGTTAAACTGTAAATAAACAGTTACACTGGGCACTTAGTATACATCTTGTTCTGTGTTATCTACTAGTCATAGAGATGTGAGTAAAGTACTATCTTTGCCCTATAATAGCTTATAACTGTATAAGTGTGAAGGAGAACTGCAATTGACTACAGTATAACACTGTAAGACACAGTGTTTGGATATCAGGAAATAGCTTTTCGGCCTGAGGATTGAACCCAGGGCCACATGCACGCTAGTCAACACCTTTATTACCCCTAGGACTTGTTAATCCACAAATAAACCTTTCTCATGGCTATGTTACTTCAGACTAAAGCCCAAAGGACAATTGAGCTATGGCAGGTTAAGGAAGTAAGCAAAAAGCACCATATGTAGAAGATAGGTTTTCAAAGACAGAGATATATGAAAAGTTGGTTTTCAAAACTGATTACTTACAATAATGTATGACTGACCAATTAATTAGAAAAAGACAATTCATTTTTGATAAAAACTATTTAACAAAAAACCTTAGCAAATACATTCAACACGTGCCAAGAGGAAAGCTCAGGTTAAAGAACTGTGAGCCAGCTTGCCTGTCATTCCTGTTCCAGCTTCTCTGCTACGCTACTTTGGATGTTTTTCTTTTTCTTTTCCCTATTTTATTGAAAATAGATTTTCTTGTATATAATATATCCTGATTATAGTTTTTTTCTTCTTTTCATCCCAGTCTCTCCTTCCCTCAGTTCCCCTCCCCTTTCCTCCAGATCCACTATCTTTCTGCCTCTTGTTAAAGAAGAACAGGCTTTTAAGAAGTAACAAACATGACAAAATAAATATATATTAAGGTGAAGCAAGAGAAAATATAGTAATATGAAGTTGGACATAGGAGTCCATCAGAAGGAAAAGGTCCTTGTGTGCCACTAAGCTACACAACGGACCTGGTGCAGACCAATGCGGGCCCCATGCTAGCTGCTTCAGTCTCTGTCTCTGTGACTTCATATGCACCTTCAGGGGGCCTTGTTCTCTTGGTGTCTTCCATCCCCGCTGACTCTTTTTATCATGGAAGAGGAGGCAGAGAGATACTTTGGAATTTTAAAAGAAAATCTATAATCTTAGGAATCCTTAATTTTATCATTAGTGTAAGAGAAATGAACATTATTTAGAAGATTTACTAGATACCAAACTAGATATTTACTAGATATCATCTCACTAGATGACAAAAAAGTTTTTGATAAAATCCAACACCCCTTCATGAAAAATGACTTGGAGAGATCAGGGATACAATTCACATACCTAAACACAATAAAGGCAATATACAGCAAGCTGATAGCCAACATCAAATTATATGGATAGAAGCTTAAAGCTTTCGATTCCATTAAAATCAAAGTTGTCCAGTCTCTCCAAAGTATCTCTCCAATATAGTACTTGAAGATTTAGCCACAGCAGTAAGACAATTAAAGGAGATCAAGAAGATACAAAGTGGAAAGAAAGCTGTCAGAGTACACCTGATAAACACCTTCAGCAGAGTGGCTATAAATAAAGTTATATCAAAATCAGTAGAATTTTATAGTAGAATATTCAAAAAACTAACGTGGGACTATTATTATCCCTCCACAGCCACAAGGTTCTACCTGCCCCGTGAAATCAGAAACACATGCAAAATATGTATTAAAGAATTTTTCTTTTCATCTCTAAACATCATGAAACCTGTTACATTATACTTTGTTGTACTGGGCATCATAAGTAATCTCATAAGAGATTTAACATAAGGGAAGATTTCAATAGTTACAAGAAAATACTAGGTCATTTTATACAAGACTAAACACTCCTGAATTGTGTTATTAGAAAGGAGTGTTTGTTCACTGATAAGTAGATATTAGCCCTAAAGTTCAGAATACACAAGATACAATTAACAGATCATATGAAGCTCAAGAAGAAGGAAGACCAAACTGTGGATGTTTCAGTGCTTCTTAGAAGAGGGAACAAAATACTCACAGGAAGAATATGGAGACAAATTGTGGAGCCGAGACTGAAGGAAAGACCATCCAGAGACTGCCCCATCTGGGAATCCATCCCATATATAGCCACTAAACCCAGACACTATTGTGATGCCAGGAAGTGCTTGCTATATGACTGTCTCCTGAGAGGCTCTGCCAGAAACTGACAAATACAGAGGCAGATGCTCGAAGCCAACCATTGGACTGAGTGCAGGGTCCCCAATGGATGGAGGAGTTTGAGAAGGGACTGAAGGACCTGAGAGAGTTTGCAGCCCCATGGGGTGTGGGCACAACAGTATAAACTGGCCAGACCCCCCAGGAGCTCCTGGGGACTGGACCACCAACCAAAGAGTACACATGGAGGGGCCTATGGCTCTAGCTGCATATGGGGCAGATGATGGTCTTGTTGGACATCAGTGGGAGGAGCATCCCTTGGGCCTGAGGGGGTTTGATGGCTAGGTGTAAGGGAATGCCAAGGCAGGAAGGCAGGCTGGGTAGGTGGGGGAGCATCCTCACAGAGGCACGGGGAGGGGGAGGGGATAGGGAGCAACAGAGGAGTAACCAGGAAAGGGGATAACATTTGAAATATAAATAAAGAAAATATCCAATAAAAAAAAGGAGTGTTTACTATGCTAGTAGTACCACCTGGTACGAGCATAAAAACATATATGTGTAGACCACTGGAACAGAATAGAGCACCCATAAACAAACATGGAAAACAATGAGTACTAATTTGGACAAAGGTAACAAAAACATGGCCATTGTAAAAAGACAATCTATTAAACAACCAGTTCTGGCCAAAGTGGATATCCACCTAAAGAAAAAAAATAATAGATGCCCATCTTGCAACCTGTTCATACTCAACTCAAAAGTATTTCAAAGACCTAAATTTAAAACAAGAATCTGCTAGAGGGATCATGGGGAATGATCTTCAGGATATTAGTATGGGCAAGAAGTGTGTTTACAAAAATTTCTCTAAGAATCAACAGGCACAAACATGAAATTAAAACACTTTTTCACAGCAAAATAAATACCCACAAAATAAAACAACTCAGAAAAATTAAACACCTATAAAAATGTTTATTAATAAATGTGCTATTAAAAGAAACAGATAATTCTCAGAAATAAGAAGCAAGATCGACTAATAAAGTATTTTGAAGTGTTCAACATAAATATACTTTAATACTGGAAAAATGGAAATTAACACTAATTTGAAAAAAATCATTATGTTTTTGTTTTTAGTAGCTGAATTATATTTAATTGTGTAGATGTACCATATTTTCTTTATCCATTCTTCAGTTGAGGGACATCTAGGGTTTTTTTGTTCCAGTTTCTGGCAATTATGAGTAAAGCTGCTATGAACATAGTTGAGCAAGTGTCTTTGTGGGATGTTGGAGCATCTTTTTGGTATATGCTCAGGAGTAGCATAGCTGAGTCTTGAGATAGAAATATTCCAATTTTTTGAGAACCTACCAAATTGATATTAGTTATAAAATACAGGTACCATGCTATACTCCATGGACCAAAGAAGCTAAATAAGAAGGAAGGCCCAAGCAAGGAAGCTTGAATCTCACTTAGAAGGGGCAATAAAATAGTCATAAGAGGTAGATGGAGAGAGAGAGAGCTGAGAAGGAGGGATTATGGGGAGGGGGATGTGGGGTTCAGGATCAGGTGTGAAGAACAGGAGAGATGGCTAGATGGCCATGAAAATGAATGGAAATCTGCAACTGACTGGGATGCGGAGGTGGGGAACATCTCCATGACAAGATAGAGACCTGGGATAAGGGAGACACCCAAGAATCAATAGGGATTCTTCAGCTGTGACTCAGAACACTGGGGATATGGAACCTGAAGAGGCAACCTCCTACATCCAGGCAGGAACTCCAGTGGAACTAACAAGACACCAACTCACCCATAAAACTTTCACCTAAAATTTATCCTATCTACAAGAAATTCAGGCATGGATCATGGAGCAGAGACTGCGGGAATGGCTAACTAATAATGGACCCAACTTGAGATACATCCCAAGGGCAAGCACCTGTCACTCCCATTCATCTATGACAGTAAAGTCTGCCTGTCAGGCAGAGGTGTACGACTTCAAAGGGAGTGTGCCTCCTGGATATTCAGTCAGTCGCTGGCATCCCCTAACTCAGATGTGTTCCAGATTTGTTTTTCCAATAGTCAACATGCCTTCTTATTCAGGCATAAAGGTGCCCCAAGAAATGGTTCGTAAATAGTTAAAACTAAGATTAAACATTGTTCCCTGGCCAGCACAGGGTTCCAATATATCCTAATTTATTACCAAGCTGTCATTAACTTGGAATTTCTCATAAGGAAACTGCCTTGTGAGAAATTCAGACAGGGTGTCCTCAGAGTTAGGAATAGAGGACAGGCACTATTGCTAACTGTAAACATAGAATTCTCAGAGCAGTCCCATAGAAGACAGAATTGTTTTACATACCAGAGAGTAATTGAAGGGCTTCCCTCACTTAAGGGCATTCTCAAGAACTGCTAGAATAGAACTTCCTGGTGCTTGCCTCCGACAGACCCAGAGAATTAGCTTGGGGCTGCCAAGATAGCCCCAGTGGGAAGGGCACCACTGCTCTTCTGCTTTGCACCTGGATGCCTCATCTTACTGACCTTGATGTGACCATCACCTGCCTACATGACTTTTGTCATTCACCCTGTTTTCTGTATACTATATAAGCCTGGTTTTCAGTTTGTGTAAACACATTCAGATTCAAGATTTGGGCATTCGAGAGAATTTGAGCTTCGAGCCTCTTGCGGTCCACAGCCCCCCAGGCCCAGAGCACGCAGGCCCAGGGGGTGCAGCGCCTATCCAGAAGAGGTGGCTGCTTTAGACCTAGTATATTTCAGGTGGACTCAGATGTACCTCGACCGCTGAGCTGCCAGATTTTTCATTCTTTTGTAATGACTGTAAAAGTCTGATGTCATTTTTAAGAAATACACTCAGACTCAGCACGTCCTTGTGTCTACTGTTGGTCACTTGCTGAAATTTTTTGCCCACCTGACCAGAACTCTCATCCCGTGGAACAGAAGGTCCTCGCAGCAGCCCAGTCCGTGGCGAGCACCAATCCCTAACACTATTAATGATACTCTGTTATGCTTGCAGACAGGAGTCTAGCATAGCTGTCCTCTGACATGAAAGGCCTGACCCATCAACTGATTCAGAGGCATACAGTCACAGTCAAACAGTGGATGGAGTTTGGGGAATCTTATGGAAGAATAGGAGGGAAGATTGCTGCCCCCAAGAAGATGGGAACTACACAGGAAGACCAACAGAATCGAATAGCCTGGAAACTTGAGGCTCTCAGAGGCTGAACCACCAATCAAAGGACATACATGGACTGAACCGAGGCCTTCTAGCACATATGTAGCAGATATGAGTTTGGTCTTCCTGTGGGTCCAGAACAACTTAGAATCTGTTGTTTGTACTCAGGATATGTTCTTCTTTATCTTGCTTCAGTGGGAGAGGAAGTCCCTAGCCTTGCAGAGACTGGAAGTGTCAGCTTTGGGGTGTATCTGGGGGCCCCCACCCATGCAGAGAAGGAGAGGGCAGATGGGAGAAATTGTTAGAGGGGTTGACTGGGAAAGGGGAAGTGAATGAGATGTAAGGTGAATATGTGCAAAAATAAAATTAAATAAAAAAGAATATTCAAAAGATCAAAAGAACTAATTTGAAATACTAAGTCTATTCATACTGTCTATCATCAAGAGATATGACAACAAATATTTGAGTGGATGTGGGGGAAAGGAACCTTTCTTCACTGCTGGTAGGAGTGCAAAATAGTATGAAAGATGCTTATGAAACTAAAAAATAAGTCTATCATTTGATCCATCTATACCACTCCTGGGCATATACCCAAAGGTTTCCATATACTACTACAGAGACACATGCACATCTATGATTTTTACTTTTATAGAACCAGTGTAGTGTCCAACAATAGGTGAAAGGACAATACAAACATACACACACACACACACACACGCACACACACACACATACATATATATATATATATATATATATATATATACATATATACACATACATACACACACACATATATATATATACACACACACGCACACACACACATACATATATATACACACACACACACACACACATACACACAAACACACACACACTGGAATATTACTTAGCTAGAAAACAAATGAAATGTATAAGAAGATGAATAGAAAGGGAAAGTATAATATTAATTTAAGTAACCCAAACATATAGACAAAAGCTGCATATTCTTCAACATGTGTACATACCAGCCTATAATATATACATGTTTATATTTAAACAGGTATGTGAGAAAATTCTGAAAAGCTAAAAAGGAGCTGGTCCACCTCAGTTTTTCTGGTTCAAAACTCCTCTCCGTGCTGATTCAGTCTTGTTTTCCTCTGTCCCAGCCTCTCCTGAATTGCTCTACCTGGCCTTAAACTAACTTTAACAATCTGTTCCAATCTTCTGGCTCCTTCTCATTCTCTACCTCATTCTGTCTTTACCTGTGTCTAGCTTGTTCTCTCCTTGCACCTTGTCTGTCTACAACTCTCCCAGTTGCAACACAAATCTGAAGTCTCTAAGAAGAGAGAAAATTAAGTAAGGAAAATACCTCCATCATATTGGCTATAGGCATGACTATGGGGCATTTTTCTAATTAGTAATTTTTGGGGAAGGGGCCCTCCCACTGTGGGCAGTACCAACATGGCAAAGTGGTTCTCTGATACAGAAGTACACTGAACAAGCCAGGAGGAGCGAGTCAGTAAGTAGCATTCCTCCACGGTCCCTGCTTCAGTTCCTGCCACCAGGTTCCTGTCTTGAGTTCCTGTCCTGACTTCCTCAAATGATGAACTACAAGCTGTAAATTGAAATAAAGCCTTCCCTCCCCAGATTGCTTTTGTTCATAGTGTTTATTATAGTAATAAAAACCCAATAAAAACAGTGAACACCTGCCTCAGTCTCCTATAGTGATGACTTCCCTGCCATGACAGATTATACTCTAAAATGTGAGCCAAATAGACCAACCATTGAGTGGCTTTTGTCAGATTATTTTATCATGGTAATAGAAAAATTACCTAAGGCATTGCTTGACATAGATGTCAAGTAAATGCTGACAGAGAGATCATGAGGAATGGGGCCAGGATTCCAACTCTAAGATTAGACACCAGTCTATATATTGTCAACTACCACACTATACCCACTGCAAGAAATGGTACAAGTTCATGTTTTGGGGTAGTACCTATTCTATTGTTGTTATTGTTATTGTTATTATTTTAATATGAGTAATTATTACTATAGTGGCTGCAATGTAGGCATACTGGTTACTGTTTTCAATTTAACACAAATACGAAGTACCTTGGAAGAGGGAGCCTCAAATAAGAAGATACCTTCATATGACTGGCTTGTGGAACATTTTCTTAATTAATGATTGACTCATCCCAGTATGTGTGGTATCATTCATGGATAGATAATTTTGAGTTGTATAAGAAAGCAGGCTGAAAATGTCATGGGAGGAAGCCAGAAGGCAGTATTCCTCCATGACCTTTGCTTCAGTTCCTGCTTCTAAGTTCCCACATTGAATTCTTTAGCTGACATCCTTCAATGGTGGCTTGTGACCTGGGAGCTGATATAAACTCTTTCCTTTCCAAGTCACTTGGATCACGGCATCTTATTACAGGAACAGAAATGTAACTGATGCAGTAGGTAAGTGTGAAAGATTAGAAGTGATCAAGAAACCTCAAACTAAATCTTAAAAACTCAAAAGGTTAGTTTTTAAGGATATTTCTAAGATAGCAGACCATGATTTACAGATATTAAGAAAACAGTGCAGTGTTGGGAGCCAGACAACACTGAGTTTGGAATTAGTGTCTGTCATTAAGTAGTGTGTGTTCAGGATACCTTTTCTGACATGCTTGGGACCAAAAGTGTTTTGGGTTTCAAATATTTACAGATTTCAAAGTATTTACACATACATAATGGGACAAAGAACTCAAGTGTGAACACAAAATTCATCTACATTTCTTTTCACACCTAATACTATATCTTAATTGTAACTTTAAAGAATACTTTTAGTGCACCTGCATTTTGACCTCTATTCCTCCATTTAAGCTAGTCAAATACCTCCTCCCCCAACCCCCAAGGTTGCATGATGTTGTAGCACTAGTCTCCGGTCTAGCACTATTAGGAGGAAGTGGGAGAATCACTTATCAAAGAGTGTAAGGTTAACATTAACTGTTATAAACTTTAGAAGATGGGGCCTTGGTCACTTAGCTTAACTATCATCAACTTAAGTGAGTAAAGGCTTATTTCAGCTCATGACTTCAGGATTTTAGTCTATGGTCAGCAGATTAAAGATGTGAGAAGGCCAAACATTATAACAAGTAACAAATGGAGCAATTAAAGCTGCTTATCACATGAGATCTAAGGAGCAGATGAATAAAGTAAGGACTCAATATGACCTTGAAAGACAATCAATGACTCGGGGTTTTGTTTTTTGTATGTTTGCTTGCTTTGTTGTTGTTTTACCTATTAAGCTCACCTCCTAGAAGGTCATAGTAAATCTGAATAATAATATTACAATGGGCAGATAAACCTGTGGGACAACACTTAAGATCCAAGCATGGAACACAGCAAGGAAACTAGGCCATGAGGGGCATGCTCTGAAAGGTTTGAACTTTAGTGGTCCTGCCCCATTCCCATCCCAGGGAACTCGGTTCCTACCACAATGCACTGCTTTGTGCCAGGCCTATCTAAGTGAAACAGAGCACTAAAACCTCTGAAATCATGAGCCCACAGAAAATTTTCCTTCTCAAAGTTGATTTTTTTTCAGGTATTTTGTGCAGTGTAAGAAAGCCAATTAATACATGCAGTTGGGTGTGCAATTTTTTAGTAGTAATTTCATGTCAACCCTCAAAAGATTTCAGGCTGCAGAGCATTTCAGAATGTGGATATTTTCATTGGCATTATTTAATTTACACGTAGAGTTGCATACATCAGTTCAAACATACTCTTCCTGTTCTCATGGAAATACTGGTAATAATGATAAGGTGATGACTGATCACAACATATACCACACAGTGCCTCCTGAGTAGTCAATGAGATAGCATCAAAAGGAATTTCTTTCAATACTTAGAATAACACTCCAATACCAGTAGCTATTTATACACTATAATTATGATACTTACAATAATTATATATTCATTATACTTTAAGCCTTCTATTGAATAGAAGTGATACTGTGCAAATACAAATACATGCTTTTTTCCTAAAAGTTCTGGTGATTTATAATTATGATTTTCAGTGGCTGTGCCACTACATTCTATTTCAATTTCTTTGTTCAACTTTCCCCATACTATCTTTGTTTTTCTGGCTCTTGTTAACATAGAGAAACAAGACAAGCAGCTGCTTAAAATGACATGCCTAGATGAAGGAGGAAAACATTTTTCTTTCATTTTGACAGATCAAGTAATACTTTATCTATCATGGGAGAGTCTAAACTGCACAGGTACAAGAATCTTAGTGGGCATGAGTTAAAGCCATCCTAACTAACGTGTTTTATTCCCTTTGAAAAATCCTCTTGATGCATTACATTACTGAGAAGTTGTCAGAGCTTCTTTAGTGGGCATGCTTCCCACTCCTGCCAAATTCATCCCATCAGCTGAGCTATGTGAGGGTATGGGAAGATCAAATAGATCAGAACACTAACTTTTCTTTGGGTTTGACTCACGTTACAAAATTTCTTTCTATATATTCACAGCTTAGCAATAGAAAGTGAAGGGTAGAAGTAGAGGCACAAATCAGTGTAAAAAAAAAAGCATAAAAAAATCTCTTCCATTTAACAGAAATGGAGAGATTTCATCACCTTTCATAAAACACTTCAGAGATTGCATATATATACCATGCTAAAACACAAAATAGATGTCATGACTGAGTGTACTCTACACAAACCAATCACTATCTTGTGGAGTACAGCTTTGCCACCTTGCTAGGTAGAGTAAGGCATAAGAAGCTCATCACAATATCAACGTGCCCCCTAGAACCTGGCAATGCTGCACATGGTCAGGGGAGGAGCTAGAGCTAGTCCTGGAGGGGAGAATGTAGTATGTAGAGACTAGAGCATGGGCTGCGTCTATATAACTATAGGCTTTTCAGATGGAGCTGGTTGGAGGAGTGCCCAGACCCCTGTAAGTAACCTCTCACACTTAAGCTCTTGAAGGAAGTCCAACAAATAAACCATTACTTCCCCAGAGTGAACTTTGTGAACCAGATCTTGTTTCTGTGAGTGGCATTGTGGGATGAGAGATAGATGCTGCTTTATATCTTGCAAAGGTTAGGAATGTTAGCAACATTAGGTAAAGCCTTGAGCCTGCCAAACTGGGACGGATTCTTTCACTTCTTTCATGGATCAAGGTTTTTACATGCTCTGTACCTTCTACTGAAACCTAAAGCTCCTCTCCCTCGCCCCCTCCTTCCCCCTCCCTCCCTCCCCCCCCTCACACACACACACATGCACACACACACACACACACACACGTTTGAATACTACTAAGTCTTTGCATCGCAAACATCATCTTTCTTAGTTTTCACTTATATATTTTCTACTAGAAATTGCTTATATAGAGAGATGCCCTTAAGACGAACTAATAGTATTATGGATATGCTCTTACCTTCTAGAGAAATAGAACAGTAAAGTAAAGAGAGCATACACCATACTTTTTCTACCCCTAAGTATTCGGAATTAAATCCTATCTTTATCACTCAGTGGAAACTAAAAACAAGTTTATAAGCCCTCCCCCAGATTTTTAAAGAGAAATAAATGAAATAACAAAGATAATTTTTAGGAGTTTGAAGAAAAGGAGAACATTTTAATACTTCACAACCACTTTCTTTTCCGTACTCACTTTCTCATCAACAATGATAGTTCAACTCAACTCTCAACGTCAACTCTAATTACTGATATTTTCTCTCATTGTTCGGTGAGGAAGACTGACATCTTCCTCCTCTACATTCCTTAAATCTATACAGAACATCTATCTTGAACACTGTTATATACTTAGGCCTGAGAGGAATATAGATGCTCAGAAATAAATGGATAATGAACAAATAAAATATGGAATAAATGAATTTTTTTTTTCATAATTTACTGAGTACTGACACAACACAAAATCTGAGTAAATGTGATGCTGAAGGTATCAACTGAATGATCAGATACCTACCTATATCATCCCATTTTGGTTCAATTTGAACTCTTCCTATCACTTTGCAAGCCTATATGATAGTTTTTTTTTTCTCAAGGTTTTACAAATAGTAAAAGGTTCTCCTTTGGCTTCAGATAAGTTACAATTTTTGCTGCAGCAGGTAAATCTAGCTATAATAAGAATCAGACTGGATACAGGCAGCCCTCAGAGGAAAGAGGTGTTCTATTGAAATAAAAGGGAGGAAAAATATATGAAGCATCAAGATGGAAATGTGTATAACATCCAGAATGCTAGGCCCTAGCATGAACTTCCTCACTATTCCATCTCAACCTATGGCAACTACTAATCTATTATGAGTTTGTCTATTTTTGATAGTTTATATAAATGGAGTCATAAATATATAATCTTTAGTATATCTTTCTTTATTATACATAATTATTTTTCTTTATTTTTTCTTTTATTGTGTGTAATGCATATTACATATATGGGCCATAGGGGATATGGTATGTATCTGAATATGTGGATATAAGAAAAGTTACCAGAAAAGGATGTTGGAGGAATACAAGCATGTAACACAATGTCATTTTTTACATGAGAATTGGTGGTTCAAATTCAGGTCCCCATGCTTATAGAGCAGACTCTTATCTACTGTGACATTTCCCAATTTCTGAACATCACTAGTATCTATATCTCTACAGTCTACTTATGCAGCTAAATAATAATTTACTGTATGAATAGATCATGTTTTGTTTTATGTATACACTCAACAATAGATGGACATCTGTTTTGTTTCCACTTTTTGGCTTTGTTACTATAACTACTGTAAAAATTAATGTAAAGGATTTTGCTTGGATACTCTTTTTTCTAATTCTTTCAAGAAATATACTTAAAGGTGGAATTAGTCATAGGGGATCATCTGTTTTAATATATTAAGAACCATCAAAGTTTTTCCTGTAGTAATTGTACCAGTTTTACATTTCTACTAGCTATTCTGATGATCACAAATGTCATGGATGTTTTCACATGAACACCATCTTATACTTGCATTAATATCTGTGATGAAGGGTGTATTCACTTTTTCCTTTAACAGACAGAAGTGAATCTCTGAAAGATTCTGTCACTTGCTAGAACTCAGCTTCCTGTTGTATTTCTGTTGCTATGAAGCCTGGATTATGATCCATAAAGTTAAATCTCTTTCAAGCTAAACAACAAGATGATATAATAATCTTGGAATATATACCAAGCTCAGCATAGAAAGCTGCTTATGCTTTTGTCATTTAATAACCATAAGTATCATGTGTACTAAGTATTTGTACATATGACATTAGATTCAATTGCCATTTAAAACAGAGAAAATTAAGGATAAGAAGTGATGAGATGCAAAAATCTCCCATGCTCATGTATTCATAGGATTAACATAGTGAATTGGCCATCTTACCCAAAGCAATCTACAGATTCAATGCAATCTCCATCAAAATATGAACATAATTCATCACAGACATGGAAAGAGCAATTCTCAACTTCATAGGGAAAAACAAAAGAAACAAAAAACAGGATAGCCAAAATACTTCTCAACAATAAAAAATCTTGGAAAATCATCATTCCTGACCTCAAGCTGTACTACAAAACAGTAGTGATAAAGACCAAATGGTATTGGTACAGAGAAAGACAGGCAGATCAATGGAATAGAATCCAAGACCCAGAAATAAACCCAAACACCTATGGACACTTGATCTTTGACAAAGAAGCCCTCAACTGAAGAATGGATATGGAAAACATAGTTCATTTACACAATGGAATGCTATTCAGCTACTAAAAAAACAAGAAAATAATGAATTTTGCAGGCAAAGGGAACTAAAAAATGTCATTTTGAGTGAGGTAAACCAGACCCCAAAGGACATGTATGGTATGTGCTCACTGATAACTGGATATTAGCCAAAAAGTACAGAATACCTAGGATAAACCATAAGAAGTTTGACAAGAAGGAAGGCCCAAGCGGAGAGGCTTAACCAAATGCCCAACAGTGGGGAAAGGGAACTCAGAGTCCACCTCCAGTAGATAGACAAGGCCCCAAGTAGAGGGATGGGATTACCAAACTATAGTTAAATTTCTGACAAAGATTTGTTCCTGTCTAAAAGAACTGCAGGGACAAAAATAGAGAAGAAACTGAAGGAAAGACTGTCCAGTGAACTGCCCAACTTGGTATCTATCTCATGGGTGATCAAAAGGCCTGATTTTGCTGATACTATGATTTGCTTACAGATAGGAGCCTAACATGGCTGTCCTCTGAGAGGCCCTATCTACACCTGACTGAGACAAATGAAGATACTTACACCCAACCATTGGACTGAAGTTGAGAACTTCTATGGAGGAATTAGGGGACTGATTAAAGGAGCTAAAGGGAAGGATAAACCCCATAGGAAGACCTGAAGTCTCAACTAACTCAGACCCCTAGAAGATCCCAGAGACTGAGCCCCCAACCAGGCAGCATACATGGGCTGGTCTGAGACTCCAGGCACATTTAAAGCAGAGTGTTGCTTGATCTGGCCTCAGTGGGAGAATATGTGCCTAATCCTTGAGAGACTTGAGGACTCAGACAAGGGAGACATACGAATGGGGAATGAGGAACTGTGGGATAGGGAGGCAATGGGGAGTGGGAATGGGATGAGGAACTTGGGGGGGGGGACCAGGAAGGGGAGCAATGGCTTCATAAACACACACACACACACACACACACACACACACACACACACACACACACACATTGTTCTTTTTCTAGAAAGATCTATGAAATGATGAAGGATAACTATAAAGTAAGGGATATCCCAGTATCAGATTTAGATTTCTTTAGAAAATAGTAAGGGGTTGGTTTTTGAAAATAATCCATTTGCAGCAGGATCCATTTTATAAAGAAAATCTCATGAAGAAGAAATGCTGATAGCTTAATAGTGGAACATATACAATCTCTTGGCATTTAGCAACATAAAACAACCTGAGATAGGAAACAACAGTTTTCAGCAGGGGATACTTCCAGTTACCTCTGCAAGGATATACATGGTGATCTCAAGAACAGAACAGTTTAGGAGCTGAAGACAGTTCCCAGAATACAGTTTAACGAAGTAGATCAAAGTGGGTCCTTGGGATCCCCTTGAGTCAAAAGGATGAATTTGGCACTTTGAAGAAACCAAAGGTGCTATAGCTCACAGGGTTCTTTCAAGAATTCAACTAAGAATAGATCACTACATGAGTGTACACAAGTTAGCCAAGGGTGGGGAAAGACTCACTGGAAACACAAAAGAAGAAAATCTTTCAGAATTAACAAAAATTAAAAAAAATCTTGGAAGAGTTCACATATAGAAGTATGATGGTTTTATATTCATATCTAAGGATTTTTTTGAAACTAGGATACACAAATAAGTTAGAAGATGTGGCATTTGTCTTTCAGGATCTGGATTAGATCATTCAGATACTTCCTACTTTCACCATTTACCTGTGAATTTCATTTTTCTTTATACCTGAATAGAATTCTATTGTGTACATGAACCATATTTTCATTATCCATTCACCAGCAGAAGGATAACTAAGCTGCTTCCATTTCCTATCTATTGTGACAAAAAGCAAGTGAACATCGTTGAGTATCTCTGGAATAGGACTTGGATCATTTAGAAATATGCCAAGGGATGGGAATAACTGGGTTATATGGTAGATTTATCTTTAGCGTTTTGAGAATTCTCCACACTCATTTTCAGAGAGGCAATGCCAGTTTGCAGTTACATCAACAGCAATGATTTATTTCCTCAGAGTTCAATGATTAAGATTCATGTTGCCAAAACAGACCTCTCTTCCTGGCTTCTAGATAGCTACCTTTTATTCTTCACTACTTTCTTGTGTAAGTTATACCTTGCACATAAGCAAGGGAAACAGCATGAGTTTCTCTTCTTATTAGAATATTGACTTTACCATGAGGGCCCCTTGTTTGTGAAACAATATTGCTATAATAATATCCTAATGATCCCATTGTTAATTATCATTACATTGAGATTTAGGTTTTCATGTACGAAGATTAAGCAGACAAAAATTATTCAGTTCATGTGTTGAAGAAACATGCCATATTTACGTGTCCACACATAAATCCACCAGTTCCTCTCAGCATGTCCCTCTTGTGGCATTCTT
This sequence comes from Mastomys coucha, assembly GCF_008632895.1. Lineage (NCBI taxonomy): Eukaryota > Metazoa > Chordata > Mammalia > Rodentia > Muridae > Mastomys > Mastomys coucha. The sequence goes on along the minus strand of NW_022196900.1, from coordinate 70,117,317 downwards.
TCTCTTGTGGATGACATGTAATATTTTCTATCCAAAATTTAAAATGAGGGATAATTTTGAACTTTCCTTTTCTTCTCTCTTTATCCAAATAAAATTTATAAATCAATTCCTATTATATTAGGAAGACCTAAAACAGCACACAAATAATGTCTTTTTCCTCACCTGAGATAGTTATTCATGTTTTATCTAGACTAATAACAACCAGCACCTAACTTGCAATGATGCAATGTTATGGTTACGATTCTGATGCTGCAATTAGCTTTGAGTCAAATATCATCTTTGTAAATCTAATATATCAGTCACTACTCTCCAGAGAAACACAACTTAAGCCAACAGATTTTAAATGCTAACCACACTGACAAAATACATTCAGAATGAGATATAGCTTAGGGCTTTACCAAAACTGAAGGTTTTGAGTAGTTGCTTTTAATCATTAATAACCATGCAATATTTGTTTTATGCCCCAAGAATCTCATGGAGTCTTCTTGGTGTTGACTTTTTGAGTTCTTAAATATGCTAGACACTAACCATCTATAAGTTATACTACCAGTAAGCCCCCCTCTCTCTCTCCCTCATACTCTCTCTCTCACTCTAGGGTACTTCTACAGGCAAATGACTGTATCCTTTGTTGTACAGAAGCCTTTTGACTTCCTGATGTATCATATGTCAATTGTTGGCCTTAATGGCTATACTACTGATATACTATTCAGAGAGTAATTTTCTGTATCTATTAGTTGAAATACACGCCCTACTTTCTCCTCTAACAGATTCATGGTATCAGATACCTACTGATATCCTTGATCCATTAGGAGTTGAGGTGTGGTGTTAAGGATTTAGTTTCATTTTTCTACATATAGCTATCTGGTTTGACAGTGCCATTTTTTGATGGTGCTGTCTTTTCTATAATGTGTATCTTTAACCTCTTTGAAAAAAATCAGGTACCTGTAGGAGTATGGGCCTATACCTTGGACTTCAATTCTTTTTCACTGATCTATTAGTCTGTTTTTATGTCAGTAATACCCTGTTTTTATTACTATGGCTCTGTGTATAGATTGTAATCAGGGATTGTAATACCTCTAGCAATGTTTTTATTGTTCACAATTGCTTTGGCTATCCTGGGAGTATTGTGTTCAAAATTAATTTTTAGATTATTGTTTTCAGTTTCTGTTAAAAATTGTATTAGAATTTTGATCAGGATTGCAGTGAATTAGTAGATTACCTTTGTTTAAAATGTCCATTTCGCAATATTAATCTTCCCAATCCATGAACATTGAAGGCCATTCCATATTCTAGTATCTTCTTTCTTTACTTGGTGTCTTAAAGCAATCATTGTACAAACATTTTACTTCCTTCATTAGATTTATTAAGATATTCTTGAGTTTATTGTGAGTAGAACAACTTCTGAGCAAATACTGTTAGCTAAGGCCTATGAAATTTACTACATGAATTAGGAAAAACGCTGGCCCCAAAGACACTTCTCAGTGATTAGCAGCCTGCAGGAGGTCTCAAGTGTCCTATCCCCTGATTGCTGCTGACACCTTATTGTGGCTTGTATATTCAGTGTTTATAGATCCAGTGTATATAGAAAGCATCACTTATCCTTTCCCTTGGCACTGCTGCTGTCAGCTGAGGAAATGAATAAAACTTCTCATGGGATGTGGTTCCTGAGAAGTAATTTAAAGAATAAAAAAAATCAAAGCCAACTTTAGCTACCTTGAAGGACTGCTTTAAAAGTCATGGTGCCCTTTGATGCCTTCCTGTTAGAGAAAGGAGCCCAGAGCTTATCTACATGTGGGTATTCTATTAATATGTAATGACTCTTAGGACAGGAAGGAAATGGAACTGCATTTCTTTTTGTACACTTTCAGCAAATCTGAAGAGGGAAAAACAGCCTCATGTTAATGATAAAGACTACTCTTGGGAATGTGGCTAAGGGAAGGTTACAGAAGTAATCTTTGAAGGAATATGGACAAAGCATAACTCATCATTTCCTGGTTATCAGGAGGAAGGTATCTTCAAGGCCAGCTCTTCTCCTTCACAAAAGAAGTTCGTTTGCATTTCAAGGAAGGACAAGGAAGAATTCTCCTTAATGGAGGCTGTTCTACACAAGGCCTTCTCTGCTTTCTCAGACGCTCTGAGCCATCTTACTTCTAATGGCATTGCCTTTCTCCTTTCCTTGGGCTTAAGATGTACAGGAAAATAACCATCTCCCCCAGGATCTCATTCTCACTGCCTAGAAAAACCACCTCTCTAAAATATAAATCTAATTGTAACTGACATTTAGAAACTGCAGTTTCTAAAAGCAGTGGCTTCTCCTTTAAGCTGAGGAGGCAAAGGCAGACCAAAGTCTAGCAGCTGTTTCACTCTGTGTCTCCTTTACCTTGGGTCAGGCTCCTAAACTGTATCTGCAAATGACTAATGACTATGCACACTCATCATTTCTCTAGTGCGCATCTAAACACCTGTGCTACCTATCCAACCTTGTTCTTCAGCAAAACTTAAATCACAAGGGTAACTGTCTTATTTTATAGATGTCTTGGATTACAAAAATAGTAAAACCTTACAAGATTGATGACCTCCCTAATGACAGTAATTATGGATGATGGGCATCCTGCACTCCAGAGAAGTATAATGGGGACTAGATTGTTTTCCTCAAGCAAAGTCAGTGATTATAGGATCACCTTGCTGAATTAGAATTGTGATAATAACCAACTGAAGCATATTTTGTCAAGTAGTTCATAACCTGAAGTGGAAACGGAAGGATTCTTTGGAAAGTCAATTATGTCCGATGGTGTTTTGCTGTGGCAAACACATGAAGATATGTTTTCCTGGAGCAGACAGAGGTGAAAAGATGTTTCACTAAGGCAGACTCATGAAGGAATGTTTTGCTGAAGCAGACACAGGTGAAAGGATGTTTTGGTAAAGCAAGCTCATGAAACGACATGTAATGGAGGCATCTTCCCTAAGGACACACATGTATTGGTCCATTTTACATGGCTGAGTTAAGCTCCATTTGTCTGGACTTCATAGAATGAAACACCAAAAAACTTCTGGTGGTGTTTTGGCACCTTCCTGCCGCTTCCACAGACTCAGGGTGATTGGCATTAAACTCTAATTATCTTTTTTTTTTTCTGGTTTTAACAGACAGGGTTTCTCTGTGTAGCCCTGGCTGTTCTGGAACTCACTCTGTAGACCAGGCTGGCCTCAAACTCAGAAATCCTCCTGCCTCTGCCTCCCAAGTGCTGGGATTAAAGGCATGAGCCACCACTGCCCGGCGACTCAAAACTCTTTTTAGCCTAAAGATTTTTATTGCATATTTTATTTATTTATATTTCAAATGTTATCCCCTTTCCCAGTTTCCACTCTGGAAATGCCCTAGCTCATCCTCCTTCCCCCTGCTTCTATGAGGGTGCTCCTCCCACCCATTCCTACATCCCTGTCCTGGCATTCCCCTACAAGAGTTACAAGCAGTAGTAAGCTGCCCCACACGAGTGCCTGAGGACCAAAGCAGGGTTCTCTGCAAGAGCAGTAAGTGCTCTTAACTAAAGATCCATCTCTCTAGTCTCACTACAACAAATATTTGAATGTTATAAAATATATTTTCCATGAGCATAACCATGCCCATACATTTCATATAATTAATCTAGAAATGAGAACAGGATCTGGTGCATTGTAGCTGTTCAGTAGATGTTTAATGAGTGTTTATTTAAAATTGAAAAGTATGTCTGTGTTATCTCTATCTACTTGGCACTTTTCTCAAAAAAAGGTACTTCATGAATACTACTTGATCTTTTGTTAAAATGGAGTTTTCAGCGATAGTTACAGGAGACCAGCAGTATTTGTGAGGAAAGTATGAAGCAGCTATATCTCATACTAACATCTACTTTCTCTCACTTCAGAGCGAAGGAAAAGGACGCAGTAGACATGGCAGTGGTATAGAATCATAAGACTAGGACAATTGAGGGAGTGATTCTATACTGTGTTTCAGGTTCTGAATTAGTGATATCCAAGTATTTACAATCATTTTTTTTATTTTTCTAGCAATAAGGCGCTATGTATCATGTTACCTTTATATTACCAATTTTTAGATTTTAATCACTGTAACAAATGACTAAGAAAATCAACCTAAGGAAGAAATAATTATTTCTTTGTTGAGACTTTAATACATAAGAAATGTACTTATGTTACTTTTAACCTTTTTCTCCCGCTCCACTCCTCCTGTTCCCCTCCCTCATCTAAATTAAGACCTTTCCTTATTCAAATATAATGGAGAAAAAGATAACTCTTTGGTGTTGTGGGCCTTGTAAAAAATTTCCCACTCTTGTTGGTGTGTCAAGTGGTCTTTTCACTATGCACTTCTTGTTTAGACAATCATAATGTTGAGATTTCATGTGTGCAGCTTCCCTATTAGATCTAGAAGACACTACCTAGAAGCAGGCATCCTGATCCTCTGGACCTTACTATCTTTCTACTCACTCTTCCAAGATTTTCTCTGTGTTTTATATCTAGGGGTTTCATTGCATATGTACTAAATGGGGCTGGACACCACACAGTTACTTCTCTAGATTTTGATGAATTGTGGATCTCTGTAATAGTCTCCATCCATTGCAAACATTATTGCCAAACGTGGGAAACCCCCTTCTATGATGCTGATCATAATTTGAGGTTAAGATCCTGTTAAAGAATGTATTATACACTTTGGACGCAGGGCTTAGAGGAATAAATAAAGCTGAAACTATCCTATAACTTTTCTTCCAAAGGATTAGCTCATATAATATCAGAATGTGCTGTGCATACTAGAAGAAAGATAAATAATCAGTAGTTATGTCCAGCCATAAAGCCATGAACCACAATAGTGATTACCCCAAGAAGACATCCCCAATGGTACAATAGTGGCAGTTTTATCTTATGGTAACTAATAGCTGACCAATCAAACTTAAGTCCCACTGAATCCAACAGGAAAGGACTTACGTCTCATCCTATAAACCTAGCCCGCCACTCAGCTGGAGCAGTCCTAGACACAACAGTCAGTTTATTTCTGCTTTCTTAGTAAAACATCAGTTTTTAAATGGGTTCCTTGAAACTCACTGCCCAAACCAACAATGTAGAATGTCATGCGGTAGCTGAAAGGGGTAAGTGAAGAAATATCACAGATTACTTGAAAGTAATAAATGACAGGAGGTTGGGTACAAAGACTTATTATTTTTCTAATGCTCTGATATTTGCTGAATGTTATCTAAGAAGAATCATCTACTAAACACCTTCCAAGATGATTGTGGATGCATGTCATTACACCTTCATTTAACATGTGTCTGTCTTCCCTCGCAATACCTCCTACAAGGACAAACAGGACAAGTGGACCAATCAAATATTTTTTCATAAACTGGAAAACTCATTTCTTTTCATAAAAGCCACAAACTCTGGACACCACAGTAGGCCCAAGACACACAACAAGATACTCAGGGGTAAGTAGAAAAATAATATCACAAGGTTTTATCTGGCTAGTGTGTAACTAAATAGAAATACCCAGAATACTATGAAATTTAGACTTATAGACCTGGCATCTGATTAAAGGGACTGTGCTGTCCAGGAACTTACTACATTAATTTTTCTGTAAGGCAATATCAATAAAGTTTCTTTGTACATTTGCTTACAGTACTTACAAGATGCATGTGGAAGTTGATAACATTACTTAGTCTTCACTGTGAAAGAGGAAAAAAAACCTGAGGCTTACTTAGATTCTGCATAATGGAGAGTGGTGCACTGAGGAATCTGGCTATGATGTGGTTTCTTTGTTTTTCCCACTGCAGTAGGTAAGTTTAAAGAACAAAGAGAGCTACAAACATGAGAAAATAGGGCATGAGTATCTTTGAAGTCATATAAAATTAAGGAAAACAAGCATTAAGGTCAACCATGGTTATGCTCTGTACCTTGTGTGGACGTATATCACAGCCAGGAATCATGTTTATCATTATTACACTCCAGAGACGTACGTACTACTGAGTCAACACACCAGATACATATTTGATAAAATTAAAGTTTCCAAGTCATTGCATTGTTCTCAATCATTTTTCTTCTAAAAACAGCTGAAGTTCTAACATGGGTATGTTGTTTTAAATGAAAGTACTTTAGACAAGCCCATGCACTCAGATGAATGAAGATGTGATACTGGATGACTTCATTTCAACTTCATTTATTTGGTGAGAATTAATCATGCCCTGTTATGTTCTATGCATAGCTTTAGAACAATACAGGTAACTAATAAAAATGAATTTCTTAATTTTAAAAGAAACTTCAATGAGATTCAAGTTTCCTGGGTCCTAGGAGAGCAACTTGTGGAAAGGCATTGTAAGACTTAGCAGCAACCTTCTTTTCAATGCCCATGTCTACGTGAAAGTCTGCTCTTATTTACCACTCATTTCTAAGTTCTACCTTTTCTCTTATTTCTCCCCCTAAATAGTTCTTGTGAGGTTTGCATCAGAAAGCTGGAAAGTTCTTGAGACATGAATTCCAAAAGTCCTGGTTAATTTCAAATAGCCTCCGCTATCAATTTCTTGTTGAACTGCATCCATACTCCCACTACAAAAAAAAAAAAAGAAAAGAAAAAAAAAAAAGAAAAAAACACAACAGCCAGCGTGGAGACACACACTTTTAATCCCAGTACTTAGGAAAGAGGGACAGGCAGATCTCTGTGAGTTTGAGGCCAGTTTGGTCTACAGAGTGTTTCAGAATAGCCAGGACTACATAGTGAGGACCTGTCTTGTATAACAAAGAAACAAATACAACAAAACAAAACTAAACAACAACAACAGAAAGGAAGGAGGGAGGGAGATAATAACTATAAAATCACTGAAACAAAAAATTTCTTCAAAGTTGATATGCTTTAGAACTCAAATTTGAATACTGCCCTAAAGTTATAGTACACTTAATATTATTTATATACTAACTTAATATTATTTATATACTATAATAATAGTTGATAATTAAAACATTAGTGTTTCTGCAGCAAAATATATGAATTCATATTAAGTAGGTATAATAAAGAATAGTACATCCTAATAGAACATGCCAGACTTTGGTATCAAATTGATTTGATAAATTTTAAAAATAGAGCTTTTATGGATTTGGGTATTAAAAACAAGGGATTTGATCCCTACATTAGCTAAATCATCAGAAGCTCACCCAGTCACAAAACAGTACTCCCACTGCCAGACACCAGGGCATCTCTGCCTAGAACTGCATCTCAGTCTCCCTTCTTCCAAGTCTTTCTGATCTTTAAATCTGCCTAAAATTCAAACGTCCCCATCTCAGTAGTAAGAGTTAGTGGGAAGGATGTAAAAAGAATAATACCTAGCCCAGAAGAGCTATAGATAATAAGCACCTGCTAACATTTTAACATAAAATATATAGAACCCACATTCTTTGGATAATAAATGCAGGGATCATTCTACTAAACTATGTTAACTTGAATCCTCATTGACCTGAGTGTAAGATCAAAGCACCTCACTCTGTTCTCTGTGACCTGAGCAGACCATTCTACCTCCTTTTTACTTGAGGCCCTTCAGTTTGTTTCCCTACAGTTCTACAACTGTCTTGATTCTTTAATTTTGTCTATGTTTTTTTTTCCTTCCCATTCCCCTGTTCACCTTTAACAACTTGAATTTACTTACGCTAATATAGTTCAAGAATATGGGCAAAAAATAGAGACCAAATTGCCTGGATTCAATAAAACTTGTCCTATATGTATTAATGGTTAATTTCAACTATCAAATTGATGATTTTCTGAATCTTTTGGGACATGTCTCTGATGATGCCTGTAGAAAACTATCTTGATTTCTGTAATTAAGGTGGGAAGACTTGCCCATCATGGGTGGCACAATTCCATGGCAGGAATTTTGGATTTATAAAGGAGAAAGTGAGCTGAGCATGAGCAGTGATCACTCTCGTTTTCCTAACAAGGACACAGTAATTATTCAAGTCCCCTTTGCCTTGACTTTCCTGCCGTAATAGATTTTACTTTTGAACTGTGAAATGAAATAAGCCCTTCCTCCCTTGAATTGCTTTTGTCAGAGCATTTTTATCCCAGCAACTGAAAAATAAGTAGGGCACATGGCACTAGATATATCATTTATGTGTAAATATTTGCCTTAAACAATGGGATTCATGTGACTTTACCTTAGTTCTACATTCTGTAAGTGAAAATAACATTAACTGATGTTACATTAAAAAGAAAATATGTGGAAAATAACATATTTCACTGGTTAATTAAGAATTCTTAGTTTATTAAATATATTTATTGCATTCCATATATCATGCATAATAGCAAAGACTAGGAACATAATGATGGACAAGAGAAACCTGACCCTGTTCTCATTGCTTATAGGTAATATTACTTCACCATGAAAACTCTAGATAACTTCTATCCCTCTTTTAAAAACTCAGTTAATAGCTTATTATTCACATAATAGGATGCCTATAACATCCCAATTAACTTATAGGAGCATTTGTCTCTATTTCTACTAGATTATTAGCTTCCTCTTTTAGATTGTGAGCTATTAGGGAACAAGATTCTGTATTTGTCTACTATCAGTGCCTATAAGATAGTCAAGGCTTAAGAAACATCTGGTGGATGAACATATAGTTAGATAAAAAGAAAAAAGAAAGTAAGAAGGAAGAGGCAAGAGAAGGGAAAAGAAGAAGGGAGAGAAAGAAATGGGAGGGGAAAATAAGAACATGAGATACGAAGGAGCAAAGACCTTTTAATTTTTCTTGATTCATGAACTAGTTCTATGATTCATGTAATAAAAACGATATATGTTGCATAAGAGTAATAAAATAAAGCTTAAAAACAATAGTCTTGTCTAAAGATTATTAACATTACAAATATATTTACTATTATTCCAGGTCCTCGTTGACATTTATAAATGGATATATAGTAAAATAATTTATTTACTAGTAAAATAATAGTATGCTCTGTTGAATATATACCTTTCATGATGTCTTAATCATTTGCTCAAATATTTATCATAGAAAGTAAAAATATTCAAATCTTTATTTTTTTTATTTTTTGGTTTTTCGAGACAGGGTTTCTCTGTTTAGCCCTGGCTGTCCTGGAACTCACTCTGTAGATCAGGCTGGCCTAGAACTCAGAAATCTGCCTGCCCCTGCCTCCCAAGTGCTGGGATTAAAGGTGTGTGCCTCCACTGCCAGGGTAATAAGCTTTGGAAATGTATATCATGTTATTGTTGTCTATACTCATTTGAGTACACAGATATCACAGGACTTCTTGCTGCCACCTACCTGTAACTCAGTACTCACTAATCCACCTTTCCTTGGATGCCACAGGCTCATTTCCCCCAGATTCTGACAGTTACTCTCCTACTCTCAACTTCGATGAGACCAACATTTTATCACTCTAAATTCACATAAGATATATAATACTTGTCTACTTGTGTGGAGTTTATTTTATGTGACATAAGGTTCTCTAGATGCATCCATTTTAGTTAAAATAAAAAAATACATTACTTCATACATGTTGTGTATTTTCCTTATGCACTCGTCTGCTGATGACACTTAGTATACTTCTTTGCTTTGCTATTATGGATAGTACTGCAATATGGGAGTGCAAATGTCGTTTTGACAGAATGATTCCACTTCCTTTGGATGTATGCCTAGATGAGGGATTGTGGGATCATATGGTGGATTTTATTTTGATTTTTGGAGGAAAATTTTCTTATAGGAAGGTCTGGGCAGAGAATCAGCCTGACCATCACCTATCCATACACAGACATACCAACTGTAAAATGATGAAAACCCGTGGATAAGAGCAATATGGTTAGACCTACCAAGACTAGATGTATGTAAAGATTTTCACCAAGGTGTAAATGATCTAAAACCATGGAAATTTGAAGTTTGGGATTCTCTGCCACCAGAATTCATTATCTTATGTTCAAATTAAATACTCTTTTGCTTCTCGGATAACTTCCTCATTTTCCACAATATCTAAATTTATAACCTACCATATACCTATATTTATATATATATATATATATATATATATATATATATATATATATATATATATATATATATATGTATACATATACATAGTAATATGTATAGATAGAAATAGATAGAGATAGAGACAGAGATATATGGTAGGTTATAATTTGTGTGTGTATTACCAATTAGATGTTTGTTATCTTTATATTATGAACTGTATTATTCAAAGAACCTCAAGCCTGCTTTTCAAATTTAAATTCTCACTGTTTATTTTGTCAAAATAAATCAGCAACAAGCATGCTATACCTTGGATGCTATGCGTCCTTGAAATTTCTTCCAGCAAAACCTACAGAAAGCCAACATACGCATGGAAACTGGACAATTCTCTACTCAATGACAATTTGGTCAGGGAAGAAATAAAGAAGGAAATTAAAGACTTACTGGAATTTAATGAAAATGTCGACACATCATACCCAAATTTATGGGACACAATGAAAGCAGTGCTAAGAGGAAAGTTCATAGAACTAAGTGCCCTGGTAAAGAAACTGGAGAGATCTTACACTAACACCTTAACAGCACACCTGAGAGCTCTAAGACAAAAAGAAATAAACTCACTCAAGAGGATTAGAAGGCAGGATATCAAGCAAATAGAATCAAAGAAAACAATACAAAGAATCAGCAAAACTAAAAGATGGTTCTTTGAGAGAATCAACAAGATAAATAAACCCCTAGCCAAATTATCTAAAGGGCCAAGAGGCAGTATCCAAATTAACAAAATTAGGAATGAAAAGAGAGACATAACAACAGAAATGGAAGAAATTAAAAAAATCATCAGATTCTACTGTAAAAGTCTATACTCAACAAAACTGGAAAATCTAGATGAAATGGATGGTTTTCTAGAAAGATACCACATATCAAAGTTAAATCAAGAGCAGGTAAAGTATCTAAACAGGCCCATATCACACAAGGAAATAGAAGAAGTCATTAAAATCGTCCCAACCAAAAACAGCCCAGGGCCAGATGGATTTAGTGTAGAATTCTACCAGACCTTCAAAGAAGACCTGATACCAACTTTACTCAAACTATTCCATAAAAAAGAAACAGAAGGAACACTACCTAACTCATTCTATGAAGCCACAATTACTCTGATACTTCAACTACACAAGGAGCAAACCAAAAAAGAGATCTTCAGTCCAATCTCACTTATGAATATTGATGCATAAAAATACTCAATAAAATTCTTGTAAACTGAATCCAAGAACACATTAAAACCATCATTCACCACAATCAAGTAGGCTTCATCCCAGGGATACAAGGTTGGTTATTATACAAAAATCCATTAATGTAATCCAGTATATAAACAATCTCAAAAAAAAATTGCATGATCATTTCCTTAGATGCAGAAAAAGCATTTGACAAAATACAACATGCCTTCATGTTAAAAGTACTGGAGAGATTAGGAATTCAAGGCCCATACCTAAACATAATTAAAGCAATTTACTGCAAACCAACAGCCAATATCAAATTAAATGAAGACATACTTGAAACAATCCCACAGAAATTGGGGACAGGAAAAGGATACCCACTCTCCCCATATCTATTCAATATAGTACTTGAAGTTTTAGCTAGAACAATAAGACCACAAAAATTGATGAAGGTGATACAAATTGGTAAAGAAGAAATAAAGGTATCACTATTTGCAGATGATATGATAGTATATATAAGCAACCCCAAAAATTCTACCAGAGAACTTCTCCAGCTAATAAACAACTTCAGCAAAGTGGCCAGATATAAAATTTACTCAAATAAATCTGTAGCCTTTCTTTATACAAAGGCTAAATAGGCTGAGAAAGAAATTTAGGGAAACAACTCCCTTCACAATAGCCACAAATAATATAAAATATCTTGGGGTCACTCTAACCAAACAAGTGAAAGACCCATATGGCAATAACTTCAAGTCTCTCAAGAAAGAAATCAAAGATCTCAGAAAATGAAGAGATCTCCCATCCTCATGGATTGGTAGATTTAACAGAGTAAAAATGGCCTCCTCCATTGCTGGTGGGATTGCAAACTGGTACAATCACTCTGGAAATCAATCTGGAGGTTCCTCAGAAAATTGAAAATGAATCTACCTGAAGACCCAGCTATACCACTCTTGGGAATATACCCAAGAGATACCCTACCATGCCACAGGGGCACATTTTCCACTATGTCCATAGCAGCCTTATTTGTAATAGCCAGAAGCTGGAAACAAGCTAGATGTTCCACGACAAAAGAATGGATACAGAAAATGAGGTACATTTACACAATGGAATACTACTCAGCTATTAAGAATGAGGGCATCCTGAGTTCTGCAGACAAATGGATGGAACTAGAAAATATCATCTGAGTGAGTGTGACCCTCCTCCAGCTGAGAGCTAGTTAGTTCTGTCAGACCTTGCCTTGTCACAAATAGCCATGCCTTTCTCTAAGCTCCTGCAAATAGCCACCCCTCTCTCCAAGTTCCTGTTATGCTGGAGGTCCTGCCTCCAGAGACTGAAGATGAAGTTGCTGATTGGGACATGGGTTACTGACAGACTGTGGGAGGGGTTTTTGCTCTACCTACCTGCTTGTAACAAAGAGAGTTCAATAATGATAGCAGACTGAAAGTACACCCTGCCTCAGTCTCATTTTTTTCAAACCTCTTCCTGCATTCTGGTACTCTTAATTTTTCAGGGTCTGACTCCCATTCCAGAAGACCCGTTCATGTGTGTGTGGGTGCAGACAGCTACAAGTGAGGTAACTCAGACCCAAAAGGATGTTCATGGTATAGCCTCACTTATAAATGATATTAATAAAAGAAAAGTACATAATACACAAAATACAGTCCACAGAACTCAAAAAGGTCAAGAAGCTGAAGTGCCCAAGTGAGGATGCCTCAGTCCCACTTAGGAGAGAGAAGAAAGCAATCACAAGTGGGGAGGGAGGGAGGAGGGACCTGGGAGAGAAAGTAGATGGAGGGGAGTGGTGAAGAGAGGGGAACCTGATCTGGTATTGGGTGAGGGATAAAGGACTAAAGCCCCTGGCCAGCATAAAGAATGGAAACAGACAACCTCAGGAGATAGGAGCTTGGGGGGACCCTCTAGAATGCACCAGAGACTAAGGAGGCAAGAGACTCTCAAGAATCAAAGGGAAGGACCTTAGATGAAAAGTCTGACAGTAGGGAGAGGGAACTTATAGAACCTACCTCAAGCAGGAAAACAGGACATCAAGTGAGGGATAGGGTTGCCATCCCACAGTCACATCTCTGACCCACAATTTTTCCTGTCTGAAAGAATTACAAAGATGGAAATGGAGAGGAACCTGAGGAAAAGAAGGTCCAGCTACAGGCCCAAAGTACCATCCAGCTCAAGGAGGGGTCCCAAGGCCTAACACTATTACTGAGGCTATAGAGCACTCACAAAAAGGGACCTAGCATGACTGCCCTCCAAAAGACCCAGCAAACAGCTTAAGGAGTCAGATACAGATATATGTACCCAACCAATGGACAGAAGCAGCTGACCCCTGTTGTTGAATTAGGGAAGGCTGAAAGAAGCTGAGGAGAAGGTCCATCCTGTAGGAGGACCAGCAGTCTCAATTAATTTGGACCCCCAAGACCTCTCAAACACTGGACCACCAAGCAGACAGCATACACCAGCTGATATGAGGCTCCCAACATACATATAGTAGAGGACTTCTGGGTCTGTGTTCATTCAGAGATGATGCACCTAATCCTCAAGAGACTGGAGGCCCCAGGGGGTTTAAAGGTCAGGTGGAGTGGGGGGTTTGGGGCATCCATGTGTAGAAAGGGTGTAGGGAGGAGGTGTAGGATGTAGAGCAGTCAGAGGGTAGATGGGGGGCAAGGAATGAAATATGGAGCGTAAAAAATAAATTAATTTATAAAAAAATGAAATTTCTTCCAGCAAATAAATCATTTCATTACTTTTAAATTCAACATCTTTTAAACTTTTCTGACACAATGGATGCTTTTCTAGAATATAAAATGAACTGTGTCTAACCCACTTCTTAATAGATTCATTGTTCCTCTTTGAAACCCTGTGATGAACTGAACCTTCACTACCTACATTTATTTTGTTCCATCCAAACCATCTATCTATCTATCTATCTATCTATCTATCTATCTATCTATCTATCTATCTATCTATCTTTCTACTTACTTATAGCATTACTGTCTTCTCTGCACATCTGTCTCTGTGTGTGAGATTGTCAGATTCCCTGGAACTGGACTTACAGACAGATGTGAATTGGTGTGTGGGTGCTGGGAATTGAACCTGAGTCCTTTGGAGGAGTAGCCAAATGCTCTTAACTGCTAAGCCTTCTATCCAAACTCTATTATCTCTATTACTATCACCATTGGCCTTTTTAACTCTTCGTAGAATAGTCCATTAAGCTCTCATTAAAGTATTTCAAAACTTCACTTACCCTCACTCCCCAAAACTCTTCTATATTGCTTAAATAAGCCAATTAAATAATGTATTATGATCTATTTATTTCATTAGTCTACTATCTTCCATACAGATAGGCCTTAAAAACTGCTAGATGAATGAATGAATGAATGAATGAACAAATGAGTAAGAAAAATCAGTTTAACACCATTGTTGGCCATTATATGACATGCTGATAAACTACTAAGGCTTAGTTTTCTCATGTACAAATGAAGGGAGGTTAAATAGATGAAGTTTGTTTTAGTTCCTTATTTGAGAAAAATACAGTTGTTTAAACTTTAATTCCTTCAGAAAGGATCATTTGATAATTTCATTTATTAATCACTTCTAATAGAGTGACCCAACCTACTTTATTAAGCTTTAATTACTTTAGAGTTAATGCTATAGCCTCAACCTCACTATCCCTCCCAATCCCCTTCATAGAATCATATCTTGGTTGTATTTTGTGACCCATTTATTGATCTAGAAATATCTGTGTGACTATTGCACTGGAGCTGACTACTGGAAGAACAGGCTTGTCGATGGTCAGGCATGGATGGAGGAAGGGCTCAGGGAGACCCATCCTCTCACTCTTGAGTTATTTGCTAGTCAGTGGTCAGGCATGGATGGAGGAAGAGCTCAGGGAGACCCATCCTCTCACTATTGAGTTATTTGTGACTGTTAGATTCAGAGATATGGGAGAATAATTACTTTGAGCTGTATAACCACTCAAATATTTTTAATTTGTTCGTTTTATCTCCTTATACTGTCACAAGTACACTATATTTGTATATATTCACCCTTTCTTCTCCCCTCTCAAACTCCTCTAGTTTCCTGACATTACACCCTTCAATTCATTACTTCTTCGATAATTATTCTTGTTTTCCTCATCCACTTACCGACACAGTCACACAAGACACATAGACACACAATGACACACACATTTACATTGTATTGATCCAATTAGTATTGCCTCACATGCATATGTGGTTGATCATTTCAGAATGGATGTCTGTCCTTGAAAATAAAATGGTTTTCCCTCCTCTAGAAGCCATTAATAATAGATTACAAGTATCTTGATTCTTACTTCATTCTTAATTCTTAATCTATGGGTAGAGTAAATTTCCCAAGACCCTAGACCAAAGAAGATATTGACCATCTCCTATTACATTAATTTATATTGGGGGGAAGATATGCTATAGGACGCTTGTAAAGATCAATATTTGGAGTCTGTTTCTGTCTTCTACCATGTGGGTTCTGCACAACAAAATAAGGTTTTATAGTGAGCACTTTCACTCACCCATCTTGCCAACCCTAGAAGTTATTCATTTTATAAAAAAACAGATTTGAGGGAAGATCAGCCTGTCAACTTGCAGACATATTTCATTCCTTTTTAGCACATATGATTCCACTGAGATTTTAAATATTGAAGTAATAGATAACTAAACTGAAAAAAGGTGGTTTGTGCTGACAATAATGTAGAAATAATGTCAAAACATTCAAAATCTTTCAGTATTCAAAAAGTATCCAAAATTATCCAAGTATTTCAAGTATTCATAAACTTACAGTAGTGGTTACTATTTAATCTTTGTCAGTCTTTTAGATTTTGTTAGTTTCAATGTTCTAAGCACTAAGCTTAGTGATACAAATTTTTGCTGATATTGATACAATTATAACACTCTAGGCTTTTGTATCCATTGTTTAGATGATTACAAACATCTTTTCAGCTTCTTAATGCTTTTTATAAATGCTCCAACAAGTAAGAATTATAATACTTTAAAGCTTAAATTATAAGAGGTAGAAAAGCAACATAAAAATGAGTACTTTTTAAGATAAGATACCTATATTTAAATGCTGCCTCCAACTCTGTGTAGTTTTGCTCAAGTAACCTGAGTCATTTTACTTGTAGCATGATTGTATTAAAATGACTAATGTACCATGAAAATATTAAGCAGAATACTAACATATATACAGTGCTTGATATTATCAAGTTCTCATTTAATGATTGTGATAGTTAGCTTTAAATTATAACTTGATAAACCTAAAATCACCAGAAAAGGTAGTTCCAATGAGGGGTTGTCTATCTACACTAGTTTAGCCTGTTGGTATGTCTGTTGAGGATTTTCTTAATAAATCTGGTTGGTGTGGAAAGATGTAGCCCACTGTGGGTGCCACTATTCCCCAGGCTCAAAGTCCTGAAATTCATGAGACTAGAAAAATTGAGCTGAGCACAAGCAATAAAGTTAGCATGTACACATTAATTTCTCTCTGCTCTCCAGGTGGAAATTATATAAATAGCTATTTTAAGTTACTACTGCCTTGACTTCCCTACATGTTGGGAAGCTAATATAAACCGTTTTCCCCCAAAGCTGTTTTGGTCACAGTATTTTATCAAAACAACATAAATTAAAATAGAAAAGTTTCTCCTGGTGATTGGACTAGACTTCCTTCTATTGTTATAGTTCAATAATGCCATCATATTCCTTATCTCAAAATCACCCTGCCAATAATTCTAACAATGAGCACATATTTATATGTCAAAAGAAGAACCAACATCTTTCATTAGAATCCAAGTAAATAGTTTAGGGTTCTATAGCTGTTGTTTAACCACTGAACAATGTGGAACTATCTGGTGGCTTCTGGTGTGTATTATAGGACTAAATGCATTTAAAAACCCCATAGACTCTGAAAGGTCAGAAGGGATCATGGATTAGGAGCAATAAAGTTACATAGACTGGTTGATTTTCTTCCTAGATCTGGTTGAGGTTTCTGGGACATAAAATTAGAATGTGTCACAGGTTGCAGAAAGATGATTTAAAGGTAGGTCATGTTCCTTTTTATAAAATATTTTGTCTTAGTTCTATTGCTGTGAAGAGACACTATGATCATACAACTGTTGTAAAGGAAAACACTTAATTGGGGCTTGCTTACAGTTTCAGAGATTTGTTCCATTATCACCATGGTCAGAAGCATGGCAGCATCCAGGTAGACATGTTGCTGGAGCTACAGAGAGTTCCACATCTAAATCCACAAGCAGCCAAACCAAATCTCAGCATAGAAATATGAATTGGGCATAATATTCCAACCCCTAGCTATGAAGATATTAGTCATTGTTAGCTGATACAAGAGGGGAATCAGTTTTCTCTAACAGTATAATCCTTGGTAAGGTTATCATACAAGGAAAGATAATATATCCAAGAATATTTGGGCAGCATAAACTTTTTTGGCACAAAGTTGGGTGGGTAGGGATGTGTGGGTGGATCTGAGAAGAGCTGAGGAGAGGATGTGAATATAATCAAAACTATACAAAACTGAAATAACTAAGTAATAAATACTTATTTTAAATGCTTAAAAGAAGTCACACTGATAGTCAAACTAAGTTTCTCTGAGTTACAGCTGAAAGGGTGTCTCCCTTCCCTAGAATGCTACTCTTTGTGTTCAAGCTGTGGCAGCAGGAAAGCAGCCACACTTTCTCCATCATTGATTTTTTTTTTTGTTAGTAGCAGCAGCAGCAAAGCTACACTTTGAAGAGAATGACCTCTGGGTTGATTAAGAATTGAAAAATGTTGAATTTATGCTATAAATTCTGGCTCAAGCTGAAGAGGCACTAATGTGATTGGAAGTCCCACAGCAACTGTTGGAGGTAAGAGATGGATCTGAAATTAATTTTCAATAGTTTTGCTTTATCCATTGGGACAAATCCAATTTTTTTTAATAGTGAGTGGCTTCTCTAAGAAACGGAGATCTCTCATCCCTTAGTGACTGCTACTTTATATTCTAAAATCACTATGAGTGGACATCATTCTAATAGTTAAAATGAGACACTACCCCACTTTTCTCTCCCTGTAGAGGAGGGAAAGGGGAAAACAAAACATAGAGGGGGAAAAGTTTCTCATATGGATAATTTTATGTCAAAGATATATTTGGTGCAAGCAATTCACTGCATGTCAGGATAACCTTCTCCCTACTCCTACATCCCTTAAAATACAAGTATAGTGTTTTGTTTCAGAGATAAGTTCATTTTAGCAGGGAGAATGTGCTGTCAAGGAGCAGTTTCATTTACATCTGCCAACTCTGCATTTCAATTCCCTAATGGTTATTGGATATTCATTGTCATGCTGGTCTTTCTGTTTAGTGTTTACTTCAAAAAGAATAGAACTACTTCAATCAAAAAAAAAAGAAGAAAAGAAAAGAAAAGAAAAAAGGAAAATTAAGGTACACTATCAGTCTTGCCTGTTTCTTCAAAGAATATTCATTTTATATTCCATAGTGACAGAATAAATGCTAGATGTACCTAACCCTGTAAGCTGAGCCACAATAGAGATGAATTTGCTATTATAGAGATAGTTTATTGTTACCTTAATATACCTCCTGTGGGGTAAGTTTTCTGTTATCATGTATTCTTCTTGTTTAGTGCATTTATGTAATATAAAGTCATCATTTCAGTACAGTTATAACTTTTTAAATTGAAAACATTCTTTTCTCAAACAACACATCCTGACCACAGTTTTCCACTCCCTCTTTTCCTCACAGCTACCCCATACTCTTATCTCCCATAGATTCACACCCCTCCTTTTACACTTCAGAAAAAAGCAGGCTTCCAAGAAATAACAGCCAAACAGGGCAAAACAACATACAATAAAACAAGGCAAAATCTCTCCTATTGAGGCTAGACAAAGCAATCCAATAGGAGGAAAAGAAACCCAAGAACAGACATTATGAGTCAGAGATACACCAACTCCCACTGTTAGGAGTCTCACCAAAACACCAAGCTAACAAACATATACACAGAGGACCTGGTCCAGACCCATGCAGGCCCTGTACTTATTGTTGCAGTTTCTGTGAGCCCATGTGAGTTCTGCTTAGTTCTGCTTAGTGAGCCCTGGTGGGTCATGTTCTCCTGGTATACACCATCCCCTCTGACACCCACAGTCTTTCCTGCTCCTCTTCTGCAGGGTCCCTGGGTTTCCTAGTCAAGGGACCCAATGGAAACCTCCAGTTTATATTTCTCTGATAATGTTTAGCTGTGGATCTCTTTACCTCCTCCCATCTACTGCTTCAGGAAGCCTCTCTGATGATGGCTTTAAAAGAAAACAAAAAAGTCTTTTACCTAAAAACAACATATCCTTAAAGAAAAAGAATATGCTTCCCTTCTCAGAAGCTATCAACTGTCAATAGCTCCTCTGATACGGGTGAGGGCTCATGAGCTACTTTTCAAAGAATGCTAAAATATTGTCTGGCTTCATTTTGTGCAGTTCTACAGACAACCAGAGCTGTTCATGAGTACAGTCATCCTGCTATGTCCAAAAGACATTGTTTCAGTGGCCCCACATTCATCAGTATATGGGCAACATACATTGGACTCAGTGGATTGTTTATAAAAATATGACACAAAATTAGAATGGGTGGGAAGATGGTAGATAAAATAATTAGAGGGGTGAGTAGTATGTGCCTGTGATCAAATTACATAGTATGACATTCTTAAATACTTAATGAAAACGTTAAATTAAAATGATTACATTCTTAGCTATTTGATGCTTGGAAGACAGTATAGATTTAGTTATTGATGAAGGGATTTGTGAGACTCTCTGTAAGCCCTATATCCAGCAGAGAAATTATCTACATTCAGCAAGAGGCAAATCTGGCTTAACACAACATATTTAGCTAATGTTTGTTCAACTTTCTGAAGTATGATAGTAGGCAGATTATTTTAACCATATTTAAGTACAGCATAATTTTGGAAGGAAACATTTCCTGATTATGATTAATTCAATTCTATGAGTACAACAAAGCTTAAGGCATGTTTATATGTACACTCTTTACAAAATATGTGTCTTCTTCCAAAGGGTGGGTTCCATTGACTCAGAAACAATGTTTAAGATAAGGGTCTAGGGAAAATGAGTGTGGTAAATAGCTTGTAGAAGTCAGGATTGTTCTGACCCTACAGATAACATAGATGTTAGCTAGGGTGTTATGAAGTACAAGTGGCAACTCTCATAAGGATGGGTTTTATTGATGGAGAAGCAGTGTTTGATCTAAGAGCAGGGAGGTCAGTTTGGTATAAACAAACCTAATAATAATCTGAGAGAGTCTGGTGAACCCTGCACTTACTACATCCATTCCCAGCCTTCTTGGTGGAACACAGGTAAAAAAAAAAATCTTCCTTTGAAAAGACAAGCCTGAGTGTTTAAATTTCCTGATTTCCCCACTAGTTATCTGTGTGCAGAGGAATCTTGTGCCCACTACAGGGATTAATTAATGAATGAGAAAGAAGAGAGAGAGAGAGAGAGAGAGAGAGAGAGAGAGAGAGAGGGAGAGAGAGACACAGAGAGAGAGAGACAGAGAGAGAGAGACAGAGACAGACAGAGACAGAGACAGACAGACAGACAGACAGACAGACAGACAGAGACAGAGACAGAGAGAAGACAGCAAAAAGAAAATGGGATATTACATGCCTTGTGGGATTTTTGAAGGTTAATAAGTTAGGTTATACATGTATACCTGAAAGTATCTCCCTAACTGTGTGCTTATCTATATAATCTACCATCTATCTATCTCTATCTCTATCTCTATCTCTATCTCTATCTCTATCTATCTATCTATCTATCTATCTATCTATCTATCTATCTATCTATCTATCTACATACCTACCTTTCTCATCAGTCTATCCTAGCATAATGTCTTGGAAATATCTCCTATACTTTGAATGAAGACTAAACCACTGTTCCCAGGAACAAAAATCTGTTGTTCCTACGATGGTTGATATTATGCACCAACTTTATTGGATTATGACATGCCAAAACACCTGGCAAAAATATGTATAAATGGGTCTTGAGAATATTTCTAGAAAAGGAGGTTCAGCACTTGAATTAGTAGTTTGAGTAAAGAAAATTTACCTTCACCAATGTCTGCATCCATCCAACCATACACATACACAATCATACACATATACACATGCAATCATACACATACACAAATAGAACAAAAGGGCTAAAGAATGAAGAAAATCTTTCTAATAAACAAAACCCCAGTGTTATCATTAAATCAAAAGAGGTAATTGTACTGGCTAGTTTTGTGTGTCAACTTGACACAGGCTGGAGTTATCACAGAAGGGAGCTTCAG
>NW_022196900.1:70062483-70095407 GCF_008632895.1 Mastomys coucha | reverse complement strand
ACATCCCTCCATGGCCTCTGCATCAGCTCCTGCTTCCTGACCGGCTTGAATTCCAGTCCTGACTTCCTTGGTGATAAACAGCAATGTGGAAGTAAGCTGAATAAACCCTTTCCTCCCCCAACTTGTTTCTTGGTCATGATGTTGTGCAGGAATAGAAACCCTGACTAAGACAGTAATTAAACCATTTTTAGAAAATATCTTAATAAAGAAATAAAGTTTTATAAGAGAAAAAAAGTTAAGAATAGAATCTTTAACATCCAGGGCTGGAGAGATGTTAAGAGCAGTGACTGTTCTTCCAGAGGTCCTAGTTCAATTCCCAGCAACTATATGGTATCTCACAACCATCTTTAATGAGATCGGATGCCCTCTTCTGGTGTGTCTGAATACAGCAACATTGTACTCATATACATAAAATTAATTAAAAAAAAAAAGAATCTTTAGCCTCTGGGTAGCAAAACTCCTGAACCTTGGATATTTCCAGTCTTGCATAGAGTTGACTTACCTGGTTTTCCAGCTTCTAGATATTATAGTGTTGGCATTCTCACCTTCTAAAATGATGTTATACAATTTCCATAATAAATCTCCTTGTACAAATCAATCCTTTCCTTCCTTCCTTCCTTCCTTTCTTTCTTCATTTCTCTTTCCTCCTTTCTTTCTTTCTTCCTTTCTTCCTTCCTTTCTTTCTCCCTTTCTTTCTTTCTTTCCTTCCTTTTCTTCCCTCCCTCCTTGTTTAGTGAAGGTCTACAGAATCTTCTCATTTATCTAAGGTTATGACATCAACTTTAACATAGATTTCAAGGTTAATTCAATCCACCTGCCTTTCTAACCCTCAGCTTGCTCTATTTACTTTTTACCTATAACCTCTTATCATTATTGTAAGTAGTCACTACACAAACTTATTATTCCTTCCAACATGTCATGTGTTCTCTCTTTCTTCCTATGAATGTTCAAATAGCTACTCCTATTTGGATCAACCTTCCACTCCTCCTCTTCATTTTTACTGGCTGCTTCTGTATATTCTCCCAATGTAGACTTAAAAATAATTTCATAAAGTCCTTTGACTGACCACTCCCATTCTTGAATTAGTTGCTGTAGTATATATCACAGCTTCTTTGTCACACACTGAAGATCTGTATTGGTTCAGCTTTCATGTACTGAGGCCCAAAGCTTCAGTGTCAGTGTATCTATGGAGGTCTCTACAGAAGAATTAGTATTAAATGAGGTCAGAAGAATGGGCCCTCAAGGTTCAAAGGATGGGAGTTCTTATAGGAAGAGTTTTCAGTGAGATTTCTTCCTGAGTATTCATAAGGAGGACAGACCATAAGGACAGAATAAGGTAGGCATATGTAAGGCTGGAGGAAAGCCTTCAAAAGTCCAACTTCCAAGACTCTTTGATCATGAATCCATAGCCTTCAGAACCTAGAGAAAGTACATCTGTTATGCAACTAATTCCTTTTATTCTGCTTTATAATGGCAGCCTGTGAAGACTAACATACTCTACCTTGCCTGTTGTGGTACTCAGTGCAAGTTCTGTCAGTAACCATCTGTGATGCCTTGTTTTGGAACTGTAAATTCTACTTTTAATGATCTGTCTCAACTTCTAAAAATTTACTTAAAACAAACACAATAGAAAAATATTTTAAATATAATATTTTAATTAAAACATTTTAGCTAAATTATACATAAAAAAGCTCCACACAGTCAACAACATCCAGAACTTGATCAATGCTCGATA
This sequence comes from Mastomys coucha, assembly GCF_008632895.1. NCBI lineage: Eukaryota > Metazoa > Chordata > Mammalia > Rodentia > Muridae > Mastomys > Mastomys coucha. The sequence continues at coordinate 70,093,672 of NW_022196900.1, read as the reverse complement.
GTTCAAGTTAATGCTTTTTTTCAACTTTTTGACAATATGAATGTGATAGCTATTTAGCAGAAACTGAACTTCTGCTTTTAAATTTTGAATATTCCCTGCGCTGGTGATGTACAATGTGATACTATATCACAGTGCATATAATGCATATAACACAGTACAAATTGAGAAGTTTCTATATATCTTGTTTGTAAAAGCAGATTTTTTTCAGAAATATGTAGAGACAGGGAATTACAAAATTTATTTCCTTGCTTTATGTCCTTCCACAATGCACTCTGTCTCCATACCTCCTCCTTTCAGGTAACCCCAAAGCACTACTGTTACTTGCCAAGGACCTCTTACTGCCATTTCCAATCCTCTTTGCTTCTAATTGACAAACATGTTTTTGTTGGTTATGTCCGTACACAAATTATACTTCAGAGGTGGCTCTGAAAATGTATGGAGGCTAAACCAAATATGCTTCTTTTATCTGAAGTCTGGCAAGCTTTGAATTAGAGAACATTCTTGTGCTTTGATGAAAAACAAAGGATAAAGAGACTGTTAAAACAAAGACCTTATGGAGGCTCCAATGGGGTAGCAGCAGCAGAGCTGGCTTAGTGTATGCCTCAATAACTTCCATGCTTATCATTTGAATACTCACCATAACTCCAAGAAGGACTTGTATGTATCATCTTCCCATTGTACAAGTGAAGAAATTGAATTTTACTAAGGGTAAAATAGCCTTTGTAGGCATTCTAGTAGAAACACAATGTCTGGCCTTCCCCATGCCTGGAGTATTGTCCTAGTGAATCATGTGGGGCAGGTAAAATGGTGCTAATATAATCACATACAAAGTAAAGGCCTTTTTGATATCTATAATCTCCTCTGTCAAGAAAGATAAGATAAGTTTACATTTGGAGAAGGTAGTGCAGAGGTGAGGGTGACTTAGGAAAGACAATGCTAGTAGTTATAGGATGGAGTTACCCAGAGGATTTCTGTTCTACTCCTTTCAGAACAGAAAGGAATATGCTATGATAAAGTACACTAACCAAAGGCAGCTTAAGTGAGGAGTGGGTATACTTAGCTTATACTTTCAGGACATTGTCTATTAGTGATGGAAGTCATAGAAAAAAGCCAAACAAGAACTTGAAGCAGACACCATAGAGGAACTCGACTTGCAGGCTAATTCACAGGTTGATCCTTAGCTATTATTTTTGTATGATCCAGGATACTAGCCTAGGGGATGACAAACAAAGGATATTGAGAAGACCCAGGCTCTTCTGAAGCTGGAAGTCAGCATTACTAAATACTTCAATATTTATTTAATACTTAATACAAATATACTTAATACTCCCATCTGCTCTTGCCTGGGTCTCTGAGACATGTAGAAAGGTGGGAGAATCCTTGGAGAGGAGCAGATAGGGACATGAGGTACATCTGAGAGTTTATGGAAGAATGAGAGTGAATAGGATCAAAATATATTTGTTGTATGAAAATTCCAAAGAACTAATAATACAAATTAGAAGAGATAAAGAAGCAATTTTAAATTTCATCTTTCCTTTTTACAAAGGAAAATAAAAAAAAAAAAACAAACACATTTGCCATAATTTTTCTGTGTTTCTGTCATAATGTTTTAGAATACAACACTATATTTAAGGATACAGAAGACATTGTTCAACCCAAATTGACACAAATACCTGCATCTTTTAAAACATTCTATTAGAGGAAATAGGAGATTCAGTTAACAAAGTGCTTATTGATTAATCAAAGCCTTTATCTATGTAAGTAGTCCTCATGACTACCAGCATCCTTTAGTCAAACACTTGCTCTCTATCTGAACAGTTATATCAGCAATATTGTCCCTAAATATGACTGATATGATTTTGCTAAGCAATACTGCCTCCTACAAAGTATCCATGAAGAATAATAAGCATTTGGGGAAAAATGAGCTTAAATCACTAAAATCTATTAAGTGTCCAACAAAGTATGAGAAAACTGTTCTAGAGACTTGATTGTTCTGCAGTTCATCATATCTTCTTCCTTTCTAATAAGATAGAGATTTTACTAATGTAGGAAGAAAGTCTCAACAGCAACTTAAACCTACAGTTCTGATCATCCTATTTGTCATTTAGGAAAATATCCATTCTCCCAAATCTATTGTTCTTAATTAAGAAATGTGATAAAAAGTAGAGATTGAGATTTCTATTTATGAATATGTTCACTAAAACATTATTTATAATACATAAAATTGACAGTAATTTAATTTATCAAGCAAAGCAAGTCCACATAAGTATTAAATTAATATAAAACAAAATGATGAGCTATTATAGATTTCAAATCTCATAAAATAGTAAGTGATACCTTAGGACACAAAATAATGAAGGTTAGAGAAACTCAACTGCACAAGTGTGATTTAAAAGACTCAATTGACAAAAACTTCAAGTCTTTGAAGAAAGAAATTTAAGAAGATATCAGAAGATGGAAAGATGTCCCATGCTCATGAATTGGTAGGATTAACATAGTACAAATGGCCATTCTACCCAAAGCAATCTACAGATTTAAGGTACTTCCCATCAGAATTCCAACACAACTCTTTACAGATCTAGAAAAAACAATACTCAATTTCATATATAAAAACAAACAAACAAACAAAAAAAAAAAAACAATAAAGGGACCTCCAGAGTTATCACAGTCCCTGCTTCCAAGTTGTACTACAGAGCTATAGTAATAAAACCCACAAGGTATTGGCATAAAAACAGACACATTGATCCATGGAATTGAATTGAAGACTCAGATATGAATCCACATACCTACAGACACCCAACTTTTGATTAAAGAAAAAAGCCAGAAATAGGCAATGGAGAAAGAAATGCATCTTCATCAAATGGTGCTTGTCTAACTGGATGTCTGCATATAGAAGAACGCAAGTTGATCCATACCTATCCATCTGCATAAAACTCAAGTCCGAGTGGGTCAAAAATCTTAATATAAAGCATAAAATTGAACCTGAAGAGAAAATAGGGAGTAGTCTTGAACACATTTGCACAGGAGACAACTTCCTAAACAGAACTTGGATAGCAGAGACACTAAGATTTGACAATTAATAAATGAGACCTCACAAAACTGAGAAGCTTTACATCATCAATGGGACAATGCAGTGGCCTACATGATGTGAAAAGTCATTCTGAGCAAAACAACCTAGACCCAGAAAGACAAACATGATATGTACTCATTTATAAGCAGATACTAGCTCTTAAGAAAGACAATCTATACTCTGAAGAGCCAGATTGGCTAAGTAACAAGGAGGGTTCTAGTGGAGATGAATGAATCTCCATGTGAAAGGGAAATTGAATTGATTTTGCTGGTGAACTGGAGGCAGGTTGGATGAGAACAGAAGGGTTCAAGTTGGGGAGGGAGAGAGAGAATATAGGGAGAAACAACTGGAATGGGGAGCATTTAGGGGGAGATGTGGAAACCTAGTGCAGTGGAAAGATCCTGGAGCCTATGAGTATAACTCTAGTGAGGACTACTAGTAATGGTGGATATAGATCCCGAACCAGACATCTGTAACCAGGCAAGGCTTCCAGTGATGAGACTGGGACACCAACCCAGCCACAAAACCTTTTACCCACAATCTGTCCTGCCTGCAAGATATGCTGGGGCAATGGTGGCTCTGAGCTTGTGGAAGTGGCCCAACCAATACCTGGTCTAATTTGAGGCATGAGCCAAAAGAAGGAGTACATGCCAGCACTGCCTGGAGGGCCAGGAACCAGAAGCTTGAGGGCCCAGAGAAGGACAGAATAAAACCCAACTGAAAACAAAACCCTCAAAGAATGATACCTAATAATAATCTCCTATTCTCATAGATTGGTGCCTATTTCAATCTACATTAGAGAGGCTTCCTCCAGTAGCTGATGGGAGCAGATGCTGAGACCACAGTCAAACATTATGCTGTGAGAGCCAAAGGGTCAAGGACACTAGGAAAACACTGCCTACAGAATCAACTAAACAAGGCACATAGGGGCTCACAGAGACTGCAGCAACAGCCACAGTGCCTGCATGGGTCTACACTATGTCCTCTGAATATATGCTGTAGCTCTTTAGCTTGGGATTTTTTGTAGAACCTCTAACCATGGGAGTCGGGGTTGTCTCTGACTCTTTTGCCTGATCTTTGGGCTCTTTCCTCACACAGAGTTGCCTCACCCAGGCTTGATATGAGGGTTTGTACCTAGTCTTATTGCATCTTCTTATGTCATGTTCACTTGATATAACTGGGGGTTCTTCTATTTTCTAAAGATGAATGGAAAAGCAGTGGGTCTGGAGAAAGGAAGAGGGAGGAGAGGACTCGAAGAAGTAAATGAAGAGAAAGTTATAGTTAGATGCATTATATGAACAAAAATAAAGAAAGAAAGAAAAAGATTAAAACAATTTTTAAAAAAGGATCAGAGATCATCTATATGGAGAAAATGTGGTTCATTTACATAATAGAATACTACTACTCAGCTATTAAAAACATGGACATCATGAAATTTGTAGGCAAAGGGATAGAACTAAAAAATATCATCCTGAGTAAGATAACCCAGACCCAAAAGGACATGCATGGTATGTACTCACTGATAAGTAGATGTAAGCCATAAAATAAAAGATAAACATGCTACAATCCACATACCCAAAGAAGCTAATGAACAAGGAAGGCACAAAGGAGGATGGTTGAATCTTTCTTAAAAGGGGAAATAAATATTAGAGGTAGTTATAGAGTATGATTTGGGTTGGATAGAAAATAAGGAAGGGAGCAGGGTTGGGGGTAACAGGTGTAGGGAGAACAGGAGAGAGAAAACAGAAACTTGGTTGGGAGGGGCATTTCTAGGAAAAGTCAGGGACCTAATGTCTATGGGGGTGACACTAGCTGAAATTCCTAGCAGTGGGGGATATGGATCCTTAAGTGGCCACTTCCTGTATCCAGGCAGGACTTCCAGTGGAAGGATAAGGACAGCAACCCAACCACAAAACCTTCAACCCAAATGTGTCCTGCCTACAAGATGTGCAGGGACAAAGAGCAGAAACAGAGGGAATGGTCCAACCAATGACTGGCCCAAAATTTTTGAGACCCATCCTATTGGCAAGAACCAATTCCTGACACTATTAATGATACTCTGTTATGCTTGTAGACAGGATCCTAGAATAACTGATCTCTGGGAGTCTCTACCCAAAAGCTGACCAAAACAGATGTAGAGACTCACAGTGAAATGTTAAATGAAGAGTCTTTGGAAGCACTGGGGAAAGGATTGAGTGACCTTAAGAGGATAGGGACTTCATAGGAAGACCAACAGAGTCGACTAACCTGGACACTTGGGGGATCCCAGCGACTAAACCACAAACCAGGGAGTGATAATGACTAAACCTAGTCCCTCTGTATATATGAAACATACATATATACAGCTTGTTATTCATGTGGGTCCCCCAACAACTGAAGCAGGGGCTGTCCCTGAATCTAGTGCCTGTCTGTGTATCCGATCCTTTAAGTGGTTTGCGAAGACTGACATCAGTGAAAGTATATTTCTAGTCTTTGATTAATTGATGTGCCACAGGGTTGGGGTGGCATGATACCCATGGGGCTCTCCCTTCTTAGAGGAGAGGGGAAGTTGGGGCATAGGAACTGAAAGGAGAAGGTGCTGTTATTGGAAAATAAAGAGAATGAATAAATAAATAAATACATAAATGTAAAAAGGGAGTAGAAATCATATAAAAAGAAAAAGTAAAGTCTGGAATAGAAGTCCAAAACAGTAATTAAAACTTTCCTGTGTAAAAATTATTGATGATTTTTATTTGTAGCTGGATCTTTGGGTTTTCTTATTTTACTCAATATGACACCAATGCCATGAAACTCTTTAAGTATCTTCATGTCATGTTATACCATAGATTCTCTTTACAAACAATGGTTATTAATCTTATGAATTAATTAAAAATATTTTTGGATGAGAGTAACATCTCAGTCTGTGAAATTTAAGTAAACACGTTATTTCCCATAATTTATGTGGGCCTCATATAATCAGTAGAAGGCATGAACTGAACAAAACCCCAGCTTACTTTTAATAAGAGTAAACATTTCCACAGCTTGTTTTTTAATTGAACTTCTATCATTGGCTCTTTTGGGGCTTCGTCCTGCCAAATCCCAGTGTAGATTTGGCACCTACTAGCCTCTTCAATCTTTTTGTATATCCACATGTCCTACTTGTTCCGTTTCTTTGAAGAACTCAGAGGCATAATCATACATATGTTGAAAGGCAGTAAGAAAGAGAAATTACAGCCATCCATTGGACTGAGTACAGGGTCCCCAATGAATGAGCTAGAGAGCTAGCGAGCTGAAGGGTTTGCAGACCCTTAGGACAAACAACAATATGAACTAACTAGTACCCTCAGAGCTCCCATGGACAGCAACCAAAGAGTACACATGGTGGGACTAATGACTCCAGCAGCATATGTATAGCAGAGGATGGCCAAGTTGGTCATCAATGGGAGGAGAGGCCCTTGGTCCTGTGAAGGTTCTATGCCCCAGTGTAGGGGAATGCCAGGGCCAGGAAGTAGGAGAGGGTGGGGTAGCAGGCATGGGGAAGGGGGAGGGAACAGGGGTTTGTTTTTGTTCTTGTTTTTATTTTATTTTATTTTATTAGAGGGAAACTGGGAAAGGAGACATTGTATGACATGTAAATAAAGAAAATATCTAATAAAATATATATAAGCAAAAAAAAGTAAGTACAAAAAAAGAAAACAAAAGCAAAAAAAGAGAAATTACACCTGAGATGATACATTTCCTAAAAAATAACTCCTTCTAAAGGAAACTGATGAGGTTGGTTATCCCATGCATCTTCATTAGTCACAACATTAAAGAAACTGAAAAGGCAGACAGCATATGTACACATGTGATCAGCTACCTAAATCACTATACATTTATGTTCTAGAACTCTATGGCCCTCACTACCTCAGAAAGTAAGGACAGTCTGGCAGTAAGATACAACATGTTAAAAAGGAAAAACATCCCACTATTGTGTGTCTGCAATAACCACACCCTTATTTAATGTGACTACAAATATTTGGTTGCTGATTTACACCACGAAATTACCTCAGCCTATATGTAACCTGTGTGCTCTCAGCTTTTAGAATCTCATGAGTTACATTCCCATACCTACTTTAGACTCTTGGTTTATTTTTAGCTTATCAAACTGTGTTCCAGTTTTAAAGTTATATTACTATCCCTTATTTCAGAGTTACAGCAGCAGATAAGAGATTGCTTCTTCCAAATTCTACACTAAACAGTGATGATCCCTCAGTAGACAAGAGTTTGACAATATAATAACAATTTATGAACCAAAATATTGAGAGAAGTAGGAAGGAGAAAAGAGGAATAGAGAGTGGATGTGTTTAATTTGTAAATCTTTAGAGAATAAGACACAATCCAGAGACTATGAAGAGGGCTCAGCTAGGAAGTAGAGAAGACAGGATAAAGGTCTTTGAGAAATCACTAAAGCATAAGTTAGATAGGACTTTATTTAAAATCTTACTGTAAGATATTTGTAGTATTACTAAAGATTTTAAATAGATGAATATTAATATCTATGCATTTGTAATGACAGTACCTACTTAAATAGTTACAATAAAAAAATCAATAAAGAAACAAGTTGGGAGTCTGATGGTATAGTTCACGCTAATAATCTCATCATTTGGGAGACCGAGGCAGAAGGATTGTCCATGAGTTTTCAGCTGGTTGGGCCATAGGTTAAGACAGTATATCAAACACTGGCCTTCCCCACAAAATATTAATTTAAAAACATGAAAAGATTAATATTACCAATAAATGCAACTTTTAATTCCTCTTAATAAATGAAGGCTATTAAAATTATTACAACGTCTCTATACCAGTTATAATTCAAAAAACACACTGGTCTTAGAGATTTAAACTCAAACTGGGAGTGTTCAAGTATAACAAAAAGCAGTCATAAAAATAGGAAAAAAGACAAGGTGAGATTCATGGGCATTTGTTCATGAAAATAGGTTAACATCCTATTCAGTCTCTGCAGATGCAGGTGATGTTCCTGAGATACAGGCAGATACCCAACAGTCCTAGATGATAGGTTCTTCTGCAGTTCCCCCTATAGTTCCTATTGGAACCAACTGTGCTTCAAGAGCTTTAAAGTGTACAAGTTGGGCTAAGAGCACAGATGTACCTGTGCTACACATAGGGAGGGCAGAGTTGGCAGAGCCCCAGGATGAGGCTGTGTTGTGCTCAGTCGGCACATTCCCAAGCACGACTAGAAACTCGAATGCAGTGATCTATTTTCAGTTTCTGCTCATGCTGAAGACAATATGCTCTCAACTTTCTACCCATGATATTTCCCTCCTACGGGTTTTTAAAACCAATCACTGTTTAGATCAGCATAATTACAAGGTTCCAGATTCTTCCTAAATTATGTATTTAAGGGGCACAGGCCAATTAAGGGGGAAATAACAAGGAGCAGTTGCTTTGTGCCAAAGTAAGTATTAGGTACAATATAGTTATACCATATACATATATATATGTGGATATTAACAATTTTATTAAGTATGTAATGTAAGGTAAATTTCTACCAACTTTCCTCTCTGTCACCTGCTAATGTCAATTAATAGGTAGGAAAAATGACCTCAGAATCACAATAGATTTGGTGGCAGGGCTAGATGAGTGAGCAAAGCTGGTGTAGCTATGTTATAGCTCTCTTTGTTTGCTATTTTTCTTTACAAGTGCAAAAGCTTGAACAGCCTGAAAAAAATCTTCTGAATGAGTAGAGTGCTTACCACACAAGTATAAGGACTGAATTGTGTCCCCAGAATCCATGTATAAAGCTGAACAGCACACACCTATAATCCCAGTACTGAAGAGCCAGACAGGAATGTCCCAGGAACTTTCTGACCAGACAGTCTAGCCAATCATAGAGATATGCATTGAGTGAGAGATATTATCTCAAAAGTTACAGTGAAGTGCAATTGAAGAAGGCACCTGACACTGACCTTTGCTCTATGTGCACATATGCACACACACACACACACAAACATACACATGCATGTGTGCACACACACATGAACATGTATACACAAATACTCGTACATATATGTACACAAAGAAGCCTGGAAACATGTGCTTACACACAGTCTGAACAGACCTGTTCCATGTCTTAGGTGACAGTTGACATACCTACAATATGAACAGAATTAAATAATCTTTTGGAATCTCTAAAGAATCTGATGACCTAGCTTTTCTAACCATAGTGGTTATTATGATGACAAGAATGACCCCTCAATTCCTGCAATTTGACTTATATATTCAATCAAATATGCTAATTAGGCACCTACTTCATGGTACTTTTTTTCCAACAGATACAATATTGTACAGTGAAATCAAATTTATTCTTAATAAGTTCAGGCTCATAGGCTAGGTAGCTTATACAAATCAGAAATTTACACATATTAGTTTTAAATGCTGGAAGTCAAAGGTCAGAGTATAATGTGGCTAGGTAATTGTGAGGATTCTCGGGTTACATACTACCATCTTTTAAAAAAAAAACTTTTGTTGTTGATAATGATGATTCTTTGTGAATTTCACATAACGCATTGCAATCCCACTCATCTCCCTGTCCTTCTATATCTGTCCTCCACCCATGTAACCTCTCTACCTAAATAACACAAAAGCAAATGAAAAGAGAAAAAGAAAAACAAGAGAAAATACATCTTGCCATGGGAGCTGCAGTGTGTCATACAACATATCCTTTTGCCCAAACAGCTTTTCATGCAAATGTTCATTGCAGCGTCACTGGTCTGGTTCGAGGACTCTGGCTTCTGTTACTCATCAATACTGGATCATCAGTTGGACTCCTGTGGTTTTCATGTGTCACAGAGATCCTACAACCTTGGTTTTGCAGGACCAGGCCCCTTCACATGCTCCAGCAGTTCATAGATGTGATAGATGTTGGGTTGGGCTAACTCAAAGACCTGGAATTTGGCCTGATCTGCTCTTCTGGACCCAGGCCACAAGGGCCAGGTCTCCCCTTTTGCCCAGGCAAGTGGTGGGGACAGTTCTCCTGCTGTTGGGGACAGCTCTCTCATGCTTCTCAGGCAACAGGCTAGGCCAGCTCTGCCCAACCCTAGGACATCTACATATCCCCAGGCAGCAGCCCCAGCCAGGGGAGTCCACGTGGCCTTTGGTGTTAACATGGGCCACAGACATCAACACAGACCCCTCTACTTCAGGGCCATGGACTCAGACATGACTCGTAGTAGCAGCAGCACAGGCTGGAACATCACTATGACCTCAGGTGGCAGTGCAGGCTACTCACGTCAGGTTGTTCCTCACTACCATCACTTATGGATCTTCACTGTGCTCTTCTTCCTGGGCAACTCTGGGAGTCACAGCAATTGACATAGTGTTTGGGTTTCTCAAAGGAAGGAGGCATAGGCTATATGGCACTTGAGCTTGTTACTTGCTCTATTGATGGACATTGTTATTCACTATTTCCCAGAGAGTAAGAACAGCAACCACATTCATGTATCCATTTCAACCTTTATAAAGCACAAATCGCTCAGCTTCTCTTTCACCTCACCACCACCCATTTACTCACTTATTTCTCTCCCATCATTCTACCACCGATGTATTCACTTCCTACCAAGATGGACCCCTCAGCTACCTGTTTTGTGTTTTCACATGGCATAAAGCTCCCAGGCCTCTGTTTACAAAGGCATTACCCTACTTGTAAGAGTCCCACTTTTATGACCTCATCATCTCTCAAATGCCTCTGAGGATTTATTTTTAATATATGAATGGGAGAGGAGACACAATATCTAGTATAAAAATACCAGTATTCACACCCACACAAAAATTAATTTTCTAATCAGAAACTGAAAAATTGCCCTCCCTTCTGTCTTCTCACTTGATTAGCAGGAATTTTGAAAAGTAAGCTTAAATATATCTAAGACTATCTAAAATAAGTGATACATTCAATAGGTAATTGTTTATAAGATAATAGTGAAACCATAGGTATTAAGAATGTAAATGAAAATTATGAGGAGATTATATGATGAGTTGAATTTAGAATCTTAATGAATTCTAGCACTTAAACTGCCACAAAAGAAAAAAATAAAGATAGACTATTGCAAAACAAGAACAGAAAGGAAGAAAAGACTGACAATGTCCAATTTCAGAGGCCATGTTCCATGACATTATAAAAGGTGTTTCAGTGTTTATCAGGAAAGTAACTCTAGTAGAGTAGTGGAGTCAGACACCTGAGTACTATGGGCTAGAGACTGACGACAGAGGAAGGTAGTGGTTGTACATTGAGGAGACTCTCAAGAATTTTGGTTGTGAGGGGATATAATTGGAATGTCCCATCACATAATACCTAAGTGATATTATTTGATAATATTTGATAAGTAGAAGAACCCAGAATTGAACTCAACACTACAGTAAGTAACACTTGACGACATTTGTATACATTCAATACTTACTAAATATATATTTATTAGCTATTTACAAAATTCCAAAAATCACAGCATATAGCAATGAGTAAAAACAAATGAGGCCTCACCCTCCAGGTATCTATGTTGTTTATATGGCCTGGAGATTGGTAAAAATTAAAAAGGTACCAGTTAATCAAGAAAAGCAGATTCCAATATTAAACAGCTAGAATGATTTATACATGAATATAAATGAAGAGTTTTCCTCCTAGCTGAAATAGTCTTGATCTAACTAGTCAGTCCTTTTCTCATCCCTGAATGTGAAGCATATTTACAAAAGATGGAGAAAAAACCTTCACAAAGATTACTCCTTGATTCTGAACTAAGTCTGAGTGTGTAAAACTGGTTTCTACTTTATTAGATCTGGCCAAGTGTGAGGCAGACCTCGGGACCTACAGCCTCAACTGCAACCCTAATCTCGGGACCTACAGCCTCAAATGCAGTATGTCTGATCTGTACAAGGCTTGAATAGAATAACATCTATATAATGCAGAGGCAGCACGTTGGTATAGGGAAAGAAGTGCTGACTTTAGAATCAGGGAAGCCTAAATTCAAGTCCCACCTCTTCCTCTGGGGTGTTCTAAAAACGTCACTTAATATTTACCACTTTAAATCTCACATTCTTCACCTGTAATTGAATAAGATAATTAAATGCTGGCCTGTATTATAAAGTGGCATATGCACGCTGTGGTGTGGTGGCATATGCCTTTAATTCTAGAACAGAGATCTGCCCAGATCTTTGTGAGTTCCAGCCCAGCCAGGCTATATACTGAGACTCTGTCTTAAAAAGTTATATGCAATGTGTGTGTGTGTGTGTGTGTGTGTGTGTGTGTGTTATCTATGATCTTTTATTCAACTTACATTAGTATGAAGGAATTAATTATAAATTTTATGAGTTGATGAGTTAAGTGGAAAATATATGAGAAAAATAAAATTGTTCAATTTATTTGGATAAGATTTCTTTTATTAGATTATTTAGCACAGTTTAAAAATACTAGGAAATGTGCAATGCTCTCATTTATAAAATTAAAAAGATCATCATCAAAGTGCACATTAGCATCTTACATCTTGAAGTGTCATTATGTAGAGTAAGGAATGATAGATATTAATGCTAAGAAAAAGTCCACTATATCTGCTTATGGGTGTGTATAATGAAGATACACCTACATATTTTATAATTTGTAAATTATAAAATATAAAAGAATATGATCATCAGGCAGTGGTGGCACATGCCTTTAATCCCAGCATTTGGGAGGGCAGAGGCAGGCAGATTTCTGAGTTCAAGGCCACCCTGGTCTACAGAGTGAGTTCCAGGTCAGTCAGGGCTATACAGAGAAACCCTGTCTCAAAAAACAAAACAAAAAAAAACCCAAACAACCAACCAAACAAAGAATATGATCAAATGATCTACAGCAAGTTTAATGTTACAGTTTCCTTGTGGTTAATAACTTGAATATTGCTACTCTAAGATCTAGCATCCCCACGAAGCTATGAAGAATGTTGGGGTTGGGGTTAGTACTGGTCCCAAACGTACAATGACTAGGTGTGAATCACAGATTTATCACTTGCTTAACCTCTCCCTATCTTAGCCTCTAAATATATGAAACGGGAGTGATAGTAACAGCATACATTGTTGGATATTGGTTCTAAGATTCAATCAGGAATCTACCCATCCAGACACTGAAGGTTCTTGTTCCCAATTGGTTTTTGATCTGTCAATAAAGATGCCAACCTCCAATGGCTAGGCATGGGTTGGGACACTTAAAGTTGCAGGGGCAAGTACGGGCCACTTTCCCAATTGGCCCTTAGGTAGCAAGGGAAGGTTTAGGAGTGCCCAGCCTTTGAGGTAGCCAAGGCATTTTATAAAAAGCTAATGTGTGTGGCTTTCATCTGTGGATGAAAAGATAACTTCTGGGCAGGTATGCCAATGCAAATCGCCAGGAGCACAAAGCAGGTTAGCAAAAATTTACAGCTACAATATATTTCATGTTTGATGAGGGTTCTGATGAGGATTGGATATATGTAACATATTTAAAACAGTATCTGGTGTATAGAAGGCATTCAACTAATTACAGATATTATTCTAAGAGATCGTAAGAACTATCTATAATGACAATGATCAAGTTTAATTTAGTTATGCATCACCTATTTCTAGTTCAGTCTCTTACTTTCTGATGGATAAACTGAGAAATAGAATAGAAAAGGGTTTATCTGAATTAATGTAGAAATTTTATATCAAACCTGAAAAAAAAATAGATGCTAGGCTTTGGAATTACCATTTCTGTGTGCTTTTCTATCCCGCACCAGCTTAACAACTACTCTTACCTCTTCTCTGGTATTTCAGAGAGAGTGGTAAAATCTATCTTAGTATTACTTGATTTAGTTTTATTATCCCTCATGAAAGACTTCAGTTGAAGTAATTAGTCTGCTGTTATGCAGCACCCAACACAATGCTATTGAAATAAATATTCATTATACATATCTTTATTACTCAATACAAGATCAAATAGCAAACATGCTTGAGATTAGTTACGAATAAAATTCAATAATACATCACTTTTGTATGTTTACTAATTGAAGATTATTTTAAGTAGAAAACATTAAGCTTCATATCATAGAATCTGGTTTATAGGCTTGACTTATTATAAATAGGTGAACTTGGTATGAAATGCCACCCACAACAGTGTAAGGATAAAGAGGTTATGTATAGACAAAATTAAAAAAAAAAGGCTTAAAGTATACTTGGGATAAAGAAATTTAATGCTGTGGAAGCATAGGAAATAAATAAGAGATGGATTATAAGGAGCTTAATGGTCTAAATAGTATTTTATAACTATCTCTTCAAAAACTCTGAAAACTAAATTAGAGGAAGAAGGCTGAAAGGTCAGAAAAGTACTTCTCTGTTGTGAATTAACATATTGAATTTTAGAAAAAGAAAATAAGTATAAATAATTTGTTCAAAGTTAGCAGTAAAATCCATATTCAAAAAGTGCATCATGGGATACCAAAACCTATCATGCTATTGTACCACAATACCCTTCAGAAAAATAAATTGCAAAGAGAAATATTATACACACTTTGCAATTAAAGGAATATATAATATCGTTAAACTAGATTGCCCCAATATTAGTCAATAGGACATGCCAAAAATAGCAACTTTTCAATCAAATAAATTTTGATTATGTAATTATAATCTTCATTAAACAGAATGAAAAATATTTATCTTTCCAAATATTGCCATATGGTGTTTTATATATGTGTGTGTATCTTTGTGTATATGTATATATATAACATATTAACACATGCTTATATAACTATATGATCCATATGATAATTTATTTACACATATGGTAATAAAATATAAATGCCAATATAGATGTGAAACTACATTTACACAATTTACATACCTGTATCTAAATCAAATGCAAATGTATTCCCACATATTTAAGTTTGCAACATCAACTATATTTTGGTGGGAATTTTCTAAATTTTAAGGCAATAACCTTGGTTCATATCCAAGTTCTACATCTTAGCAGCTATGTGATTCATTATGTATGTTCTTCAGAGAAAAGAATCACTATTTATTCATTGTAAAATATAAGTAGTTATGAGCTTTCTTGGGTAAGAGTCCAATCTCTGAACTAGTTATGCTAGTTCAAAAATGAAATGAAATCTTGGGTGAATTATGTAGCTTTACTGAACTCTAATCTCATAATAGTTTCATCCACCAAGGTTATTGAAAACTGTTGGAAAGTTCAAGTATATATAATAGATGGATGGTTTACTATATGCTAAAAGTTCATTGTCTGTTTGCCATATTTTTTTCCTATGTGAACATGTAGGGTACATGAATGATTCACACTTAGTTGCAACAGTTTACCATACCTGCAAAAGAAACCTAAGGAAGACATGAAAACACTGGGAAATTGAATATGACAATATAAATAATAAGGTTAAAAAAGAGTAACAAAAATCATAAGTATAAAATACACTTGACTAAATGAGCCAATCTAGCTAGCATCATCACCCTCTGTATGACGTGTTCTAAGTCTACAGACCATGTACAGAGATGTACTATAGTAGAAAAACTGAGGGACAGGTCTACCCTTTCAAGCTTGAGAAACAATTGATTTGGTTATGACCAGAGACAGCATCCGAGGAAATATGTCATAAAGAAAAATGCTCTATAAATTCTATGAAAGGAAGAACTCAGTTGATTTTTTTTAAAGGTAACAAATTCAACCAGATAATGTAAAGGGGCAAATGATGAGAATGATTAGAAAGAGAAAGAGTTATAAAGGCATCTTCATGAAGAGTTAATTCTACAGAGGCTAGCTGACATGAAGTCCCTTTTAGCCTCAAGACTGAACTCTAAAGGGATTTATATGCTGGAAATTTAAATTTATAATAATTATTAATCTTTTTTATTATATCTAAATGTATTAAATATAGTAAATATATTAACAAACATATATTATATATTATGAAGTTAAAGTTCATTCCTGTGTCTGATGTATATTTACTAACTATATATAGTTAACTGTATGTATAAATATTTATATATAGTTAACTATTTACATTTATTTAGAATAACAGAAAACAGATGTAAATAAAATAATATAAATGCTAAAAATGAAGCCCCATTAATAAAATAAGTGCATTCATATGAGGGAGAAAGCAATTAACTGAATTTGATTCCTATCAAGTGGAGTCCACTTACCAAAACTACCAGAAAATAGGGAGAGTTAAGGAGGGTAGCTGACCAATTCAGTTTAAAAACAATGGAGAGTTATAAAATGCAATGGTGTAAAACATACCTATACAGAACACCTTCCAGGAACTTTCTAAGGATGGAAAGGGAAAGTTTTTGAAACTCATAATGAACTCCTTTCATCTCCTTGTAACTTTGTAATTCATTTGCATGATGCACCTTAAGTTAAAATAAATTGCTCTTTATGAGTCCTCATAAAACTGAGTTTTTATTTGACATGCAATCAACTACAAAAGCAATCTTTCTACAGAAGTAAATTCAGTACATCAGTAGTTTAAGCTCTGCACAGTAGAGCCTTTTATTGTAACTTTAGAATTATGCATTTCACTTTAATTTTCTAAATGGTTCTTCTGTATAACATGGTCCACATTACAAAGTAAATCTTTTAGCTTTAGTTTGTTCTGTTAGACTCATATTTGTACATGCAGAATTCAGCATAGAAAAAGCCATTCCAAGGCTTCTGTTAAGAGTAGCTTCTTTCTTGTTTTGTTTAAATAGAATCACATATCCTGCATGGACTCATTTCTGTAATTCTGATTTTCCATCTACTTCTTAAGATAAGTCAAATCCATCTACGATAGGGACTAAACTGAACACAGATGTTTGAAATGTCATGAATTGAAGAAATAAGTATATAAGGGAAATCAACATTTACGACTTCAAAAAAAGCTATGAGATTTTACTTTGATTTTCATATTACTGCTTTCAATGATTCTAAGAAATATAAATTGTTACAGATAGCAATCACAGAAGCTCCTGTTGTCTTCATATCTTCAGTTGAACATGACCTCCAAAAGTCCCAAAGCTCCTAAATTATATAAGATTCATAGTTCTTCCCTAGTAAGTTTTTTTTCTGATGCCTATAATGGTATTTTTAAATTAGGTTCCAGATTTTTATTTAAGGACTTTACTTAAAGATCACTACCTCCAAAGTGATGATGCTGTCTCATGATATCTTGTTTCTCTCTCTCACACACACACACTCTTATTATTTGAGGTCAACTGCATACTCCCAGAACTCTTACCCAAGCATCTATATATGGTGCATCAACCCAAGACACTGCTAATTAACCTCCAAGAGAGCAGCAGTGCCTTCATGAGTACCCCAGAAACAATACATTTACAGTGTTATAGGACAGTGGGAATACAGGCTGAGGCCATCACAACCATGGTCCTAGCTCTGTTGCTTGCTTCTTTTGTGCACCTTGTCCACTGTGACTCTGTAGATTTCACACTATTTCTCATTGTAAATACTAAGTGATTTCTTGTTTTAGGTTCTGCCTCTTTTCCTTTACTAGTTACATTCTCATCCCTAGGTCCTTTTCTATATCTTATTTTGAGATGGCCCTCACAACGTTGCTGAGATTAGCTCTAAACTGTCTCTGTAGCAGAGGCAAGCCTCTCAAGCATCTGGGATGGATTCCTGGCCATGCTCTGAATTATGCTTCTTCAAGACTAGAGATGCTTGGTAGTATAAGGTATTTTACTTATAGCATATTTCAAACAAATACATGTAATGCTTATTTCTCTGCCCTTCTTACTTTTTTATTCTAGGATCTGAATAATAAGATGAAGAGTTTAAATTGGAATACAGAGGAGTTGTCCCACATTACAGCCCCACAGGATAGGACAGATCATGTTCTGTAACAAGCCAAACCTAGGTGGCCAAGCCTGAACATGTCACTTTGACAATTTAAAGTTAGGCATCTTTGAAAGATCACTGGACTGACTATGAAGTGGACATCTAAATTTGTCATAAATAGATGTGGCAAGTTTAATCATGCCACGTTACTTCAGGCATTGCTATTGTCTTAGTACTTTTCTATTTCTATAACAAAACACCATAACCAATGTAGCTTACAGAAGTAAACATTTAATGGGGGTTTATGGTTGCAGAGGGTTACTCCATCATTATCATGGTATGGAGCAGGACAGCAGGAAGACAGACTTGACAGAGAGCTGACTACGCTGAAACAAAAACCACAAGGTACAGAGAAAGATAATTGGAATGGTGTGAGCTTTTGAAACCTCGAGGCCTACTGAGTGACACATTTCCTCTAAAAAAGATACCTTCGAATCCTTCCTCAACAGTTCTACCAACTAGATACCAAGCATTCAAGCATACCCGCATGCCTATTCTCATTCAAATATCACTGTTATGATTTAGCTGTAAAATGTCCTCTATAGGCTCACACCTAGGAGTGCTTGCTGATAATACTATTGGGGGAGGTTGTAGAACCTTTCTGACATGAGATTTAGCTGACAAAAGTGAATTATCATTTCATTTTAATGTCAAAGAATAAACCAAGCATCATAATAGTCACCCTGGAAATATAGGATTAAAATGCCTCTTCTTTCCTTGAGCTTCTTGTGAGTTACAAATCTGTACCAGATATGATGGTACTGACAGTCACAGAAACCAGAGGAACAAAGCTTTAAAGGGGAAATAGAGATGAAGGATAGGCTCAGGAGAGACAGCTTTGAGACACCTATTAAATTAATTTCAATGGTGGCTATCAAGAATAACAAAAACTTACAGAGGAGGGAAAAAATTGAATAACGTGAAACAGATGCTAGTAATAACCACAACTAGTGTCTCCTGAACACTTCTTATACACCAGATATGGTCATTAACACTGTGGATGGCTTCATCAGCTAACACTACCTGTGTTGGTTTGTTCTTTGTGTTCACCACTTTGAAACTTTGGATACTTTTTCATTTTTTGACTTTCTCGGCCATCTTTTCATCATGAAATCCTAGATTTGTCTGCCAAGTTTCAAGATAAACATTAGTGGTCCTATTTTAACTTCCTTCCCTCCTGCCTTTCTCCTAAGCAGTGTTTGACGCCCACCCCACCTCCAGTTCTATCGATATAGATCCGCATTTGGATGTACTATTCATTTTTCTCATATTTAAAAATGGTCCAAGAAATGTGTCTTTCATTCCAGTAGCTCCTGTTTTGAAATATCTCTCTAAGCCAAGAACTTTATTTCTTCCTAAGAGAGGTTCTTATACAGATAGATTTTATTCTTAAGGAACATGGAGATGTTTCCCAAAACCTCAGAATTCTAGGGTACAGTAGAGCTTTAGGCTTATTATAACAATTTAGAAACCACTGGAAGAAGCATCAAAGAGGATGAAATTTTCCCTTTAATCACCTTCAATTTAAAATTCTTGTCAATAAGCCCATAGAAAATACCTTTGAGCATTACAACAGAAGACTTTGTCATCAATTTTATTGGAAGGAAAAGAAAAGAAAAAATTGCCAAATTGTGATTTTTTACATGTGCTTAAACTGTGTGATTTCTCGATTTCTCTGTCTTCACAAATAGATGGTAATTCGTTTTACAGAGAAACTCATTTCCAAGGTCTTTTTCTTTTTCATTTTGAATAAAGTTCTTAACTGGGTCATGCTGACTGCTTGACTTTCAACTTGTTTTTTTTTTTTTAAAAAAAAAAAAAACTACTTTGATTTTGAAAATTGCACAATGCATTTATGATCAGAACAATTGAATTAGTATGTATCAGTGTGATCCCAAAGTGCTACTAACCTCAGAACAGGGGATGATCAAAAGTCTAGTGACACTCATTGACATAAGATCTCAATATAACTCCTTTGAGTTCTCTAAGAATACACTTCACGATTTCATGTTTTTGCTAGAGTTCTCATCCCTATATCAAACTATATCCTTCCCTTCTTTCTCTGGGTAACCAACCTTTACAAGTCCCTCAAAAGTCAATTTTCATGCCATATCTTCTGGGAAGTCGATCCTCATTCTCACCCCAACCCAGATACTACAGTCTAAAACTGTCATAATCCCCATTAAATTTTTGGGAAAGAAAAATGTATGATCCTATTCCTCTTAATCCAGGCCAGACTACATTCCACAACTTTACCTACAGCTCATTGATTCTAGCAGATCAGGTGTTTGTAAAAAAGATAATCACTCTTGCTAGCTCTATCTTCAATGCTTTCTTATCTAATTCTAATTTTATGCAGAGGTCTGGCTCTGCAATTTATTATGAAACTGATATCTGCTGCTAACCCACATGTTAATACTATATTTGAAATAAAAAAAAATATTTAGTCATTGAGGTTCTGAGGTTGTTCCTTTTATATATTTCAACTAATACTATAATAAAATATTTACTATTTGACCACCTCAAATAGCTTCTTGAAGTCTGTCTGCAAGTTTGAATTTTCTTTTTTTCTACAATAGTTAGCAGGATACTGGCAAAAAATTAGTGCTTAAGGAATATTTAACAAATAAATAGTAAATGAATACACTTTAGATTATTTGGGGGCTTGCTATAACTCAGTTATCAAAAGAAGGTAAAAGAACATAATCGTACTGGCTGGTTTTGTGTGTCAACTTGACCCAGGCTGGAGTTATCACAGAGAAGGGAGCTTCAGTTGGGGAAGTGTCTCCATGAGATACAGCTGTGGGGCATTTTCTCAATTAGTGATCAAGGGGGTAGGGCCCCTTGTGGGTGGTGTCATCCCTGGGCTGGAAGTCTTGGGTTCTATAAGGGAGCAGGCTGAGCAAGCCAGTAAGAAACATCTCTCCATGGCCTCTGCATCAGCTCCTGCTTTCTGACTTGCTTGAGTTCCAGTCCTGACTTCCTTTGTGATCAACAGCAATGTGGAAGTAAGCCAAATAAACCCTTTCCTCCCCAACTTGCCTCATGGTCATGATGTTTGTGCAGGAATAGAAACCCTGACTAAGACAATAATGGAACATAAATATCTGTGGATTACACAATAACTAAAAACCATTACATTATAAATCTCATGGTCAACAGATGCTACCATTAACCATGAAACCAATACATGTGGTTCCAAAGACAATACAGTATTGAAAGTCATAA
Organism: Mastomys coucha; assembly: GCF_008632895.1. Taxonomy (NCBI): domain Eukaryota; kingdom Metazoa; phylum Chordata; class Mammalia; order Rodentia; family Muridae; genus Mastomys; species Mastomys coucha. Next base: position 70,072,520 of record NW_022196900.1, on the reverse strand, counting down.
CTCGGTCAATAACTCATTATCAGATAACTAGGCAAAGCTGTATTATCAATTAGAAGACACTTTTGACACTTTAAAATAATAAGGTACTGTCATTGACTAGCACTATTCCCATCCCAGATTAGTCTCTGCCTATTTGTTTTATGGAAGGTTCCTAAAAACTTAAACTTTATGTTTGAATATACCACCAACAGTTTTCTAGTCCGCTAAATCCCCAGCTAAGAAGCTTTGAGTGTACCACACAGGCAGTAGTGAGCGGTGACTGGTATCTATAGGACACATTTCCAACATGTTTCTAACACTTTAGCAGTTTATGAAATATAAACTCTAGATTTATGAGTATCTCTTATATAAGGAAAATAACAATTTTAAGGCCATATTCCTCATTTAAAATGCTGGATAGCTTTTTTTTTTTTTTTTGGTGATGGCCATGATCAGGGGTAGCCATTACTAAGGAAACTACAATATCTCTGCCTCAGGCAAACCCAGGATGTCATATAAAATAAAATAGAGAGAAAAATAAAAACTAAAATGCAAAAGAATCCAAACATTAATGAGCAATATTTATGAGGGAAGTAAAAAAATTGTGAGAAATATCAGACAACCTAGCCCAGCACTCTACAGAACAATATTTGAAATTTAGGATACTTACTTTAATTAAATAAGTGAAATGTTGTATTTGATTATGTTTTATTATTATTCTATTTATTTACACTTCAAGTGTTGTCCTCCTTCCTGGCCCCCCTCCACGAACCTCTTGCCCCATCCTCTCTTGCCTTCACCTCTAAGAGGATGCTTCCCTACCCACCCTTCACTCCTACCTCACCCCTCTAGCATCCCCCTTTTTTGAGGCATCAAGCCTCCACAGGATCAAGCACATACCCTCTCACTGAGGCCAGAAAAGGTAATCCTATGCTACAAATGTAGCAGGGGCCATGGACTAACACATGTATGCTCTTTAGTTGGTGACCCAGTCCCCGAGAGCTCTGAGGGGTCCGGTTATTGTTCTTCCTATAGGGTTGCAATCCCTTCCTGCTCCTTCAGTCATTCCCCTAACTGCTCCATTGGAGTCCCCGGGATCAGTCAAATGACTGGTTGTAAGGATCTGCATTTGTCTCAGTCAGGTGCTGGCAGAGTCTCTTGGACAAGCATGCCAGGCTCCTCTCTGCAAGCATATCTTGGCATCAGTAATAGTGTCGGGGTTTTTGTGTCTGTGGATGGGATGGATCCCAAGGTGAGGAGGCAGTCTCTAGATGGCCTTACCTTCACTCTCTGCTCCATTTTTTTTTTGTCCTTGCATTTCCTTAGACAGGAAAACTTCTGGATTAAAAAGTTTGACATGGGTGGGTGGCCCCCTCCTTCAACTCTGGGCCATGTCTATCTACTAGGGGTGGTCTCTTCAGGTTCTATATACCCTCTGTTGGGCATTTCAGTTAATGTCATCTCCATTGGGTCCTGGGAGTCTCTCACATCCTTTGTGTCTGGGACTTTCTAGTGGTTCCCCCATTCCCCACCACACACTGTTCCATATTTCTATTCATTCTCTTGGCCTTCTGAGCTTCTCTCCTGTACACCCAGCCTTCCCCTTTTCCCCTGCCCCCAACCCTCTCCACCACAGGTTCCTCCCTCCTCTGCCTCCCATGATTATTTTGTTCCTCCTTCTAAGTGGGATTGAAGTATCTACACTTGGGCCTTCATTCTTGTAAAATTTCAAATGGTCTGTAAATTGGGTATTCTGAATTTAGGAAAATAGCCACTTATCACTGAGTACGTACAATGTACGTCTTTTTGGGTTTAGGTTACCTCACTCAGGATGATATTTTCTAGTTCCATCCATTTTACCTGCAAATTTTATAAAGCTGTTGTTTTTAATAGCTAAATAGTATTCCATTGTTTAAATGTACCACATTTTCTGCATCCATTCTTCTGTAGAGGGACATCTGGGTTGTTACTAGCTTCTGGCTGTTATAAATAAGGCTGCTACAAATATAGTGGAGCGCCTGTCCTTTGGATATGGTGGAGCATCTTTTGGGTATATGCCCAGGAGTCTTCAGATAGAACTATTTCCAATTTTCAGAGAAACTGCCAGATTGATTTCCAAAGTGATTTTACCAGTTGGCAATCCTACCAGCAATGGAGGAGTGTTCTTCTTTCTCCACATCCTTGTCAACGTGGGTTGTCACCTGAATTTTTGAGTTTTGCCATTCTGATTGGTGGAAGGTGGAATCAGAGTCATTTTGATTTGCATTTCCCTGATGACTAAACTACGAATGTTGAATATTTCTTTAGGTGCTTTTCAGTCATTTGAGATTCCTCAGTTGGGAATTCTGTTTAGCTTTCTACCTCATTTTTAATTGGGTTATGTTTTGGAGTCTAACTTCTTGAGTTCTTTGTACATCTTGGATATTAGCTCTTTGTCAGATGTAGGGTTGGTAAAGATCTTTTCCCAATCTGTTGGTTGCCATTTTGTCATTTTGAGTGTCCTTTGGCTTATAGAAGCTTTGCAACTTTATGAGGTCCCCTTTGTCGATTGCTGACCTTCAAACATAAGACATTGGTATTCTGTTCAGGAAATTTCCTCCTGTGCTGATGTGTTTGAGGCTCTTTACCACTTTCTCTTCTATTAGATTCAGTGTATTGGGTTTTATGTGGAGGTCCTTGATCCACTTGGACTTGAGCTTTGTACAAGGAGAAAGAATGGATCAATTTGCATTCTTCTACATGCTGACTGCCACTTGAAAGTAAGCATTTGTTGAAAATGCTTACTTTTTTCCACTGTATGGTTTTGGCTTCTTTGTCAAAGATCAAGTGTGCATGGGTGTGTGGGTTTATTTCTAGGTTTTGAATTCTACTTCATTCACTGACCTGTCTGTCTCTGTACTAATACCATATGTTGTTTTTTTAATTGGATTTTTTTTAAAATTAACATTTCAAATATTATCCCCTTTCCCAGTCCCCCCTCACCCTGCTTCTATGAGGGTGTTCCCCTATCCACTCACCCTGCCTCCCCACCCTGGCATTCCCCTACACTGAGGGATTAATTGAGCCTTCACAGGACAAAAGGCCTCTCCTCCTATTGATGCCTGACAAGGCCATCCTCTGCTATATGTGCTGCTGGAGCCATGGGTCCCTCCATGTGCACTCCTTGGTTGGTGGCTTAGTCCCTGGGAGCTTAGTGGGGTCTGGTTGGTTGATATTGTTGTTCTTCCTATGGGGTTGCAAACCCCTTCACCTTCTTCAGTTCTTTCTCTAACTCCTCCACTGGGGACCCTATGGTCAGTTTTTTATCTCTATTGCTCAGTAGTACAGCTTGAGTTCTGGGATGATTTCCCCCAGATCTTTTAGTGTTGAGAATTGTTTTTTGCTATCCTGGTTTATATTTTGTTGTTGCTGCTGTTATTACATATGAGGTTGATTATTGCTCTTTCTATGTCTGTGAAGAATTGAGTTGGAATTTTAATGTGGATTGCATTGAATCTGTAGATCTGTTTTATAAGATGCCCATTTTTCCTATGTTAACCCTGCCGATCCATGAGCATGGGATATCTTTCCATTTTCTGAGGTCTCCTTCCATTTCTTTCTTTAGGGAGCTGAAGTTCTTATCTTTCACTTGCTTTGTTAGAGTCACACTAAGATATTTTATATTATTTGTGACTATTGTGAAGGGTGTTGTTTCCATAATTTCTTTCTCAATCCATTTATTGTTTGAGTGGAGGAAGGCTACTAATTTGAGTGAATTTTATATCCAGCCACTTTGCCACTTTGCTGAAGTTGTTTACTAGCTGTAGGAGTTCTCTGATAGAATATTTGGTATCACTTATGTTTACTATCATATCACCCACCAATAGTGATACTTTGACTTCTTCCTTGCCAATTTGTATCCCTTTGACCTCCTTTTATTATCTAATCGCTCTATCTAGAATTCAAGTACTGCACAGAATAAATAGGGAGAGAGTGGGTATCCTTGTCTTGTCCCTGATTTTAGTATGATTGCTTCAAGTTTCTCTCCACTTAATTTCATGTTGGCTATTGGTTGACTGTACATTGCTTTTATTATATTTATCTATGGACCTTGAATTCCTGATCTCTCCAAGACTTTTAACATGAAGAGATGTTGTATTTTGTCAAAGGCTTTTTCAATATCTAATGCAATAATCATGTGATTGTTTTCTTTGAGTTTGTTTATATAGTGGATTATATTGATGGATTTCTATATATTGAACCATCCCTACATCCCTGGGATGAAGCCTACTTGATCGTATTGAAAGACCATTTTGATGTGTTCTTGGATTTGGTTTGCTAGGAATATTTTTGCATTGATATTCATAAGCAAAATTGGTCTGAAGTTTTCTTTGTTGGGTCTTTGTATAGTTTAGGTATGAGCAACTGTGGCTTCATAGAACAAATTAGGTAGTGTTCATTCTCTTTCTATCTTGTGGAATAGTTTGAGAGGTATTGGTATTAGCTCTTCTTTGAAGGCCTGATAGAATTCTATGCAAAATCCATTAGGCTCTATGGATCTTTTTGGTTGCTTCTATTTCTGTAGGGGTTATGGGACTGTTTAGATAGTTTACCTGATCCTGATTTAACTTTGATATGTGGTAGCTGTCTAGAAAATCATCCATTTCATCTAGATTTTCCAGTTTTGTTGAGTATAGGCATTTATAGTAATTTAATTACATAATTTGATTAGTGACCTAATGATTTTTGGAATTTCCTGAGTTTCTATTGTTGTGTCTCCCATTTCATTTCTGATTTTGTTAATTTGGATACTGTCTCTGTGCTTACTCTTTAGTTAGTTTGGCCTAGGATTTATCTATCTTGTTGATTTTGTCAAAGAACCAGCTCCTGCTTTTGTTGATGCTTTGAATCATTCTCTTTGTTTCTCCTTGGTTGATTTTAGCCCTGAGTTTGATTATTTCCTGTTGTGTACTCAACTAGGGTGTGTTTGCTTCTTTTGTTCTAGAGCTTTCAGAAGTAGTACTAACTACTAGTCTAGGACCTCTCTAATTTCTTTATGAAGGCACTTAGTATTATGAATTCTCCTCTTTGCACTTCTTTCATTAAAAGTTTGGGTATGCTGTATCTTCATTTTCATTTACTTCTAGAATGTTTTTAAATTCTAGAAAGTCCTTAATTTCTTTCTTTATTTCTTCACTGACAAAGTTATTACTGATTAGAACATTGTACAGTTTCCATGTGTATGTGTACTTTCTGTTTTGTGTCCTATTACATGGTCAATTTTGTAGAAGGTACCACAAGGTGCTGAGAAGAAGGCCTATTCTTTTGTTTTAGGGTGAAATGTTCAGTTCAGTGAAATAGAAACTAAACAAAGACACACTGAAACTAACAGAAGTTATGAATGAACTGTTGTATTTATATAGAGAAAATGTATGGCAGAAAATAACAGATGCCATCTCTAGAGAAGCCTGGGATATCATAGAAGATGATCTTTGATCTTCATCGGAGCTCTGTACTCTTTGGCTTGTGTGCTCAGTACTTCAAATTCTGTAACTTTACTTATGTTATTCATTTCCCCATGTGACAATGCAGAATCACAGGCTCTTGTTGTAGTATCCAGGCATGGAGGGAGGTAGCTCAATGGATCAAAGCAAGCAAAATGAGGCTTATGTTGTTAGGGAGAGAGACAGAAATGGGAAACTAAGTGTTTTACACTTACTGTGGCGTTTGCTCTCCAGATGGGATTGAAAGCTATGAAGAAAATGAAGACTTGACCACAGAGGAAGACAAAAATGAGAAGAAATCACCCTGCAGGGTCAGATAAGGAACTAATCTGAAGAGTTTGCTACTTACTACAAGTTACTACAAAATGAAACTACAGCTTTGGGTATCTCCTACTTGCACAGGCTTCTTATTAAACACTTGGTATGGGTCCAAGTAATGTGTGTAATAAATATTAATGATCAAAGAGAGTTAGAAATATTCTAAAGTCTTAATGTTTATTGTTGGGCAATCTGAATAAAGCCTTGAAAGAGTACTACCATTTAATCAAGCTGATTCCTATATATAATAGGGAAATGAATCCAATTATACGCGGTTAGAGTAATATATGATGGTTAATCTTGATTGGCAACCTGATAGGGTTGATTGAGGGCCAGGAAAATAATACAATATACCTCTTAATATGCCAATGAGGACATCCCTAGAAAGTAGAAGATACTTGTAAAGATCTTTCTTGAGTATAGGTGGATCCATTCAAAAGGTGGAGGCCCTAGATGAAACATTGTGGTCAGAGGAGGAAGCCTACCGGCATAGTCACTCTTCCTGTGTTTCCTGGCCTCAATAAGAAAGATGCTCTATTCTTCTGTAACTTCCTAGTCATGATGGTCTGAAATCATGAGCCATAATAAGTGTTTCCTTCTTAAAGTTGCTTTTCTCAGAAATCTGTCATATCTGACATTAAAAGACTAATCAACATACCAATTATAATAACATGGTAATTAAATCCAGATCTTTATGGCCCAGGCAAATGACTATTTCCATTATAGCAGGAAAAAACACTAAGAAAACCATATCTTGATTGTATAATATTCATATTTTGGTACTATTTAGGGTATTATGAAATGAAAATATTATCTTTATCTTTCTTCAGTTCCTCTACACCTGAAAAAATGGCCCACATATCATTCAAAAAATAAATAAATAAAAAGTCTCAGTTTGAGGGATGATGCCACAAGAGAAGGCAATGGGTCACCAAGTATAGCCAGCATGAAGCCATTCAAGACTGACTTAGTACTTTATAGTTAATTTTTTTCAAGTCTGTAACTTTCTAAAAAATATACTGAAGTATATATAGGATAAATGTTATATACAATTTGCTTCAAAATAATTTAATAGGAAACAGTTTTTAAGACGTTTATAGTAATAAAAACAAAAAAGAACTGGTTATAATTTAATTATTGCTGCAGCTGGGTTTAAGAATTTTTTGTTACTTATGTACATGGAATTTTTCAAAATAAAAAGTGTAACAAAAACAAAACCAGTTTATAGAATACCACCTTGGATGCACTTACAGCTCTGTTCTAGACCTTTCTCAATTTGCCTCCTGGAATTTACTGTTTGCTCCATTTATTTTCAATTTTTGTGATAGCTCTATGAGCCAAGAATCATTATGGTGTGGAAAAATATTAATAAGAAGAATAATAGCTTGTATTTATTGAATACTTGTTCTGTGCCTACCCTGGTCAAAGTAATTTGTTTTCATATTTCATTTAATCTTCATAAGAACTTTATGAACTATGTCTCAGTACTTATTTTATGGATGAAAAAACTAAGGCTCTGAGATATGAATTACCCTACCAGGGGCCTATAAGAAGTAGTATGTCAACTTATACCTCACATGTTTCCCAGGCTCTGCTAACTCTAGAAGGTACCATTTACCAATGAACACCTATCTAGTTGGCACAGGAATCTTCAAGAAACCAAGAAAACAGCCTCATATACCTCCATATACCAAATCTGAAGAATAGCTATGATACATCCTTTTTATACATGTTAACATTATGCAAGGCCAGAAGGATGCACATCTTTCCTTTTATGATCTTAAATCCAAAATAAGAGAACACAAATGTCAACAGATGTAATGAGGCATTTATTTTTTGACATAAGAAGAAAATGGATAAAACAATAATAAAACAAGCAGAAGGGAAGAAAAAAATAAGCACTGGTTGGGTACCGACTGTACTTGATACTTAGCATATGTGCTATACTGCTATTTACAATCCCAAGTTCTTCAGGAAAGGGTAGACTTAATTAAGTAAATAGAATTTGGTTTCTTTTGAGAACATCAATGGTCAGCTTTAAAGAGATGGGAGACTAAGACATGAGACTTCAATGTTCTCAAAAAAATCCAGAGGGGGGTTGAGAATTTGGGCAGAAGGGATCACCTAAAGAAGGGATTAAGGAGATGTCAGATTATTAGAACACCATAAAGATACTGTGGAGGGAATATATACACATATGTATATACACATATGTAGTGTTGCAGATTGGATAGTGAACTGTTTTCAGTTACTTTTTTTCACATGAAAATTCTAAGGGAGCTTGCTTCTAAACAACTGAGGGAGCACAATACAAGTGCAAGATGTTCCCATGTACTTATGATGATCCAAGCCTAAAACTGTTTTGGTTTTAGAATTGTATGCAGGGCAATGGTGGCACACACCTTTAATCCCAGCACTTGGAAGGCAGAGGCAGGTGGATTTCTGAGTTCAAGACCAGTCTGGTCTACAGAGTGAGTTCCAGGACAGCAAGGGCTGCACAGAGAAACCCTGTCTCGAAAAAAATAAAAATAAAAAAAAAATAGAATTTTGCAAAATTGATACACATGCATGCAAACTGCACTTCTGAGTTTTGACATGTTCTGCAGCTATTGCTTTTGAGACTAGTGAAGTTATCCTAGGCAGAGGCAATGAGCAACAGCATAGAATAAATAACACATATTCTGCAGTATCCTATAGTAAGTACTCAACACATTCTCAATTTATGATAATTATAGCCTATCATATAACCCCAGTAAATCAGGATTATCTGTACATATAAATTACCGAAAAGCTTGCTAGATTCTTCACTAGCCCTTGTGGCTCTGCCAAACCCAGGGTGTGAATTTACCCATTCTTTATTTCTTTTTCTCCCACGTTACTCCTACCATAAGACAATGTTCAGAATCCTGATGAGATGGGTCTGGGTCAAATGTTTCTATTCCTAATGGACTTATTTTGATATTTCTGAATCATCCTCATCAAGGAAATTTTCTAAGATACCACTAAATATCTTAAAACATTGATTAATTACCATGAACTGTTATATCTGCCTAGATGATTGAAAATGTTGAAATTCGATTTTTCTCTCCAGTGAGTTTCTGAGACCAGAGCAGCCAGCCGGGAGGCACAGGCCCCACGAGTCCCAGGAGAGCCACAGGGCAGCAGGGGCAGGATCAGCTCAGCTTCTGAGTGACAGAAGAGGATCAGAGTCCTTCTCTACCCCTTCCCTGCAAGTGGAGGGCCTACCTCCAGGGATTGCCTTAAGCCAGAGACTCCAGCTAGAGCCGCCATTTTCTCTCTGGTGAGTTTCTGAGACCTGAGCATCCAGCAGGGAGGCACAGGCCCCACAAGTCCCAGGGGAGCCGCAGGGTGGCAGGGACAGGATACTCTCAGCTTCCAAGTGACAGAGCAGGATCAGCGTCCTTCTCTGCCCCTTCCCTGCAAGTGGAGGGCCTACCTCCAGGGAACTCCTTAAGCCAGAGACACGGGCGAGAGCCGCCATTTTCTCTCTGGTGAGTTTCTAAGACGGGAGCAGCCAGCCGGGAGGCACAGGCCCCACTAGTCGCAGAGGACTTGCAGGGCGGCAGGGACAGGACAAGCTCTAGTCAGAGACACTAAGAACATCTAACACCAAAAAGCAAGAGATGGCAAAAGGCAAACACAAGAATCCTACCAACAGAAACCAAGACTATGTGGCTTCATCAGAACCTAGTACTCCCACAGCAGCAAGTCCTGAATATCCCAAAACACCGGAAAAGCAAGAATTGGATCTAAAATCATATCTCACAATGCTGATAGAGGAACTTAAGAAGGACATGAATAACTCCCTTAAAGAAATACAGGAGAATACAGGTAAAGAGGTAAAAGCCCTTAAAGAGGAAACAAAAAATATCCCATAAAGAATTACAGGAGATCACAAGTAAACAAGTAGAAGCACTAAAGAGCAAACTCAAAAATCCCTTAAGGAACTGCAGGAAAACACAAACAAACAGGTGAGGGAATTGAGTAAAACCATCCAGGACCTAAAAATAGAAGTCGAAACAATAAAGAAATCACAAAAAGAGTCAACTCTGGAATTAGAAATCTTAGGTAAGAAGTCAGGAAACATAGATGCAAGCATCAATAACAGAATACAAGAGATAGAAGAGAGAATCTCAGGGGCAGAAGATAACATAGACAATATTGAGCGAACAGTCAAAGAAAATGCAAAAAGCAAAAAGACCCTAACCCAAAACAACCAGAAAATCCAGGACACAA
>NW_022196900.1:70061201-70061582 GCF_008632895.1 Mastomys coucha | reverse complement strand
CTTTACCAACCCTATATCTGATAGAGGGCTAATATCCAAAGTATACAAAGAACTCAAGAAGTTAGACTACAGAGAACCAAATAACCCTATTAAAAAATGGGGTACAGGGCTGGAGAGATGGCTCAGCCGTTAAAGGCTAGGCTCACAACCAAAAAAATGGGGTACAGAGCTAAACAAAGAATTCTCAATTGAGGAACACCAAATGGCTGAGAAGCACCTAAAGAAATGTTCAACATCTTTAGTCATCACGGAAATGCAAATCAAAACAACCCTGAGATTCTACCTCACACCAGTCAGAATGGCTAGGATAAAGAACTCAGGTGACAGTAGATGCTGGAGAGGTTGTGGAGAAAGAGGAACATTACTTCATTGCTGGTGGGA
>NW_022196900.1:70056388-70060458 GCF_008632895.1 Mastomys coucha | reverse complement strand
CTCGGCCCTGTGAAAGTTCTGTGCCCCAGTGTAGGGGAATGCCAGGGCCAATAAGTGGGAGAGGCTGGAGCGGCAGGCATGTGGGGGGGAGGCAACAGGGGTTTGTTTTTATTGTTTTTGTTTGTTTCTTTGTTTTTTGGAGGGGAAACTAGGAATGGAGAAATTTACATGTAAATAAAGAAAATATCTAATAAGGAAAAAAATAAAATAAAATAAAACATATTACCATAGACAAGCAAAAAAAAAAAAAAAGAAATGTTGAAATTCAAATCACAGAGTGCAGACCACAATAATTTAATTTTTTACAATTAATGGTCCTCTGACTGCTAGGTTTTCCAACAGTATTCTTTAGCAATTTGGGAGCATTTTTATATTCTAGCCAGAAATAGAAAAACTATTCTTATAAATGGTCACATGATAAATATCTTTGTGGACTATATTTTTTTTCTGTCACACCTATTCAACTCTGACACTACAGCAAAGATATTTCCCAAATAATTGTACTATTAGACATTTATTTACATAATGACAATAAGCCAGGTTCAGGGCCATAGTCTAGTGTGTTAGAAAACTCATTTTCTTTGTTGGTAGTAGAAAACTCCTCATTTTCCTTATTGGTAGTATCTTTCCTTGTGTAATCCTTGATGAGATTATCTTTAGAATATAATAAGCCTCCTCTCCACTGTTAATAAATTTCCCAAGTCTGCAACATTAAGAATCCTGAGCTTCTGCAGAGCCAAGTTTTTCATGGTAAGATCTACCCTGATCCACAATGAATGCTGGAACCAGTAAGATGGCAACTGAATCTCTGTCTGGGTCCTTCAGTGTGAGACTCCATTGCCAAGGCCATAAAAGCTAGTAGATATTCAAAGTGTAGGCATACAAGTTCATATTAATCCTTAGTGCCATTCTTCTCTATTACATACATTTCATTGTTTTACTGATATTCTTCAAGGACATGGAGAAATCTTTTCCAATAGAGCTATTTTCTGATCATAGCATCTAGGATATCACAGAGATCAGACTGGTAATTTGCTGTAGACTGTGTTTGCTGTGGGGACCTCTTTTTCCATGGGGTGATTAGAGCTCTGGCCTGGTGGGCAAAGAATTCAGCGAGTGACAAACAGAGACAACACAAGGGAGTGCAGAATCTGAGTGTATTTGCACAAAGTAAAAATCAGGCTTATATAGTATACAGAAAACAGGATGAATATCAGGGACCATGTAGGCAGGTAGTGGTCACATCAAAGTCAGTAAGATCATATAGCCAGATGCAAAGCGGATGAGAAGTAGTGTCCTTCCTCCTGGGCTATCTTGGCAGCCCCAAGATAAATTCTCTGGATTTGTCTGAGGCAAGCACCTGGAGGTCCCATTCTAGCAGTCCTTGAGAATATCCCTGGCTGTAACATAGATAATTAGTGACAGAAGCCCTTCAACTTCTCTCTGGTATATAAAGCAATTCTGCCTTGTGTGGGACTGCTCGGATAAGGCAGCTTCCTTGTAAAGATTCCAAGCTAATTACAGATAGGAAATCAATTAGGATCATTGAAACACTGTTTCAATAATGTTGAATCTCACTTTTATCTATTTATGAATCATTTCTTAGAGCACCTATATGCCTGAACAAAGAAAGCACACAAATCTCTCCACAGACTTTTGCAGAGACCAGTCTGGAACACATCTGAGTTAGGAGATACCAGCAATTGAATACCCAGGAGGCAACCTCCCTTTGAAGCCATACACCTCAGGTCCATGATCAGGCCTTCAAGCCTGACATGCAGACTTTACTGGAGTAGATGAGTGGGTGTGGCAGTAATTCTTAAAAGACATTCAATGTAAATACCTGTGTTAAGAATATAATTCCCACAAGAGCTAAGGATCTGTCTGGCAGTAACTTGAGTAAGAGTCTAAAGGAGGGTATGGTTAATATTTTTTGGTAGCCAGCAAGGAGGCAGTGGGAGTTATATTTAATAATATATAATACTGATACTATGAACTAAGAAAGTTTTAAAGATAAGTCATTCTAAAATTCAATTTAAATTTTACTGTGGTACATTATAACCCAAGCCTTGTTTCATCCGATCTCAACTATAGTACACATTCAGAGGCCTGTGTGAGTGGAGATGGGCAGGAAGAGCTGACCAGCTCACATCCTCATTGGTTCTGCTTCTGTCTTACTGAGGCCCTGCCACTACCCTAGCACCCTCTACTGTATTCTACATAGAGGATCTTATTTCACTAAAACTCTATCATGATACCCCTTTGTTTAAAATCCTGACTAGATCCCTTTAGGTTTTGAGAAAGTTCTAAACTCTTCAATCTTATATTTAAAATTCTGTTATAACTGTAAGAGTCTCAAACTCTGTACCCCTCCCATCTCTTCTCTATGTTCTATATACTCAGAATAGTAAAATATCTCTAATTACCTAAATGTAGCATGCACCTGTTCATCTCTCCAGTGCAGCTCCCATCCTTGGAATGTACTTTCTTTCTATGGTTTCCTGCATGTTTGTTATATTGCCAGCATAGTTCTTTATATCACTTAAAAATGGCCCCATGGTCTTGTCCCCAAGCTCATACAACCTAACTTAGAAGTTTCTGTTAAATTTTAGCCAAATACTATTTAACTTTTCTACGTACAATATTATATTGTGATAATTTATTGATTGGCCTTAACTCACCCTTACAAATTCCTTAAGCATAGGAACTGAATATCCTTCTTTTTTCTATCAAGACACTTCAAAATGGGCCTGGTATAGAGTAAGGATATCTAGTCATGATAGTTACTTTGGATACAAATGGACAAAATTCTCAAACTCAAAGAAAAGTTAAGAGATGTCTAAAACTACTATTTTGAAGTATATTTTGCATGTTTGTACATTACATACAAATTTAATCATCCAGTTGAACTCTTTCTGATGTTTATGCTGTAAAATCCATCTATATTGTGGTTGCATAATATGCATCATGCTCATTTTTGCACAGCATTTTGAATTATGAATATAATGTATTTATCCATTCTATATATATTCTGCTGTTGATGGACATTTAGTTACTTTCCAACAGCTTGAGGCTTGAATAAATGGTGCTCTATGGCATGTCTTTAAGTAAATATCAACATACATTTCTGTTAACTCAATGATAGTAGTATAATTTTTATGTACATACATACATATATATTCTGAATACATGCATACATATATTCAGCTTTATTAGATACTATCAAATGTTTCTACTAAGAGATTTCATAGAAAACTTCTTTAAATTCATAAAGCATGTTAGGCTCATAGAAAATTTCTATGTAAATACAAAGTACTTATTAACTCAATGCTTCATTTGCACAAGATCATCTTGTTCCATGGCAATTAAAAATAACATCTTTGATTAGATGAAATCAAATATCAACTGAGATTTGCATTTATAATCTAGATATGTCACACTCTTCCCTGATCAAAATTAGATTTAGACAAAATGTGCCAGTGAAAGACAAGTGCTAATGTGCCTATTTGAAAAGCACATTAGGTCATGTATGTTCAGTATCATTTAATGCTGTCCTTACAGCATCATGGTTAGTCAAGTGATGGGAAAGCACACCCAAATCCTATATTTTCTATACCTCTATTGTACATTTTGTAGTAAACATATATTTAAAAATTAATTCAGTAATAATAATAATCTCTATTTGTATTCTCATGAATATTCTTTGATAGAAAATCTTTGCATTCATTATTTTGTTTAATATGCAAGTATATTAATGAGTCTTTGTACATAAAATCTAAATTTGTAACTTTAATAAAGAAGTACAGGGCTGGAGAAATGGCTCACTAGTTACGAGCAATGACTGCTCTTCCAGAGGTCCCGAGTTCAATTCCCACCAACACATGGTAGCTCACAACCATCTGTAATGGGATCAGATGCCCTCTTCTAGTGTATCTGAAGAGAGTGACAGTGTACTCGCATACATTAAATAAATAAATATATATAAAAAAAAGAGAGAAAGAAGGAGCCCGGTGCCCTTCCTAGAATTCTGAGACATAACTGTCAGCTGAGCCTCTGTGGGAAGCCTGCCT
>NW_022196900.1:70053214-70055634 GCF_008632895.1 Mastomys coucha | reverse complement strand
AAAAAAAAAAAAAAAAAAAAAAAAAAAGAGAGAAAGAAGGACAGGATACAATCCATAGGGGGAAAAAAGAAGCCAAATAAGAAGGAAGGCCCGAGAGAGGATATTTGAATCTTTCTCAGAAGGGAAAATAAAATAAATATTGAAGGTGGATAGAGGGAAGGAACTGGGTGAGACAGAGTAGTGGGAGGGGAGGTCAAATATAGAGAGAGCAGGGGAGAGAAAACAGAAATTAGCAGGGCAGGCAGGGAGACCTCAGGGTGCTATGTGAACTCCTGCTTGAGACTCCTAGCAGTGAGGGATATGGATCCTGAAGTGGCCACTACCTATAGCCAGGTAGGACTCTCGGAGGAGGGATAAGGACAGCATCTTACCCCAAGACTTTCAACCAAAATGTGTTCTGCCTACAAGATGTTCAGGGATGAAAATGAAGCAAAGATAGAGGGAATGGTCAACCAATGACTGGCCAAAATTGAGGCCTACCCCATGGATAAGGATCAATCCCTGACACTATTAATGATATTCTGTTATGCTTGCAGACAGGAGCGTAACTGTCCTCTGAGAGGCTCCACCCAGAAGCCAATGGAAACAGATACAGAGACCCACAACCAAACATTAGATGGAGCTCTAGGAGACTTGAGGAAGAGTTGGTGGAAGGACTGAGCAACCGAAAGAAAACAGGGACTCTGTAGAATGACCAGCAGAGTCAACTAACCTGGACCCCGAGGTACTCCCAGAGACTGAACCACCAACTAAAGTGCAAACCTGGACTGGACCTAAGCCCCTGAGTATATATATCAGACGTACAGCTTGGTCTTCATTAGGTTTGCCCACCATCTGAAGTGGGGGCTCTCCTTGAATCTGTTACCTGCCTGTGGATCCTTTCCCTAGCTGGGCTCACCTGTCTGGCCTTAGTGGGAGAACATGTGCCTAGTCCCACACTAGGATAGGGAGTACAGATAACAACCCAAGGGAATCCCCCTTCTCAGAGGAGAAAGACGGAGGGAATGGGGGTATGATCTGTGTGAGGGGTACTGGGAGGAGAAGGGCACTGATATTGGGATATATAGTGAATAAATAATTCACAAAAAGAAGAAAATCGTGCTACAGATATATTTTACTTTTTGTTTATAAATCTATCCATATAAATGTATATTAGACTTTTAATTTTCTACATATTGTTGGAATAGATATGTCAAATTTCTACTTTGTAATATTTCAATATATATGCAGAAAGTATTTTCAAAATAAGGCTAAATATATTATTTCTTATAATGTTTATTATTGCTTTATAGAAAAATTCAAAATGTTTTCTCAGTTTTTGAAATATATAATGTATATTTTTAGTTCTAGACAACCTACTATGTAACAGAATGCCATAATTATGCAATTTCTTGTTCCTAACTGTAACAGTAACACCTCATCAACATTTCCACAAATCTCCCCATGTCTATTCCCTCATTTCTCTGGTAATCAGTTCTAAACTCCAACTTTTACTAGACTGTAGATTCCACATTTTAGCAAAATAATGTGGTACCTGTCTTCCTGGGTTGGGCTTAATTTAGTTAAAATAATGATACTTACTTTCACCCAGGTTGCCACAAATACAGGACTTCACTTTGTCCTGTACAAATGGTATTATATTGTGTATATGTATCATGTGCTTTTAAACAATTTATGAGCTAGTGTTTATTTCCATATTTTGGGAATGGTGAATGCTGCTACAATGAAAAGAGGATGTAGATGTCTCTTCAACCTACAGATTTCATTTTCTTTGAATACGGGGTTACCAAATTGTGTGACTGATCTACCTTTTCCTTTTATTTTTTAATTATTATTTATTTTATTTATTTACATTCCAAATGTTGTGCCCCCTTTCCAGGTTTTCACTCTGCAAGCTCTCCACCCCACCCCCTCTCCTTTGCCTCTAAGTGGATGCTCCCCCACCCACCCATCTCCAGCATCCCCCTTCGCTGGGGCAACAAGCCACCCCACAGGACCAAGTGCATCGGCTCCCATTGATGCCAGTTAAGGCAGTCCTCTGCTATATATGTAGTGGAAGCCGTGGACTGGCCCGTGAATAGTCTTTGGTTGGTGGTGTAGTTCTTGGGAGCTCTGTGGGGTCCGGGTAGTTGATATTATTGTTCCTATGCGGTTACAATCCATTTCTCCTGCAGTCCTTCCCCTAACTCTTCCATTGGAGTTCCAGGACTCTGTCCAATGGTTGGCTGTGAGTATCTGCGTTTGTCTTAGTCAGGTGCTGGAAAAGCCTCTCAGAGGACAGCTAGACCAGGCCCCTGTTTGCAAGCACTTCTTGGCATCAGCAATAGTGTAGTGGTTTGGTGTCTGCAAATGGGTTGGATCCCCAGGTAGGATGGTCTCTGGATAGCCTTTCCTTCAGTCTCTGCTCCTTTTTTTTTTTT
>NW_022196900.1:70036731-70053204 GCF_008632895.1 Mastomys coucha | reverse complement strand
TGCATTTCCCTTTAGACAGGAACATTTCCGGGTTAAGGATTTTGAGATGGGGTTAAGGATTTTGAGATGCATAAATGGCCCTGTCCTTCAATTAGGAGCCATGTCTATCTACTGGTGGTGGTCTCTTCAAGTTCTATCTCCCTGCTGTTGGATATTTCAGCTAATGTCATCCCCATTGGGTCTTGGGAGCCTCTCATATCCATAGCTTTTACTTTCAGTGTAAAACTAAACTCACTAAATCTAATAGAACAGAAAGTGTGTGTGTGTGTGTGTGTGTGTGTGTGTGTGTGTGTGTGTGTGTGTGTGTGTTTTATTTTAGAAAATGTGAAAAGCAGCTTGGGGGAGAAAATACCAGCAAATGGAGAAAACGGACTAATCGTTCTAGCTGTTACAGGAGTAAAATAGGGAACAAAGTCTTGTTTCTATACAAGAAAGCCTAACTCCCTCTCGTATTTCAGGTATTAGAGCCCAATAAACGTCAATAAATACACCATCTCATTCATTGGTATGGAATTTATCTACCCACAAGTTTCCTCTCAGATGAGTTTTCTTCTTTTTAAGAAAAACAAACCCTTCTTTACTTGTTATTTGTTTTATAAATTAAATATTTAATAAGTTTTAAATTGAAATAGAAATACAACACTTTCCCCCTCTCTCTTCCCTCCAGCTGATCCCAGTACCCCTTCCCAACCTTGCAAATGTGCCCCATTCTCAAGCTGAAAACCTTTTTATTATTGTTACATACATGTATATGTATATTTATGCACAAGTATATATGAATACAACCTGTCCTTTTTGTTGTTTGTGCACATATGATTTCAGTGCTGACCATTCTACATTGTGCTTTCTCCTTTAAAACTTGCAGCTCTCATTTTAGGTTACTAGCCTTTCGAAGCACATTTCCTGAGATCTCCTATTATTATTATTATTATTATTATTATTATTATTATTATTATTATATATCATGGAATCTAATATTTTTCATACTACTCACAGCAGGTACCACATAGTGTTACTGATATTCATTTGAAAGGTACATTTTCTAGTATTCTATATGCTTCATGGTAGCAGAATTATGTCTAACTATTCACCAACTCGGTATTTAAATTTTTAGTTTGAAACTAAAAATGTCTGATAAATAAAAAATTGCATCCATTAAATTCAGTATTAAGTATAAAATAATTATCTTGATTATTATCTTTCTACTATAGGCAGTATATAAGAACAAAAGAACATACATTCTATTTTTACACAGAATGAAAGGAATGGATTAGTCACAATGAATTTTTAAATAAATGAATAATAAATAAATAAACAAACAAATATTAAAGTCCATGGTGATTATAATAAATCTCCTTTGAAGTATGTTCTGGTCCAAAGAATCTTTAGCTATGGGATGAAAAGACCAAGAGGAGACAGTTCAAATCTTCATGAGGATCTACACTTCTCAGACTAGTTTGAACTTGCATGTAAGATATCCTCAAGATCTACTGAAAATATCTTAAGATAACCTGATTGTGCACAGAACAAAAATAAATCTGGATTTACCTTGTCATTGTAAATTGATTATATAAGGTAACTGGGAAGATTTGGTAAGTTTGGCCTGTTCACTGAGACAGATATTTTCATTTTAAATGAAGAAACTAACACTCAGTAGATTAAATTCTCCCAAATAACCACACATATCCAGTACTTGAAGAGATGAGATCTGAATTCTTGCTTGCCTGTTTCCAACGCCTGTGCTTTTTCTACTATGCTTTTCTGTGTTTATTTGAGAAAGCTATGTGGACTAAATATGTCAAATGTGCTGGGTCTATAAAATATGCTAATGATGTTTGGGAGAGGAAACGATTCATTCTAACTGTTATAATTAGAGAAGATTTTCTTGTGGATCTGAAATTTGAGCTGAACCATAAGGATCAAGAAGGATTGCAACAGATGAAAATAGTAGAGAGGGGGAGTATGGAAGTGATGCCAGCAGAGAGAATTGCTGGAGGGTTCCAGAACATAAGAAGGATCTAGCATAGGCCTTGAAAGAGAATAGCCATTGAGGAATCAGGTGAGTATGACAATAAGAAGTCCATCAAAACTCAATGATAAAAGTAAAGTGAAATTATAGAAGCTCAAGACAAAAAATAAAAATCCTAAGTGCTAGCAAACAGAATGATGCATTACTCACATACCATCATAATTAAGCCAAAAGCAGAACTTTCACAAGTAAAATAAAATGCCAGAAAATACTGCTACAAATTAAGAAATGAAGATTAAATATAATATTCACTTTCCAATAACTTAAGAGGTAAGAAATAACTGTATTTTCCATTGTTACAAAAGGATAATTTACCAACCATGGACCCTCATTGAAAGTACTAATAATAGATTATTTCTATGAATAAAAAATGAATCTAGTAGGGCGGTGGTGGCGCATGCCTTTAATCCCAGCACTTGAGAGGCAAAGACAGGCGGATTTCTGAGTTCAAGGCCAGGCTGGTCTACAAAGTGAGCTCCAGGACAGCCAGTGCTGTACAGAGAAACCCTGTCTCAAAAAACCAAAATAAATAAATAAATAAATAAATAAATAAATAAATCTAGAGGTAAGGATTGGGGTTTAAAGACAAAGGTAAAATAAAATGCTAATGTATACTGGTAAATGTGGTTTACATCCATAAGTATAATTACGACTTGTTCTGGCATTGAATATTCTTAAGAAAAATGGGGAGAAGTAATCCAGAGAAGTTTCTTGCTTCATCCTCAAAATGCAAAAAAAAAAAAAGATATAATTTGAATAATATTATAATTTGTTAGAAAAAGAGGTAGTAAAGAACATATATTACAAATTAAAAAATTATAATTAGAAACTGACTTCTAGAACACAGAGAAAAAAATTATCAGCCTAATACAGGAAAAACAAGAAGCAAACAAAACCTAAAGAATCCACAATATTTACTTTTGTTTTTCTCTTTGCCCTCAGCAAACCAGGCCAAGAATATTAACCAAAATACATTTGAAAAAATGGAATAAGGATCATGTAAGTTAAAGAGGCCAACAGAGTTTTCTAAAATTTAGATACCTGGCCACAGTTTATCCCTAACTTTTCTTCTGACAGAATAAAAACAATTCTCATTTCTTAAATAGCAATCACTAAGTACCTAACTCAGGCAGGGAAGATTGAGATGAATGGTGTCAATGTCCTTGAGGCGCTCATAGACTTATAATCCAAAAAGCAATTTTAATACACAGTAATAAGCGGAAGCACATTGTTTCAGGTCGTTTGATGATATAAAATAATACTTGAGCATGTGTAAACTATAATAAGCAAAAATTACTGGCTCACAATTCTGAAGGTTAAACAGTCTAGCATCAAGTCACAGAGATGGAAAGTTAATGCCATCAAAAAAGGCAATGGAGTAAGGTTGTAAGGTTGTATGATTGCAGAAGATAAGCAAGGATACACATAACATTTGAGAGGGAGAGGGAGAGAGAAAGAGACAGAAAGAGAGAGAGAGAGGAAGAGAGAGGAAGAGAGAGGGGGAGGGGAAAGAGAAGAAGAGGGAGGGGAGCAAGAGGGGGAGGGGGAGAGCAGCTATTGACAAAACAATTGACCATAGCAATAAGACTCACCTTACTTCAGAACATGTGTTCTCCTATGGTGTGCTACACCATATGGCAAGGACCTTCTTGTTGTCATCAAGTAGAGGGAATGAAAGTGTTCTAGTTCTCTTCTATTGTGCTATATATAACACAATGACCAAAAGGAATATGGATAGAAAATTGTTTATTTAGCTTATACATTGAAGCACATCATAGAGATAAGTCATAGCTAAGAGTTTAGGGAGGGAACCTGGAGGAGGGAACTGAAGCAGAGTCATAAATGAATGCCACTTCCTAGATTCATCAATTTGAGTTCTTATGCAACCTGGGGACACCAGTATGGTAATGGCACCACACACAGTGTTCTGGGCCCTCTTTCTTTTGGGAGGGCTCTTATATTAATCACTAATACTTTATATCAAGAAAATGTCTCAAAAGCTTGCCTACAAGACAATCTGATAGAGAAATTTCCTCAATTGAGGTATTCCTTCCAAGATAACCCTGGCTTTTGTCAAGTAGACAAAAAAAAAATGACCAGCAGAGCAAGAGATGACTAAACATCCCCTTTTATGATGGGAATAGTATCATTCATGAGGGTGGGTGTTTCCCAGCCTAGTCACTTTTTAATGCCTTTCCTCAACAAAATCTATTTCAACATGAATTTTAGAGGTGATAAATATCCAGTTCATTAGAGTAATAGTACTTAGACAAGGGATAAACATAAAAATCTTAGCATATTCAAACCACAAAATACCTGGACAAGTTCATTCTACTTTAATATTTGTTTGGAATATATAAGATGAAAACTAATTAAGATAGTTGCGAACTGAGAATCAGGTAATTTTAAAAATATGGCTAACACTTTAAAGGAATATTTTTAAGACTGAAGCATGGCATTTAATATGTTACATAAAAGAAATAAATGTATACTATGAAGAAGCATTAAATTGAAATAAATTTAAAAACAGTTTTAAATTAATTTGTTTAGGCTATTCAAAGGTTAGTGTACTGAATGTGAAATATATTTAAATTAATAAATTTCATAGACTCAATAATATATACTCTCTATTATATAGGAGCAAAAACTGAGGTCAGAAATAAGATGCCTGAGGGTCTGTTGCCCTGAGAAAGGCAGCCCAACTGGTGATCCATCTCAAGGGGGGGCTCCAAAGCCTGACACTCTTACATGTGCTATGTTGTGCTTACAGACAGGAACCTAGCATGGCTGTCCTCTGAGAGGCCTAACAAGCAGCTGACTGAGACAGATGCAGATACTTACACCCAACCATTGGACTGAAGTAGAAGATCTCTGTGGTTGAATTAGGAAAAGCTTAAAGAAGTTGAGGAACAGAGCGACCCCAAAGGAAGAGCATCAGTCTCAACTAACCCGAACCCCTGAGATATCGCAGACACAGAGCTACCAAATAGGCAGCATATACAAGCTGGTCTGAGGCCTCCTACACATATATAGCAGAGGACTGCCTGGTCTGGCCTCAGTGGTAGAAGACACACCTAACCCTCAAGAGACTTGAGACCCCAGGGAATGAAGAGGCCTGGCAGGGTGGGGAGGATATCCTTATGGAGACAGGGGTGAGGAAAAATAGGTGAAGGAACTGTGGGATGGGGGACTGGGAGAGGAGGCAATGGCTAGACTATAAAGGTATAAAATATAAATAAAAATAAATAAAATTTTTAAAAAGAATTACCACAAAAGAGAAAGAAAGAAAGAGAGAGAGAGACAGACAGACAGACAGA
Source organism: Mastomys coucha (assembly GCF_008632895.1). Lineage (NCBI taxonomy): Eukaryota > Metazoa > Chordata > Mammalia > Rodentia > Muridae > Mastomys > Mastomys coucha. The sequence continues at coordinate 70,047,858 of NW_022196900.1, read as the reverse complement.
CAGAAAGAAAGAAAGAAAGAAAGAAAGAAAGAAAGAAAGAAAGAAAGGAGATGCCTGAAGTCGATCTATAATGCTACAGAAGCAGAGCTGAAATATAATGCAAGCCCATTATTCTATGAAATAGTGTTCAAGCTGAGACTATTCCAAATGGGAGATACAGGTAGAAGAGCTCTTGATATGGAGGAGAGGCCACAGTAACATCATCTGTAATAGATTTCAGATGTTTAAGATAAAGAAAATTATTTGACTAATATGAAAATTGCAAAATGTAGACTACTACATTTGCTAGTTGAAATAAAATCATATGCCCCATATGAGAAATTATGAATACATGCCCTCAGGCACTGGGGTAAGGCAGAGGAGGCAACAACCTTCATGCAACATTCTGGGAAGCAGCATTTTATCACTGTGGCAGGGGACTGACATTGGAGCAAGATCCCAAGATCATTCTTTCTGAGAGTTATCCACAAACTTTAGAAGGACCATATACACAAATTCAGAGGGTGTACATTAACTGTTTCTTTAAAAGAGAAGATATTCGTGATTGTGACTTCTAGAATTATCTGCCTTCACCTATTCTTTCCCAAAGAACTAGTCTCTCTGTACGCTTATTATTTAGAATCTCCAATTTTTTTTCTTGACATTTGGAGCCTCATTTTTCAAATTCCAGCCTTACTATTAATGAAATCACTCATAACAGAAAGGCTCTTCATACTCTTTTCTTAAAAGTACCAACTGAGAAATATCACATTAAAATTGGGGAGCACATTCAGGATCATATAGGAATACAGGATCTGGAGAACACATGGAACCTCTGCTGAGTAGACCGGCCACCTTACCTGGTTGCCAGGTGTATCGATCAATACACAAGAGCCTTTCCTGGAAAAACCCTTCTAATAGCACCTTTGGTTTGGAACTTAACAATGCTCAAGAATGTGACTATTTTCCTTGGCTAAAAACTACTTATCAATTCATGTTTCTCTAGAAGGAACTTTCAAAAGAGAAGAAATATCAAGATTTCAATTAAATACTAGTTCTACCCAGGCTCTCATCTGAATAGAGAAATTTTAAAACTATCTGTTTACGAACAATTTTTAAAGTCCTAGCATGAGATATGTCAAGGAAAGGAGAGAAATTGAAAAGAAGCTGGTCTGCAAACAAAATACCTAGTAATATCACCATTAAAATGATGAGCAAGTAGGAAGAATCTAACACAGGAAATAATACAGAAGAATTAATGCCAAGAACCCTCTAAGCTTGACTTTAAAAACTAGGACAAATTGTAGCTCGGATACTTGGAGAAACTCATCAAGACTCTGAGGATTTCCTGAAATGTTTGGTAATCATTCAAATCATCATTCAGTGAACAGCTTTTGTGGCATCTGAGTTGCCACAGAATGAAAAGTGGATGTCCCCAAGTCACTGTGTAACAATTATTTCAAGGAGAAAAATTCAGAGGAGTCATCTAAATTTTCTTCCACAATAAAGTGGAATATTTGCCTCAATCCTTTCCAGAGGCAGTTAAGGAAATATATGTAATTTAGTGAAACTTCAGTAAGTTTTCTGATTCTACATTTGTTCTACAATAAAATAGAGCCCCAACTGTCACAAGGGTAGACACACCTGCAAAGCCATTCGTATTTGCTTTTGCATTTTCCATTACCATGTAAGCAATGTTAGTAGTTGAAAATGGCACTTATTTATTAGTTCTGAGATCCATAGATGAGATGTTGTATATGTCAAAACAAGTTTATTTGGGTATAGTTACAAAGGATAAATTCAACACATCAGCTAAACTAGGGATTCTGGGGAAAATATATTCTGTTTATGTGCCTAGGTATATATGTACATACGTATTTGTATTTGTATGCATGTGTATGCTTGTGTGTGTTTGTGTGTGTGTGTGAGAGAGAGTGTGCCTGTCAAGGTACCTGTGGAGGCTAGAAGAGACTGTTGGATCCTTGAAGCTAGAATTAACAAACAGGAACAACGTACCAAACGTTGATTTCAAGACCTTTTACTCTATATGAATTCCAAAACTTAGAGCAGCAGTTTTCACCTCTGGGTCATGATCCTTTTGGAAGCTGAAAGACTCTTTGACAAGGGTTGCCTAAGACCATCAGAAAAAAGTTATTTTCATTACAATTCATAACAGTAGCAAGCTTACAATTATAAAATAGCAACAAAACTAACTTTATGGTTAGGGGCCAACACAGCATGAGAAACTGTATTATAATAGGGTCCCAGCATTAGGAAGGTGGAGAACCACTGCCTTAGAGTCTCTCCAGTTTCTCCCTCCATCCAAATTCATCCTTCTCCCCACCAATTTTCAACCAATCCTCTACTGGTTCCTCTATTTCAATCTAAAAACATGTTCCTACTTCTCTTAAATCATCTCAAAATCTGATTGTGTCATTTTGTTATTATTTATTTAGTTAGTTAGTTAGTTACTTTATATCCAGATTCCAGCTTGCCTTCCCTCCTCTCCTCCCACTCCCTTCCTCTCAACCCCCATCCTGCCCCTCCTCCTCTTCTCTCAAGGGAGAAGGGAGGTCTCTCAAGGATATCAACCAGCCTTGTCCTATCAAATTTGATTGTGTTTCTGACACATGGTAAAGTTTATTTCTTCAACTCCAATAGATACTGTTTTCATCTCATTTTCAGCTTGATTAACTGATGAACCTGCGTCTTTAGTCATGCCCTATGCCAATATATAATCACAAAAATGTTATAATAAATTATAAATCATAAAATGATATGTAATTCCAGAACTTAAAACACTTTAATATGGTGCAAATACCCAAAAGGTCAGTAACAATCTCCTGGTATTTGCAGCCTTGTATATTTTATGTTTTTAGATATTTTCTGATATTGCTATATAAGCCAATCCTTTAATTACACAAGGACTTAGAATTCTTTGAGATGTAGTATCAGTACTAGATTATATAACATGTTACTATATTATCTTTACTACATTCTATGTATTTCTCATGCCTATGTGTTCATCCAATTATCTTTTATGTATTTTAATTTTTTTCTACCTAAAGGGTTCTTCCCTTATACTCTGAAGGGCAAAATAAACTGTTCTCTTTTCATGAACATGACTCTTTAAGACTGTTCATATAAGACATGTTTCCTACCTGACTAAATATAAGGAATAGAACCCAGACGTAACTTGTATAGAAATTTCTAAGAGAAGATGATATTTCATTCTTTCACTTCCTTCCCAAGTCTTTGCTGAGTTACTTCTCTAAGTGTGATAACAACAAAAACAGGGCTGTTCTCAAGGTTCTCCTTAGTATATATTTCTAAAAGCTCTCAATTTCCATTAACATAGCCAAGTTCAAATAGGGGAGATGCTTATGTGAGGGAAACCTGCCACAGTGGGCTGGAGAGGTAGCTCAGCAGTCAAAAGCTCTTGATGCTTTCAGAAGACCTGAGTCCAGTTCCCAGCTTCCAAATCCAGCAACTCACAGCTACCTGTAACTCCAGCTTCAGGAGACCATATGCCCTCTCTGGAATCTCTGAATTGTACACATGTTTATATGCACAGAGGTATATGCAGATATACATATATAAAAACAAAGCAAATGGTTAAGAAAGATAAATTTAGCTCTTCCAATTTCATGTTTGTTTCTCACTGTGTAGCCCAGTCTGAAGACATGTTTAAGAAGGAAGACTAATGACTGATCACACAGAGATCGTGAGTGGCGGCTAAGGCTACGGAACGCTGCTTTCCCTCCTTAACAGGTTACTGTTTTAAGGTGTCACCATCCAATTGACAAGTTACTTAAAAAGTGATTTAAAACAATGTAACCAACGAAAGAGTACACATGGAGAAACCCATGGCTCCAGCCACAAATGTAGCAGAGGATGGCCTTCTTAGGCATCAGTGGGAGGAGAGGCCCTTGGTCCTGTGAAGGCTTGATGCCCCAGTGTATGGGAATACCAGGGCAGGGAGGTGGGAGTGGGTAGGTGGGTAGGGGAGCACCCTCATAGAAGCAGGAGGAGGGGGATGGCATAGGAGGTTTCCAAAGGGGAAACCTGGAAAGCAGATAACATTTGAAATGTAAATAAATAAAATATCCAATAAAAAAAAATGTTGTATTCCTCCTAAGCCACTTACAATAAGAAAATAGAACTGTTAAGTTCTAGTTAGAAGTTGGCAAATACTGTATCACTAATCCATCTTCTGGATGACCCCTCACAGTCATTGATCTAGCAAACTGTGATATGACATGACAATTGACAAAGACACCTTTTTAGAAATCTTCCCAAATAAGATCTTGAGTCTTTTATACTCAACTCTCCTAATCTCCTTTGACCAACATTAGCTAACAGCCAGTAAAACAATAAAATAAATAAAATAGAGTATTTCTCATACTCTCAATTCTCAAAGCAATAAAGTTAATGATGTGTTGCCCATAAAATTTCTCATTTTCTTTTATGTCAGAAATTGGCCATAAATGAAACAATGAAAAAGTTACAGCTTCCTCAAATGTGTCTAATCAGTTAAAGAACCATTAATTAATGGGGCTGGATAGAAAGCTTTGAAACTTACTCAAAACCTCATGCCCAGAATTACACAGGTAAAAATTCTTTAAACCTTGTTCATAAAATTACAGAGTGGCAATGAGTAGTTTACAGTTTTATAACTCTGATTTACAGTTATAGTTTACAGGGAAAGGAATCAATTGATGCCTATAAGGAAACACAGTTTCCCAAAGTTTCATAATAAATGAAAGCTAAGAGAGGCACCATATTTCCTGTTTCTTCCTCTGGCAACCTGCCCATGGACCGTCTACAGCTTCAGTGACCACAAGCATTATTTGAGGATTTTACTCTAGTATCCCACTCATATCAGCCTGGAAGAAAAAAGTCATTTGAGAATAAACTAAATCCTAAAGTAAAAGCTTTGTCCCAAGTTGCTAAAGAGGATTAATCCATAGCATAGAAGTGTGAAAACATACTGTAGAAACTAGTGACAGAGACAAATAAAACCCACTCATCCTTTGATAGTAATGTGGCAGATAGGAAGCAAATGCCTCCTTCCCCGAGTTTATAAGACATACAGAGATGTAAGGAGGTTAATTCCAATTCAACATTAGGAAGCTGCTTTTTACCACAGCTGCCAAATCAAAAACAATTTTCTTTGTAAAGTTAGAGTGATTGGAAATGATCAGACAGAGGACAAGTAACACAAAAGAGAACATGTTCATTTGACAGAAAGACTTATGAATAAATTCCAAACAGGAGCCCCCTTTCTGAATGTACTTCCCTCCTTAGTGGAAGCTTACTCCATGAGAAATCTGAATTAAGATTTGAGCATTGAGTCCTTTCTATTGTTTATTTATTTATTTATTTGTGTGTGTGTGTGTGTGTGTGTGTGTGTGTGCGCGCGCACGCGCGTGCGCGCTGCACTGTACTCAGGTTTAGAGATGACACTTTATTTTATTTTATTTTATTTTATTTTTAAACAGCACTGTAGCATGACCCCAGCCAGTGCTGAAGCTGAAGCGGGTTTATTTTTTTCCAGTCTCCTCTTTTTTTAATTAGATATTTTCTTTATTTACATTTCAAATGATATCTCTTCCCATTTTCCCCTCAAGAAAAACAAAAAACAAAAAAACCTGTCCCCTCTCCTCTCCTCCTGCTCACCAACCCACCCTCTCCCACTTCCTGGCCCTGGCATTCCCCTACACTGGGGCATAGAACCTTCACAGGGCCAAGGGCCTCTCCTCCCATTGATGAGGAACTAGGCCATCCTCTGCTATACATATGCTGCTGGAGCCATTAGTCCCACCGTGTGTACTCTCTGGTTGGTGGTTTAGTCCCTGGGAGCTCTGAAGGTACTAGTTAGTTCACATTGTTGTTTGTTCTAAGGGGCTGCAAACCCTTCAGCACCTTAGGTTCTTTCTCTAGCTCTTTAGCAGCTATTGTTAGTTTTTATTGTTTATTTTATTTACTTACATTTCAAATGTCCTCATTCCCAGTTTTCCCTCCACAAACCCCAAATTCCACTATCCCTTCCCCCTGCCTCTATGAGTCCTTCAAAACACAAAATTCTATATACCATCTGCCTTCACTACTACTTATTTAAGAGACACTTATTATGTAGCCTAGGCATGTTTCAAACTTGTTACAGGTCCTCCTGACTTAATATAATTTCAAGTATGAGATTCAACTTTGCAAGTGATGAATTTAGCAGTAATGTATTACCACACCTGGCATTAACAAGCTATTTCTTGTTAAATGAATTTGATGTACTAAGTTCTTAAATGGAGCAAATATGCATGTTAGGGTAGTGAATGTTACAAAAATAAATATAACATAGAACCACTTATAAAGCATATCTGAACCACATAAGGTACTCAGATACAATATGGTGACTTAGTGTGTATACCCTAGATTATCAAAGCCAATGTGCACATAACACTGAACATGATGTTCATGATTGCCATGTGGCAAAATATATATTATACCCTCTAATATTTTAGTATTTTTGTCTCAGAATTTGAACTAATTCTACTATTGTCAATTAAAGTTAAATTTATTTTAAAGGTAAGTTAAAATTATTACTTCACTTCTAATGGAGTGTAAGTAACTTTTCTCAGATCAGATTCTTAAAGAAAATTACTATTTATATCTTCTGTGTGTGTTCTTATGTGTGTATGTATCTAGCAACCTCAAATCATCAGGTATAGAAAAGGGGAAAAAGAACTGACATACATAGAATGTATGCTTCGTTCATTATTATTATGTATATTATCTTGAGAATAATGAAGTATCTTTGATTCTCTATATCTCATCTACAAAACTGGGGTAAAAATATCTTTCTAATTAAAACGACTTGGAAACTTTGAGGTATTTTATAAAGTATTTTAGCACTACAGAAAGTGTTTTTTGCTGGTCATAATTATTATCACGTTAATTGCAGCACTCTCTATGTTGCATTAACCTTATTATTAACCTCAGATATACAGTCAAATCCCAATTCCTATCTCCATGGCTCCACTTCTAGTTCAAGACACTATCCTTTATGTTGCTGTATCCCAATATTAGCCTTAAATGGCTTCTTTTGATGAATTTTTGGTGCTTTATAAATCAGATTGTATCCACTTATCACTGTGCTTATGATTATCTAAAATAATTGCTCTGATCTGGAAAGCCCTAGGCTATGTGGTCTGTTTCTTGTAGTTTCACCCACCATCCTTTTACATCTTATCTCTGGTCAGCTACCCATTGCTCATCATGACCAGCCACACTGTTTTTGAACATGTCAATGTCATAATATCTCTCGAGGTATTTTCATTGGCTATATCCTCTATAATAGCTCCACTAAGATAGTTCCTCTTCCCCTACTTACTTAGTTATTTTCCTCATTTAATTATGTCATTATTCCTAAATAATTTGGGGAAATATTTAGACATATTCACTATTACATCTCAACTTGTCACTCCTTAAAAACTCAGTTCACTTATTCAATACAGATCATTTCATTAAAATCTATTGTAACCCAGCTTGTCTTTTAAGTAAGAAGTCGTTTTTTCCTTTTATATGCTCATCTTCCAACACTTTCACACTGAATCAGGCAGGCCCAAGTACTTGGTGAAAGTCCAGGCAAGGATAGTTCCCTTATTGTAGAAAGCACTCTCTCAACATTATTAGGCTTGACCGCAAGATCTCTACCCAGCCTCACTAGGCCTCCTTTTCTGCCTTTAAACATTCACTAGACCCAGATTTTATTTTATTTTTTTATTAGATATTTTCTTTATTTACATGTCAAATGATATCTCTTCTCCTGGTTTCCCCTCCAGGGGGAAAAAACAAAAACAAAAACAAAACCCTGCTCCCTCCCCCCCACCCCCTGCTCACCAAGCCATCCTCTCCCACTTCCTGGCCCTGGCATTCCCCTACACTGGGGCATAGAAACTTCACAGGACCAAGGGCCTCTCCTCCCATTGATGATTGACTAGGCTATTCTCTGCTACATATGCAGCTGGAGCCATGAGTCCCATTATGTGTACTCTTTGGTTGGTGGTTTAGTCCCTAAGAGCTCTGAGGGTACTAGTTAGTTCATATTGTTGTTCAACAAGAGAATAAAATATGCCATGACCAACTGATACAAGGCTCTCGGTCACCAAGTAAACATGATTTAAGAATCCCTAAAAGATTTGTTTATTAAATTACATTTTACTTTTGACCAAATATTCATCAGAGTCCTAGCTTGAAAATTTTAAGGCATTAAAGTAAGCTACTGTATTATAAATAATTTCTAGAATTAATTTTTAACCTTCCTTTCCTGCTATGTGTCCCTAAAGAGTAACTCACTCCTTTTTCTGAACCACACTTGCCTCACCCATCTGAATTTGTTTTTAATATATAATGTAGTCAATATTAATTACAGATCATTAAATCTCCCAAGTTTTTCTGTAAAAACTTAATTTTGTTCATAAGCTTATCAGAAGTAGTAATTTAAAACTTTTATTTTTATACTGTTTTCTTTTTCTTTTTAATTTTCAGAATTAGAAATAGTGATACACAAAACCCATCCCAACTAAATCAGTTTCTGTTCATTCTAAGATTTTTTATAAGTCTAATATTCTTGTATTTTCTAATATAAAGATTATAATTTGAGTATCCAAATTTCCCTACATGTCAGTCATTACATTACATCAACCCGTGTCAATGTTTGGAGGCATCATATGGGAAAAAACATAAATTAAGGGAATGTAAGTCTAGAAACTTATATTATGATGAGCTCCTTAACCTCTCTTAAGATGCAAGGTTAAGAGGTTTTATAATAAGTACTTACAGAAAAATATTACTAGGCTCAAATGACTTATAAACCTGTAAAGTATGCAAAGTATAACATAATATTATACCACATTACAAGGATGGGGCCAAAGGCTGTTTATTTTTTTAGTTAGTAGTGGTAGAGAAAAAAAGATGTTCTTAAGCAGGGGTAAAAGAATCTGGCTCCCAGCCATGACTCTGTAGGTCATTAGCCCCTTATTAGCACAAGGTACAAAGTCACTTATTCTCCTTACAATCAGGAAGTTGGATATTTCCTGCTGTGATATTAGAGGGCAAAAGCTCTTTGAAATCAGAGGGTTTTTTTTAATCTCTGTATCTTCACTGCATTAAAGACAGCATATAATTTTTCATCACTGAATTTATACTGAACATAGTTTAGAATTATAGAATAAAGAAACTAAAGAAGAAGAATAGTTTTAATATCTGTTAAGAGAGAAATCAATAAGACTTGGTATGAATTGGTAACAGAAAGGGAAGAGAAAGAAATTGGCTGTATTACAAATGAAATAGGGACCAACTGACAGGACTCTAGCAAGAGGGATTCTAAAGTGAATATGGCTTGAATATGAAGCATTCCCCCAAGATCTCATGGGTAGGAAAAGGATTAGTTCTCAATGCAATGTTTAGAGCTCTAACTTTTGGGAAGTGACTGGATCAAGATAACTCTGACATAATCAGTAGATTCATTCACTGATAAATTCATAACCTGAAAGATTATTAGGAAGGAATAGAAATTAGGAAGTGGGGTCTAGTTGAGGAAGTATGCTCACTGGGGATAGATATTCAAAGTTTATACCTCTTTTACAATCAACGTCTCTATCTCTATGCTTCCTGACTACCATGAAGTGAGTGCCCTGTGTTCTGCTGTGTTCTTCCAGAATGTACTACTTTACTACTGGTCTAGAAACAGTGGAGTCAGCCAACATAGGCTAGAATCTATCAAACTATGTGCCATAATAAGTCCTTCCTCACTTACATTTTAAGAACACTTTTTGTAATATAAGAATATTCTAAAAACAGAGTTAATAAAATAAAAATGTTTTTATACCCCAGGGATGTTTAGCTTACAGAATTTGTTTTTTTAACATAGAGAAGAAGAGTCCTGGAGAGGAGTAGATTATCTGTCACAACTCTTTAATCAATAAATAGCATAAACCTTATATTAGAGTGTTAAAAACATAGCACATCACTTTGGAATACCCAGGTTTTTGTGTGGTTACAAGATTAGATATTTGAGAGTTATTAACTTGGGCTATTTTGGTTCTCACTGTGACTAAAGACTATGAAATAATTCATATGTAACAATTATAACTTCTAAAACTAAAAGACCCATAATTAGCCAAAACTGCAAAAGTATAAATCTCTTTAACTCTTCATCAGTGGAGGGGCTATCACTGTTGCATACATATATCTGTTCATACAACACAATTGTTGCATATCAGCTGTTGCATACATCAGCCCACAGATCTATGGTAGCCAGCACAGGATCAAGCTTGTCAAAATGACAGCATGGGTGGAGTAAGCTGCCCAAACTCTCATCCTGATGAGAAGAGCTACAGGCTGTTAATTGTTGCTGACTGAGGGAAACCCACTCTCCTTTGGTGACAGATGTGGGAAAGACAGGTTACCCATACCTCAGTGGATAACCTCACACCCATTTGCATATGAATAGCACTAATTAGACTCAGGTTATTAACAATAATTATTTTAAAAAGAAAATGTTAAGATGGTTGTAAAAACAAATAGTAACACTTGGAGAGAAGTAGAAGATAAATATGATCAGACCATGCCATATAAATGCATGAAATTTTCAAGGAATAAAACCCCCACAATTATTTAAAAAAAAAAACTGTGATAGATAGATCTAGATAAGTGGTTCAGCAGTTACGAGTACTCCATGGAGATAAGTCCTTTAATAATATAAGGAGATAAGTCATTTAATTTCACAGATGAACATAAAGATGTGCAGTGTTAGTATTTACAGCAAGGTGCCCGGACTCCAGTTGATTCTTGACACTATGTTGGTTCCCTAATCTTGTGGGGAAAAAAATAAACAAAACACAATTTTCAATTTATATGGAAAGCCTGATTTTATTCAAGAAATTCAAAAGATCAATTATATAACCGACTACATTTCTATTTTGAACTGGAGAAAAAATGTAGGACACAGTTCAGCTTCTTTCAAGTAATATTTGGGAACCTGGAGTTTAGTGACTGTGAAGTTTCCTTTTATTACCCATAAGTCAAGCCGGGCGGTGGTGGCGCACGCCTTTAATCCCAGCACTTGGGAGGCAGAGGCAGGCGGATTTC
>NW_022196900.1:69970759-70036677 GCF_008632895.1 Mastomys coucha | reverse complement strand
AAAAAAAAAAAAAAAAAAAAAAAAAAAAAAAAAAAAAAAAAAAAAAATTACCCATAAGTCTCAAGAGAAAAATGGTTCTCTTTTAAGATTAAAAAAAAAAATGTTTGTTCTCACCTGCCACCTTCTGGGGCTTATTCTTACACCCAGGTGAAGCAAAAAGAAAAGAATTAGTCTAAAAATGAAATCAATAAGTGAACTCAGAAAATGATTCTTCATAACTTAGTTCTTAGACAAATCACAAGAAAAAGAGGTCTACTTATCAGAGACATCTGCCACAGAAGACACTGAAGGCTTACTCCACTTGGTTCCACATTTCAATTGAGTACATTGGCATATGTAACACCTATCCACTCACTACATCATGAAATAATAATAATAGTAATAATAATAATAATAATAATAATAATAATCCCATTCATTTTTCATTCACTCTACTCTGTGCTGAGTCTTATCCAGGTACAGCAACTTCCCAAGGGCAAAGGCTCTATTAGCACCTAGTACCGAGCCTGCTATATAATAGGTTCACAAAATAACACATGTTGTATGAATGTAAGTGAATTTAAAGTTGTCTAATAGGCACTCCAAAATATCCCTGTGAAATAGAAGAGAAGAGCATATGAAATCAGAGAATGTGATACTAATATCACACGTCTGTAAACATAAGGAAACTAAGACTGTCAGAAAGATGTACTCAGGATGAACTTCCCCAGGTAGCTGAAGCCTGGGCTGAACTCTGAAAAAGATTTGACACTATATATTCTCACTTGATTTTAATTACAACCCAAACAGTAGAGGTTGTTACTACCTTAAAAAAAAAAAGAAATAGATCTCAGAGAGACTAAATAGCTTCACTAGACTATGCTATGTTCTCATTAATTAGCATATGCTTTATTAAGGTATAAGGAAGCCACAGGATGAAGGTAGGGGGCATTGGAAAGAATTTTAAATAACAAGGGAAGACTTTTGATATTTGGAAAAGGAAGGAGATATTTGAGGTATGTGTATACTTTAACTCTGGGAATAAAAAGAAAGTATTTCAAGGACAAAATATAGGCAGCTTTAAGAGAAAGGGTCAAAACATCATATCAGTATATTCTTTTATTCCACAAACAGATGTGCAGTTATTTATTATATTTTAGCACTGGTGGCACACAAATGAAATGTCAAACGTGACTTCAAAACCTTCTAAAGTGAGAACACAGAGATCTATTTCCAAAGGACTGAAAGGAGAGAGGACATGGAGGAATACTCTATTCAGGAATAGAAATTTTTCATTTATGTGACAGTCTTCATTAGCTTGAACAGAGAGGTTCAGGTTTGTCAAAAGTGAGGACATTGAAGAGAAGCAGTGGGTCCATGTCAGAAAGACCACACCTGACTGATGGCTGTATCACACCAATCGAATCAACCACCACTTTATATAAAACTGCTAACAAATCAAAGTCCAGGTACTTCAAATGTTTATGATAAAGCTTTACAATATATGCAAAAATGAATTTCCTATAAAGCGAAATCTTGACAGCTGTGAATGTTTGGTGTTTATTTCCTCAAACTACCAAATTATAGTGAACAGGAAAAAGTGATCCTCCTTTCAAAGGATCTATTAACAAAAGAGATCTTTAAGGATTAAGACTCTTGTCAGTAACAAGTAACAGACCACACCTGCCTCTCTGAGGGGAGAAAATGGAAAGTTTAAACCAACCCTCAATGCCTTAAACAAAGTAAATAGCCTTAATACTAGGCTTCAAACAAGGTAGTAAAATTGTAGTGATTTAAGAATATATCCCTTTTCCATCTTTTCATGCAGAGATATAGCAACTGCCTAGCTTGACTGACATCTTTCCTCATCCTTGTAAACACACACACACACACACACATACACACACACACACACACACACACACACATACACATGCACGCACGCACGCACGCACGCACTCACACATACACCACAACTTGATTCTGGCATCCAGGAATGAAAACTTATCCTTACTGCATATTTTTATTTTCTGTACTAAGTATCCTTAGGCGGATCAATTGCCCTTCGGGAAACTATGTCTTCAGAATTCCACTATCAGAAGGAGAGCTACTTTACCTTTCTTTGCAAGAGGGTTGCAAAGAAACGTTCATAAAGTAGGGACTAACAAGTAGGAAACCTTCCTCTTGAAAAAATTATTTTACGTGTATATGTGTGTGCCTGCATAAGTATATGCCCATCAAATATGTAAGAGACTGTGGGGCCAGAAGAGAAGGTAAGATCCCCGGAAACTAGGTTATAGACTGTTGTGAGACTTCATGTGGTTACTGGGAACCAAACTCAGGTCCACGGCAGGAGAATACTATTCTTACTTAATTTTTTTCTTATATATCTTTTGATCATGCTTTTTTTCTTCCCCAATTCTTCACAGATACTTTCCACCCTTCAAATTTATGTTCTCTACCTCCTTTTCGAAGGAAAATAATAATAAAAAAAAAAAAGCACAGCATAGACACTGGATGGTGGCAGCACATGCCTTATTTTCCTAGCAGTCAGGAGGCAGAGGCAGACATTTCTGATTTTGTGGCTAGCCTCATCTACAGAGTAAGTTCCAGGACAGCCAGGATTACACAGAGAAAGTCTTTCTGGAAAAATAAAACAAACAAAACAAAACAAAACAAAATGAAAAAGCACAAAAACAAAAATCAAAATGAACAAAAAATAATAAACCCAATAAACAAAACAAAATGAAACCAAAACAAAACCAAAAACCAAAACCAAAAACAAAAACCAAAAACATGGAGTCATGGAATTTGTCCTGAGTTGAACAATTAGTGCCAGGTATGAAGCATGTCCTGGAATGTAGTTGATATACACAGTGACACTCAATTAATGAAATTGAAATTTTTTCTTTCCTGCTTGATATCAATTGAAGATAGCTTTTTGGTTAGGGATGGCATGCCATGTGCATTTCCCCTCTACAGTACTTCTACTTAGGACTAGATAATAGAGAGTCTTTCACTCTCTTCACATTGTCCAGTTGTGAGTCTCTGTTAATTCCCATCAACTGCAAGAAGATAATCCCTCTTTAGCAGAGCAGTCGATTTTCTCTCAGTGCATAACTTCTCTATTCTCAAGTGCTTAGCGACTTCAGCGGTGGCAGGAATAGGTTCCATCTCATGGAGTGACCCTTAAATCTAATAAAAAATAATTTTTAAAAATATGGTTGGTTAATAGTGTCAGGCCTTGGGACCTTTCCTTGAGCTGAACTCCACTTTGGGCCTGTCACTGGACTTTCTTTTCCTCAGGCTCCTCTCCATTTTGATCCCTGTCCATTTTGATCCCTGTAATTCTTTCAGACAGGAACAATTATGAGTCAGTGTTGTGACTGTGAGATGGCAACCCATCCCTCAGTTGATGTCCTGTCTTCCTGCTGGAGGTGGGCTCTATAAGTTCCCTCTCTCTACTGTCTGGCATTTCATCTAAGGTCCCTCCCTTTGAGTCCTGAGAGTCTTTCACCTCCCAGATCTCTGAGGCTACAGAACACTCACAAAAAGGCACCTAGTATGACTGCCCTCTGAAAGACCCAACAAATAGCTCAAAGAGTCAGATGCAGATATCTGCACCCAACCAATGGACAAAAGCAGCTGACCCCTGTTGTTGAATTAGGGAAGGCTAAAAGAAGCTGAAAAGAAGGGGGATCCTGTAGGAGGACCAGCAGTCTCAATTAATCTGGACCCCCCTAGATCTCTCAAACACTGGACCACCAAACAGGCAGCATACACCAGCTGATATGAGGCCTCCAACACACATACATTAGAGGACTGCCGGTTCTTTGTTCATTCACAGATGATGCACCTAACCCTCAAGAGACTGGAGGCCCCAGGGAGTTTAGAGGTAGGGGAGGTGGGGGCATCCACATGGAGACAGGGGGTTGAGGAGGAGGTGTGGGATGTGGAACAGTCAAAGGGTGGATGGGGTGGGAGTAAAATATGGAGTGTAAAAAATAAATTAATTAAAATAAAAAAAAATGGTTGGTTGCTCCATAACATCTGTGCAACTACTGAACCATTATCTTGCAGTTAAGTTGCTGTTTTTTTTTTTTAATCTCAGCATGTGTAGCTGGGTTATATTAATTATTACCTTTCTTCACTAAGAGTGTTCAGAGTACCTTGAATAACCATGAATACAAGTTTGTAGAAGTAAATTTCTAATTGGGCACCAGCTTGACTTCTCCAGATTTGATGACATAAGTAAGTGCATTCACTTCAGTTTAATGGGTTTGAAAGCAATAGGGCCTTGCTATCAGGTTGTAAAGAATGCCCAATAGCTTTGACAATAGCATTTGATGAATATGATATTCTAACGAACTCCTTTGGCCAGTGACTCAACAAAATATTACACATTCCTGGCACTAGAGGTTCTACTTGGTGTCATAAAGAATCTAGTTCAGAGCAGGGAAATTTTCTCCCTCATTATACGGTGGTCTCATTGAGATTCCTTTCACATACATACATATTTTAGGAAGATCTCACAGTAATAGGTTTTTATATGTCTTTTCAAAAGGCCTCTGGTGTAAGTTGTCACTCCCCATATTCCCTTCTTTAGGCATCTCTCCTATTCTTTCCCTTTTTAGTCCTTTTCTGGTTTACTCTTTATCTCTCCATAACACTATAACCAATAAACAGTTTTAACCCCTGGGCTATCTCTACAGTGTGGAATCTGCCTTTTCCTATCAAAATATGTGATCATGATTTTCAGATTCCAATGCCTTGAGTACAGAGAATACTCTGTGACATTCTTGGAATGAAATGAGTGATTTCATACCTTCATTGTCTCAGAAAATGGATGAAAACATTATACTAGCCTTATCCAAATACCACTTTTATTTCTAGGACAAACTTAACTAACAACTAAAGAAAGTGAAACCCACATATGAAGCAGTACTTTGATAATAAATCACACATTTGTATAACCTATGAGTCATTCTTTATAATTGGAACATATAATTTTCCTATAAATCAAAGCCTTGACAGCTGTGAATATTTGATGTCTATTTCGCTTACACTACCAAATTATAGTGAAAAGGAAAAAGAAGACCCTTCTTTAAAAGGAGAAAACACTGAGAGAAGAGATCATTAGGGACAATAACTATTGAATCAAATATTTATTTTATCTGTGGATCTCAACCTTTCTAGAGCTTTGGCCCTTTAATACAGTTCCCCATATGTGGTGACCCCTAATCATAAAATAACGTCATTGCTACTTCATAACTATAATTGTTCTACTGTTATGAATCATAATGTAAATATCTGATATGCAGGATATCTGGTTGTGAGCCTAGCCTTTAGTGGCTGAGCCATCTCTCCAGATAAGCCACCCCTGTAGTACTTGCAGCCTACAAATTAAGAATCTTTGGTTTGGATGATGACTGAGGAGACTTGAGATGATTCCAGTGATTTATTTCTATACTTCAAAATTATGTCCACAAACTTGGCACTTGGGTAAGTAAAATTTTGAGTCTAGTAATAAAACTTTTACCTTAATGATAGTGTCATGTATTCTAATATTCCATATAGTGCTTTCTCATGTTTTTGTGTGACAAATTCTAAATATCCCTCAAAGAATTGACATTCATTAACTTCAAGTCATGGCATCGTTTCCTATATATTTCCATGAGTATTATTATTATTCAAAAATAATTCATCACTGTTCATGGGAAGACTAGGAGAGACTTCTAGCCAGTAAGTAGCAAAAAATGTAACCAGAGCAACAGAGGACTGTGTCCTATAAATACCTCTCCTTTCTCCAGGTCAACTTCTCTAAGTTTTAGAAACTAGAACCATAAGAGTATATTTAGCTATAAACTTTAAAGATACATATACCAAAGAAAACATACCAGTGCCTATGTTCTTTCAGCTTGTCAATACTTTCCTATACTTCAGATAGTTTTCTTTTCTATCAAATGAGATGAGGCCATATAGGATGTACACATCACACCACAAAAACTGTACTTTTCCTAAGTGTATTTTTATATACCTAGGAAATAAAGTTGTTTTACCTTAATGTCAATAATATACAAATTAACTTTGTTAAACTGATAGAAGTTTAATATCCTAACTTCACTTCTCTTCCACTAGCTCAGAGCTTCCACAGTGGTTAAGTGAAACAAGTCGGAGTGCTTTGTAGGCTATAAAATAACCACAAGGATGACAGGAGAAAGGAGAAATGGAAAGGTTCTTTCTTCCTTTCTCATATATTGCATTAAGGAGCATCTTTTTCATGAGAGTCAAGGACTGACTCCACTGACAAGATGAGCAACAGAACAGGATGAGAGGGAATCTATTCATGGTATCTGAATGAAAACTCATATCTCATGTTTTCTATTGGGTTTTGTTAACCAGCATCAGAGGGAAAATCAACAGAGGCAGTGAGTGAGCTTCCTGTAAAAGGGCCTATCCATATGGTGCAGGGAAGAAGCCAGTCCTGTAATTAAAATGCAATTGCCATCTCTGCTGCATTTCAGGATGGCCATTCCATCTGTATGAGAGATGGGGGAGGGGAAACAACATCTTTTGCCCTTCTCTAAATCCATTAAGTTTATTCAGTTTCTATTAATTAATCTAACTACACAGGGGGCTCCTTCTAACTCTGAAAACAGGGTGTCACACACTATACTTGGGATGTCTGAAATTGTAAGCCTTTTTAAAAATTCTGTTCTAGTCCGTGCTGCAGAAAGACTTAATTACTTCTGACTAAATCTGTAATTAAAAGATGTCATCAGCACAGATTCACCTGCATGTGTAGGTGTTGGTGTGCATACCCGTGTGACAGGCAAAGATGAATCACCCAGAGACAACATGCAGAGAAATTTTGTTAAGTGGCAGGATGATTCCTAAAGAGGATTCAAAGGAAAGTCATAGAAGAACACAGGATATGTAAAAGAATTTCTGTTAAACCTTATATTAGGAAAACAATATCACATACAAGAGTAAATCCTGATGGGGATGAAATATCCTAGGTAGAAGGAACTAAGCTTGAAAATGATAGGGCATGGGATTAAAATGGGAAGGAAGCCAAAGAGAAAAGGAACACACATGATGAATGTGAAGCAAGATTTTGGTTAGAAAGATAGTTGGTAAAAGACAAATCTAGAAATGAGAAAAGAACTGAAAACCAGAACAGGAAGATCTGTGTTTCTTCCTCTTCAAAGCTAAGATGTTGGGCCAAAGGCTTTCTTAAGGTTTTCTTCAACTGTTATTTTATAATATTGTTTTATCTGTTCATTTATTCAAAATATCCAGTCCTAAGACAACATGAAAATTTTAAATATTTTAATTAATTAATTACTTTACTTTACATCCTGAATGCTGTCCCTTCCCCACCTTTATTACCATCTCATTCCGGAGATGTAATTCTCAACATATACAGAGTCCATGTGAAAAAAATGTGTCTTTACATATCTTAATGTAGTTGCCTGAATAAGAACAGACCATCATAGAGTCATATTAGAATAAATGCTTGGTCCTCAGTTGTGGAACTATTTGGGAAAGATGAGAAGGTCTATTGGACCTTTGTTCTCCTCCTTATTGGGGGTGTGTCATTGGGGGCTGACTTTGAGATTTCAAAAGCTAATTCTAGTTAGCTTTCTCTGCCTTCTATTTGAAGATAAGGATGTATGTAGTTAGCTGTTTCTCCAGAATCATGTATGCCTGTCCACTTCCTGCCATGTTATACACATGATAGTCTTGGATTCACTCTTGAAACTTTAAGCCCCAATAAACCTTTTCTTCTCTAATTTACCTTGGTCATGTTATCACAGCAATAAAAAAAAGTAACCGAGATTCTTTACTTTAAGCATCTTAGTACTAAGATTCTAACTAAGATTACTTTCTTTAATACTTAGAAATTCCTCATGAATAGAACATTTGGTGCTTTTCAAGTGCATTTTCTTATGCCCCAAGATTCAGGCACAGAATCATATAATAATTTAAAGTGTTAAGTCAGTGAAACCAAGCATTTGCACATTGTAAAAGACTTATTGATTCACTAATTTATACTTATTTTTGTGTATGTGGTGTGTGTGTGTGTGTGTGTGTGTGTGTGTGTGTGTGTGACAGAATATATGTGCATGTCAGAGAACAACTTGCTGGAGTAGAATATCTCCTCCTACCATATGTGATATGGTGACAGAATTCAATTGGTCAGGCTTGTAAACAAATAACATTCATCCACTAAGACATCTCACCAACCCACAAATAAAGTATTTAAAATTAAGTGAGGTATTATCATGAGACAAAATTATTTAGAAAATAATTAAATCTTTAGATTATTTAGAAAATAATAAAATCTTTAAATTGTTTTAATAGGAAATACAGAAGCTAGATTCAGATATGCTGGGCCCCAAACATGACTTTATTGCAAGTCACATGAAATCTTACTCTAGATTCTTAATTTCTCATGTTTTCAGCCTTCTACTGATCAAATAAGAACCTCTGACATGAAAACTTTTGGGGGTTTATATTTCAATTAATCCATTATCAAATTCTTTTAAATAATTTCTCTATGACTACATATACTTTTAGAGCAGGAAGCACTCATTAAAGGCAAAATGACTAAATACTTGTTATCTCCTAAAGCAACTGAAAGAACCACAAGCAATTACTGCTTCTTGCAGAGCCAGGTAATAGTTGTAAAACTGAAATTAATAGAAAGTCTAAATTGTCATTTCACTAACCCCCTCAGACTTCTTGGTCACAACCTAAACTCCTCCAGAGATAAACTCAGTCATTCAAGTTTGTTTTACCCATTCTTCCAACCCAATGAAGATTCCACATCCATTTTTTTACTCTTTCATTTTAACCTTCAATTCAACATACTGGCTGAAACAGTGAGTTTATATAGGAAAATGATAAGTGTGATGGTTAATTTTCATTAACCACCATTAATTAAACATACTTGTAGCTATGTCTTTCAGGGAAATTTCACAGCGGTTAAACTGAGAATGCAAGATTCATCCACAAGGTGAATACACACGCCAATGTCTTGTGTTTCAGACTAAACCAAGAGTAAAGAAGAAAGAAGATTGATCATCATCAAAGAAGGTGATCCTGAACTCTGACTCCCTGGTGCCTCAGGACTATACTAACATAACTGGTAGTTGCTCCTTTTGCCATACCTTCTCTACTCTAATGGACTTCATTCCCCTGAACTGTAAGCCAAAATCAAATCTCCACTCCCTTAAGTTTGTTTTTTTGTGGTGTATATTGTTACCACAAGAAAAATAACTACCATAGTAAAATATTAGAGTGGGCTTCCTGGTCTTCACAGACAAAAGTTTTAACTTTTCTTAGTTATGGTCCATCTGTAAAATGAGGCTAATAATTAATCTAGATGATTATTTATAAAGAGTAAGATATTTAGAATTTTGGCTGAATGTCTAAAATAGAATAGATACTCTGAAATATGTTCCTCCTACTATATTACACCCACAACTTCCTATAAAGATAAAAATTGCTTTGCAGATAATGTTTATTTGATTTAAAAGTTCTGTTCTATGAGTGAAATCAAATCCACATCAAATATGTAATCTAGATTTCTTTTCATCTATATTAGTTTATACCCATTTTAAGTATACATCAAAAAGAGTCTCTAGCAATATTGTTGTTACCTTAACTCTAAGATACTCAGTGTTTGAGAGAGGGGAAAAGAGTGATTTGCTAGTAATCTATTAATAGCTTTGATTTGTGGACAATAAGACAGCAAAATACAGCATACTTAGATATCTACCATTTTAACTTCCATTAGAGCTTTCATTTCACATTTATTACATGTTTTTACATGTATGTGTGTGCAATTTTTTAAAAGCTGATCCTACAGAAGCTGGAGATAGAATGAGAGTTACCACAGCTTGGGAGAGTGTTGATTAGCACAAGACTGAGAAGTTCACTCTGTAATTTTGAAGTGGAGTGACATGTAGATCTAATGAAATACCATATATTTACATATACTATAAGTAGCATAGAGGATTTTCTCATAAGAACATGATACACACATCCTCGCTTGAACCTTCTTCATTGTTTAGCTTCTTTGGGTTTGTGGAGTGTACTTGATGGCTAATACCCACCTATAAATGAGTAAATACCATGTCCTTTTGGGTCTGGGTTACCTCACTCAGGATGATAACATCAAGTTCCATCCATTTGCATGCTTCAAGATGCCTTTGTTTTTAATAGCTGAGTGGTTAAGTGAAACAGATTTTCTTTATTCTTTCTTCAGCTGAGGGATATCTATGTTGTTTCCAGTTTCTGGCTATTATGAATAAATCTACTATGAACATAGTTGAGCAAGAGTCCCTGCAGGCCCATGCAAGGATGCTTGAATATCACTTAGAGGGGGAATAAAATAGTCCTAGGAGGCAGATGGGGTTAGAGAACTGGGTAGGAGAGGTTATGCAGAGGGGAAAGGGGGGTTCAGGATCAGGTAAGGAGAGGAACAGGAGAGATGGCCAGATGACCATGAAAATGAATGGAAATCTGCAAACTGGCTGGGATGGGGAGGTAGGGGGCATTCCAAGGACATGCCAGAAGTGCCCAAGAATCAACAGGGGTGACCTCAGCTCTGACTCACAGCATTGTGGGTATGGAGCCTGAAGAGGCCACTTCCTATAACCAGGCAGGAACTCCAGTGAAGCTATAAGGACACCAACCCACCCACAAAACTTTTAACCTAAAATGTATCCTGTCTACAAGAAATGCAGTGACAGGGAATGGAGCAGAGATTGAGGGAATGAACAAGTAATAACCAGCCCAACTAGAGACCTAACCTGTGTGCAAGCACCAATCCCTTACATTATTAATGATACCCCATTATGCATGAAGTCTGGAGTCTAGCATGGCTGTCCTCTGAAAGGCTCCACCCACAGCCAAACGGTGGATGGAGCTTAGGAACTCTTATGTAAGAATTGTGGGAAGGACTGAGGGCTCCAAAGGGGATAGAAACTCCACAGAAAGACCAACAAAATCAAATAAACTGGTCCCTTGGGCCTCTCAGAGACTGCATCACAAACCAAAGAGCATATACATGGTCCTCCGAGGCCTCCCATACATATGTAGTGAATGTGAAGCTCAGTCTTCATGTGGGTCTCAAACAACTGGAATGCGGGATGATCACAAATACTGTTGCCTGTCTGTGGGATATGTTCTTCTAGCTGGGATGCCTTGTCTGGTCTCAGTGGGAGAGTATGTACCTGGCTCCACAGAGACTTGATATGCCAGAGTAGAGGTATTAATCATGTGGGGCCTCCACCATCTAAGAGGAAAAGGGGAAGGAAGTGGGGAGAGGGACTTTGGAAGAAGGTGATGGGGGAGACATCACTTAGGATGTAAAGTAAATAAATAAAGAAAAAATAAAAAGTTAAGAACAGGATATGAATTTGAGGACATAATTGTAATTAAGCATAATTTAATTGTATATAATACAATGTGTAGAAACATCATAGATTAATATTTAACATGCTTAATATTTATGTTCCTGTGTATTAATTAAAAGTACATTTTAAAAAGAAATGTTAAGGTGCACGTAGGCAACTTTTATAGATGGCCAGTATAAGAAATGTTCACACATGAGAAGCAACCTAATACCTTTGAAAAATTCTAGTTTAAACATGGATGCCATGAGTTTAAACAAACTTCTTAGAAAGGAATATGCATAATAATCTCTACTAGAATGGAGGGTCAAAACATTTCTTAATTGACAACTCTGCATTCTTTTATAGAACACAGGAAAGAGTATAAGTCAAAATATGTTATTTGTATCTCTGTCCAGGGAGCTCAAAGCTATGCCAAGTATTTAGATGAAATAATTATCTAATATTTAAATAATTCAATTATTCAAATGAGTATCCCATTTGAACAATCACCATTTAGGACATTTAAAAGTATTTCTTAAGGTTTATTTTAATTATATATATGTGTATGTGTGTGGCCATCTGTATGTACACATGAATTATGGTTCCGACAGAGGCCAGAAGAATTAGTTTCCCTGGAGCTCGAGTCAGAGGCATTCCAAAGTCACTCAACATATGTATGCGCTAGGAATCAAATTTGGATCCTGTATAACATGATCTCAACTGATAAGCAATTTCTTAAACTTTTGGTTTCTAGTTTTATCTTGCTTTTCATCAAACAATCACACATCATTACAAATAAATAAATAAATAAGTAAACAAACAAACTTAGCCAACAAACTCGGAGAGATACAAATATGTCCCTCATATTCCTGCCAGGTCCAACTAAAGATTCTAGTCATTCTGTGTAGAGCCAAAACAAGACTCTCAAGGGTAGTTTGTTGCATATAGTTCTGGGGCTAATTATATTTGATACTAATTCCATTCTCCTGTGAGGGGGTGAGGGGCTGCAAACAAGGAATAAGTCAGCACTTGGGTGACTTCCTGTAAACTTTCTTCCCACCTTAATTGATAAAATAAAGGCTAGAGCCGGCAATTAGGCAGAGAAGGAGTGAAAGGTGGAGCTGAAAGTTGTGAGAGAAAAGGAGAGGGGGGGCAGGAAGAGAGAGAGAGAGAGAGAGAGAGAGAGAGGAGACTGCGGAGGAGGTGGAAGGAAAGCAGAGCAGAAACACGTGGCCTGGAGAAACCACAAGTAATAAGGGGTCTCATAGATGGGGAAGATGGTAGTGTAGGGGTAGATCTGCCCAATCTAGGCATACAGCTTGTAATTGAGTTCTGTTTTCAATGCCTGGCCATACTTGGGTTAGAGATTTACCGCAACAGCAGTTGACCACTAGTGATTTTGAGGGCTTAAGCTCAGAGACTGACCAGTGAATCCTTGAGATTTTCTATTTGTCTCTTGATGCAGAACTAGGTTTGGAAGAATTGAGAGAGGGAGAACAAAACAAACAAACAAACAAATCCAAAACAGCAATGCTAACAGGTACCAACAAACAGAAGTCATTAAAATCCATCCTTCTAGAAAAGTGAGAGTCCACAACAGAAAATTTTGAGGAAATTTGTGTTCTAACATTGCTACACAAGATAAACACCAATCTGTGAACCCATTCCAGCCAAGTAGAAAGTCTCATTTTTTTTAAATTTATACTCTTCCAAAGGCTATAACTACAGATGGCTATCACTGATAGCTAACCTACATTGCTGTGGTGTCAAGAGAGGCAACATAGGTACTTGAATTTGAACTTAGTCTGTTAGCTCTGAGCTGGTCCTCACCTTCTTTGATGGTTAGTGCTACAGAGGTTTCATAGAAACCCAGGTATTTTGTTTATTTGTTTTTCTTTGTTGTTATTAATAAACTAGGACTGTTCCTCACAATGTTCAGTGTTCTTCTCCAGAGTCCAGTTCTTCACTGTAGCTATCAAAAGAGGTGGAATGAAGAACCTAATTGTCTATACCTCACTGGAAGTAGGAAGATAAATCCCTTTACTTCTAGAGAAATTATCTGAAAAAGCAGATAATTATCTGATAATTGAAAAATTATCAGATAATGTAGATCATGTAAATGGTTCCACATACTCAAAACACCAAAATTTCAGTAGAAAGTGCCTTCTCCTATCAGGAACTAAAAGACAAAGACATTATAAGTCTCCCCACACTGAGATTATGTTTGCATGGAATCACATGACCAATATTTTAGAGCAATCGATCATAAAAATGTTTCAACAAGTTTCAGGTGTTCAGTTATGTGCACCCACATAACTGATTGTCACAATCCTCTCCATTGGTATTCTGGTCATGTGTTCCAGGACAAGAACCTGGTAGAGAATAGATTTAAATGCCTACTGTTCTCAGTTATGAGAATCACTGGGGTTTCTGAATCTGCTTGACCTTGCCAAGTTTTCTGTCTGGTAGTATGGTCAATTGCCCCACACAAAGTGAAGACCAATGAAGAGCTGCAAAGACCAGCAAAGATCAGCAAAGAGTTGCACAGCGTCACAATGCAAGAGCATCCTTTCACTCTCTGTGGGGTTCTACTTATAATCTTCTCAAACATAACATGCCTTCTCATGTGTCTGCTTCAGCAAAGCATCTTCTCACAAGACAGCTTCTAGAAAAATATCATGTGACACAATTGTGTTTCTAAAGAAACCAGAAATTTCCACTTCAGGTACCATTGCCCACTTGCAGAAGTACCAGAAAATGAGCTATTTGCTTTAACATGCATTGTACCATACATTAGAGGAAACTGAGTCAGGGAAGTTAAGGAGTTTGAGAACATCTCATATTAGGAATTAAAAGAGAACTGAATTTAAATTTAATACTTCAGTTACTTTGGTCTTGCTACACCATAAAGTTGTTTTATTCCCAGGAGCCATACCTAAGAAATTAAGGCCCGATAGGCTTGATGTGTACAGATCTCAGTACCACCACTGAGCCCTTTGTGGCTCACTTTTTCTCTAGAACAGTATCTGCTTCATGGTAGGTGATTGCTAAAGCACATTTATAAGAGAATGAATATAAACTTAATGAAAAACACACTATGCATGGAGTTCATGAATTCCCCAAATTCATTCTTTTCCTCTTTGTTTAATATCAGAAGTAATTCTCCTGTGTATGAACCACAGTTTGTGTGCTAAACAAGGAATTTTTGAATAACTAAGTATATAAATATTTTGTTTCTTAAATACAATATGAATTTGCAGTAGGAAGCCTTATGAAACAAAAATCTGTTGTTAATACTGTCATCTCTGCCTCAGTGGCATGTCAAGTTATTCTGGTAAAGTTTAATAAAAATGGGTAAGAGAAGAGAGAACTGTAGGATATTCATCCTCACATGCCAAGGTCAGTGAGGAAGAAGTCATAGCTAAAACTAAATGTCTTACTACTTTGACCCTAGGTCTAACCAGTGTATTCAGAGCTATTCTTGTCTGAACTTGTTTCCTCTCACTGAGTCAAATCTCTTGTAAACAGAGCTCTAACACACAACACGATTTTCAAAGGGCTTTGGCAACCACAGTCTAATTCCTTACAGTTTCAGTGAGGAGAAAATAGTAAACAAATTGAAGTGTGAGTACTATGAGAGCTGCTTTACGCAAAAAACTGATAAAGAATTGAGGTTTGAAACCAGGTCCCACACTCAGAGATCTTTCTATAGTCACAGCCATGCCTCTTCAAAAGTAAGAAAGGATTTCTGTTGTGTTATAAGCCTAGACTCAGGGAAACCAAATAAGCAAACTGACTTAACTAACAGAAAGGCCCTGTGTTTTCTCATGTTAGGAGCCAAGGGGACTTCAGGACCTGGATCAAGTTACGCTTTGACTTGGACACATACTACAAGTGCAAAATAATAATAATAATAATAATAATAATAATAATAGATGATAATAATAATAAAATTTGTTTTCTATGACTCCATACCCCTAAAATTACAGTATTAAAAAATTTCTAAAAATTTGTTGATGTGAACTAGTCTCATAAACCTTATTTTACCTATACCCTGCTTATGATTTTGTTTTTAAACTCAGGACTCTCCAGAGTACAATTGTCATTCAGCATTCATGGCAGATTGGTTTCAGGACCTACTTCCCACAGCTTAAATTTACACAGAGATGTTCAATTCCCTCTTGTGAAATGGTGTGCAATTTTCATATGACCTTCATACATCCTCTGATATATTTTCAGTTATCACTAGATAACTTACTATCTTGATTGAAATAGTAGCTATACTGTTTAGGGAATAAGGACATGAAAACATGTATACATGTTCAGTACAGACAGCTTTGCTCAGCTGTTGATTGAAGCCATATAAATACATTATACATACACATATACATATTCTCCATGGTAGGAAATGTCAATTGTGGTGTGCTCTTTTAATGTACATTCATTACACATTAACACTGTTTGTCAGCTATCTACTGTCACTTTCTCCTTATCTTTGTGCATTAAAGTGCTAGACAAACTGGTGGCTAGACAATTTTTGAACTTGGTTGTCAGGTAAAATTGGTACGTCTGCTCTTATCTATGCACAAAAATAGTGGCTTAATTAAATATGGACTCCTGCCAAACTCTCACATCTGCAGCAAAAGCCCATTCTTCCTTCATGATCTCTGTTAAATATCACATCTTCTGCAAAGTATTTTCCAATCAGTTACAATCCTATTATTTTTATTATTATCTTATACTAACCGTGGAATTATGGGTGATAGGAATTCAGATACACACTGTAAGCTGAGAAATAGATGTTCAAAGTGTTCACATGATATTCCTACAATTGTAAAACCAGAAAGTAGAAAATCTCAGATGTGAAAGGAGCATACATATTTGACAGAACATAGAAGAAATGGAATAAGCTACAGAGAGACAGTTTTCAGTTCAGTGTCAGGAAAATTTCCTTGCCATCTGATCAGTTGAATAAGAGAAGTGACCTACTGCCAACAACAAAGAATAAGTTCCCATAACAAGAAGCTTCTAAAAAGAGATTGAAGATCCAAGGATAGGCATTGTAGAAGAAACTCCTACTCTCTGAATTCATACAATTCTGAATTGCAGTATCAATACACATTACAGAAAAGGAGGGGTTAGAAGAAATTTCAGTTTCTTTCAAAGCTCATTGCTCCTTTTATAAGATCTTGAGGCAGCATTTTTTTTAACCAAAGATCATTAATTCTTGCAGTAAAAAGACTGTTAAAATAATTTATTATAAACCTTCTATCCCTTCAGTTGAAAATAGAAAACCCAAAACCCTAGTAGAGACATCAAATCCCCCAAATTCAAAGAATGTTGGTCAGATTCAAAGCAAGAACAACATTTCCCTGGTGCACAGGTTGTTGTACTATACTGTGCTACAACTCCTCAAAAGGGATTCAATTGTGGATGGAAGACATATAGACTATATAGAAGACACATATAGAAGACAGATAGAGGACACATATACTCTTATACTATAAATCTATACACCAAAAATTCTTTTCTTTTTCTTTTTTTTTATTAGATGTTTTATTTATTTACAATATTTCCTTTCCCAGGTTCCCCTCCAAAATAAAATAAAATAAAATAAAATAAAATAAAATAACAAAAACTAAAACAAACTCCTGTTCCCTCCCCACTCCTCCTGCTTAACATTCCACCCCTCCTATTTACTAGCCCTGGCATTCCCCTACACTGGGGAATAGAACCTTCACAGGGCCAAAGGCCTCTCCTCCCATTGATGACCAACTTGGCCATCCTCTGCTATACATATGCTGCTAGATCTATTGCAGTGGTGGCACACACCTTTAATCTCAGCACTTGGGAGGCAGAGGCAGGCAGATTTCTGAGTTCAAGGCCAGCCTGGTCTACAGAGTGAGTTCCAGGACAGCCAGGTCTACACAGAGAAACCCTATCTCGAAAAAAAAAAAACAAAAAAACAAAAAACAAAAACCACAACAACAAAAATTCTTAGAGTTTTATTACTGCAAAATGATAAACCCCAAATCTATCTTGCATGATATTTTCCAGCAGTGCAGATATAAATTTAAGAAACACATTCTAAGGAAATTATGGATTCTTGTTACATTCTTAGAGAATCAATTAATATATATGTGCTTATAGCCAGATAGTGGTGGCACATGCCTTAATCCCAGCACTTGGGATGCAGAGGCAGGTGGATTTCAAAGTTCGAAGTCAGCCTGGTCTACAGAGTTCCAAGACAGCTAAGGCTATACAGAGAAACCCTATCTTGAAAAATCAAAAGAAAAAAATACATATATATGTGCTCATATTTTTGTCATCATTTTGTTCCATTGGACATGTCTGTTTTATGCCAATACCATATTGTTTCAGTTACTATGTTTCTAAGATGTGGAATGGGAATCTCTCTATTGTTTTGGCAATCCAGATTCTTTTGTGATTCCATATGAATTTTATGATAGTTTTTTTCCCTATTTCAGTAAATAATGGGATAAGGATTTTGATTGGGGTTGAAATAAAACTGTTAATTGCTTTGGTACCAAAATGTTATTTTCACAGCATTAATTCTACCAATCCATGAGCATGGGATGTTTTTCCATTTTCTAATGCCCAGCTTTCTTCAGAGGTTTAAGTTTTCATTGTAGAGTTCCTTCCCTTCCTTCATTAGGTTTATTCCTAGGTATTACATTTTATTTGAAGTTGTTGTGAATGGGATTTGGAAGTATTCTCAAAGACCTAAAATTAAATAATTTACCACATGAACCAGTTATTCTTTGGCATATGCCCAAAGGACTTGATGCCCAAAGGTACTTGGCAAGCCATGCTCATTGCTTCTCAATCATAATAGCTAGGAAATAGAAACAATATAAATGTTCTTCAAGGAAAAATTAAGAATGAAAATATAGCACTTATACAATATGGCATATATGCACCTATAAAGAAAAATATGAAGTCATGAACTTTGCAGGCAAATGGGTGAAACTAGAAAAGAATCATATTAAGTGAAACACCTCTGACCCAGAAAGACAAACATCACATGTTCTCTCTTATTAGAGACTCCTAGCTCCAAATAATGAAGTATGAGAATATATACTGGAATAAGTATAGAAACCAGGACAGTATAATGGGATTACTGCTGGAATGGAAAAACTGAAGGGCAATAAATGAGAGAATAACAGAGAATATGTGATGTGGTTGGAGAAATGCGAAAATATAGCTGTTTAGGGAAAGGAAGGGAAGTAAATACAGAAGAAGGAGGATGAATTACAGTAAAGATCTAGAATAGTCATAAGGAATCACACTGTAAATTTTCTCTAAAATAAATCTATGCTACTTATGTCTGCATATAAATATGATATAGTTTAAATGGATTTTCTCATCTAAGTTGATAAAGCTACCTCCAAGTGACAAAGACCACCTAAGAAAAATTGCAAAACTGGACATGGAAGCCCTCTTTTAAATTGTTGGTCAAAGTTGTTGAAGTGTTTCCCCCCAAACAACCCACTTCTATTCCCCTTCATTGTACTCCAAAGGTGGAATGTAAGTCTATATTGGTGGACCATGCACTTCAGGCAGAAAGCTCAGGGGTACCTGAGCTACACCTGGCCTGAATGCCTCCTACCTGAAGATTAAAAAAAAAACACTGTTCCCTGCCCCCTGCTCACCAACCCACCACTTCCTAGCCCTGGCATTCCCCTACACTGGGACATAGAACCTTCACAGGACCAAGTACCTCTCCTCCCACTGATGACTGACTTGGCCATCCTCTACTATACATATGCTGTTGGAGCCATGAGTCCCACCATGTGTACTTTTCGGTTAATGGTTTAGTTCCTAGGAGCTCT
Source organism: Mastomys coucha (assembly GCF_008632895.1). NCBI lineage: Eukaryota > Metazoa > Chordata > Mammalia > Rodentia > Muridae > Mastomys > Mastomys coucha. Next base: position 70,017,437 of record NW_022196900.1, on the reverse strand, counting down.
GAGGGTACTAGTTAGTTCATATTGTTGTTCGTCCTAAGGGACTGCAAACCCTTCAGCTCCTTGGGTTCTTTCTCTAACTCCTTCATTGGGGACGCTGTTCTCAGTCCAATGGATGGCTGTGAGCATCCACTTCTGTTATTAGTCAGGCACTGTCAGAGTCTCTCTCAGGAGACAGGTATATCAGGCTCCTGTCAGCCAGCACTTGCTGGCATCCACAATGGAGTCTGTGTTTGATGATTGAATATGGAAAGGATTCCCAGGTGGAGCGTTCTCTAGATTATCCTTTCTTCAGTCTCTGCTCCATAGTTTGTCTCTGCAACTCCTTCCATGGATATTTTGTTCCCCCTTCTAAGAAGGAAAAAAGTATCCACACTTTGGTCTTCCTTCTTCTTGAGTTTCTTGTGGTGTGTCCATTGTATTTTGGATATTCCAAGCTTCTGGGTTAATACCCACTTATCAGAGAGTGCATATCATGTGTGTTCTTTTGTGATTGGGTTACCTCACTCAGGATGATATTCTCCAGTTCCATCGATTTCCCTAAGAATTTCATAAATTCATTGTTTTTAATAGCTGAGTAGTACTCTATTGTGTGGATATACAACATTTTCTGTATCTATACCTCTGTTGAGGGACATCTGGGTTGTTTCCAATTTCTGGCTATTATAAATAAGACTGCTATGAACATGGGAGAGCATGTGCCCTTATTACATGTTGGAGCATCTTCTGGGTATATGCCCAGGAGTAGTATAGCTGGGTCCTCCAGTAGTACTATGTCCAGTTTTGTGAGGAACCGCCAAACTGATTTCCAGAGTGGTTGTACCAGCTTGCAATTCCACCAGCAATGAAGGAATGTTCCTTTTTCTCCACAACCTTATCAGCATCTGCTGTCACCTGAGTTTTTGATCTTAGCCATTCTGACTGGCATGAGATGGAATCTCAGGGTTGTGTTGATTTGCATTTCCCTGATGACTAAGGATGTTGAATATTTCTTTAGGTGCTTCCCAGCCATTAGGTACTCCTCAGTTGAGAATTTTTTGTTTAGCTCTGTACCGCATTTTTAATAGGGTTTTTTATTCTCTGGCATCTAACTTCTTGAGTTCTTTGTATATATTGTATATTAGCCCTCTATCAGATATAAGATTGGTAAAGATCTTTTCCCAATCTGTTGGTTGCCTTTTTGTCCTATTGACAGTGTCCTTTGCCTTACAGAAGCTTTCTAATTTTATGAGGTCCCATTTCTCAATTCTTGATCTTAGAGCATAAGCTATAGGTGTTCTGTTCAGGAAATTTTCTCCTGTGCCCATGTGTTCGAGGCTCTTCCCCAGTTTTCTATTAGTTTCAGTGTATCTGGTTTTATGTGGGAGTCCTTGATACAAACTGTGTACAAGGAGATAGGAATGGATCAATTTGCATTCATCTACATGCTAACTGCCAGTTGAGCCAGCACCATTTGTTGAAAATGTTGTCTTTTTTCCACCGGATGGTTTTAGCTCCTTTGTCAAAGGTCAAGTGACCATAAGTGTGTGGCTTCATTTCTAGGTCTTCAAATCCATTCCAGTGATCCACCTGCCTGTCACTGTACCAATACCATGCAGTTTTTATCACAATTGCTCTGTAGTACACAGCTTAAGGTCAGGGATGGTGATTCCACCAGAGGTTCTTTTATTATTGAGAATAGTTTTCACTATCCTAGGAATTTTGTTATTGCAGATGAATTTGCAAATTGCTCTTTCCAAGTCTGTGAACAATTGAGTTGGAACTTTTCTAGGGATTGCATTGAATCTGTAGATTGATTTCAGCAAGATGGCCATTTTTACTATATTAATCCTGCCAATCCATGAGCATGGGATATCTTTCCATCTTCTGAGATCTTCAATTTGCTTCTTCAGAAACTTGAAGTTCTTGTCCTACAAATCTTTTACTTGCTTAGTTAGAGTCACACCAAGGAAATTTATATTATTTGTGATTATTTTGCAGGGTGTTGTTTCCCTAATTTCTTTCTGTTTATCCTATGTGTAGAGGAAGGCTACTGATTTGCTTAATTTTATATCCAGCTACTTTGCTGAAGTTGGTTTTTTGTTTGTTTGTTTGTTTTTGAGACAGAGTTTCTCTGTGTATCACTGGCTGTCCTGAAACTCACTCTGTAGACAAGGCTGGCTTCGAACTCAGAGATCCACGTGCCTCTGCCTCCCAAATGCTGGGATTAAAGGTATACACCACCACTGCACAGCCTGCTGAAGTTATTTATCAGGTTTAGGAGTTCTCTGGTGGAATTTCTGGGGTCACTTAAGTATACTATCATATCATCAGCAAATAGTGATAATTTGGCTTCTTCCTTTCTAATTTGTATCCCTTTGATCTCCTTTTGTTGTTTAATTGCTCTGGCTAGGATTTCAAGTACAATATTTAATAGGGAGGGAGAGAGTGGGTAGCCTTGTCTAGTCCCTGATTTTAGTGGGATTGCTTCAAGTTTCTCTCCATTTAGTTTGATATTGACTACTGATTTGTTGTATATTGCATTTACAGTGTTTAGATATGGGCCTTGAATTCCTGATCTTTCCAAGACTTTTTTCATGAAGGGGGTGCTGGATTTTGTCAAATGCTTTCTCAGTATCCCATGAGATGATCATATGTTTTGTTTTGTTTTCCTTTAAGTTTGTTTATACAGTGAATTATGTTGATGGATTTCAGTATAGTGAACGATCCCTGCATCCCTGGGATGAATCCTACTTGATTATGATGGATGATTGTTTTGATGTGTTCTTGGATTCGGTTTGCAAGAATTTTATTGAGTATTTTTGCATCCATATTCATAAGGGAAATTGGTCTAAATTTTTTTTCTTTGTTAGGTCTTTGTGTGATTTAGGTATCAGAGTAATTGTGGCTTCATAGAACGAATTGAGTAGAGTATGCTCTGTTTCTATTTTGTGGAATAGTTTGAGGAGTGTTGGTATTAGGTCTTCTTTGAAGGTCTGATAAAAATCTGCACTAAACCCATCTGGTCCTGGGCTTTTGTTGTTGTTGTTGTTGTTGTTGTTGTTGTTGTTGTTGTTGTTGTTGTGAGACTATTAATGACTGTTTCTATTTCAATAGCAGAGATGGGACTGTTTGGATTGTTTATTTGATCTTGATTTAACTTTGGTACCTGGTATCTGTCTAGAAAATTGGCCATTTCATCCATGTTTTCCAGTTTTGTTGAGTATAGGCTTTTGTAGTAGGATCTCATGATTTTTGGGATTTCCTCAGTTTCTGTTGTTATGTCTTCCTTTTCATTCCTGATCTTGTTAATTAGGATACTGACCCTGTGCCCTCTAGTTAGTCTGGCTAATCATTTATCTATTTGTTGATTTTCTCAAAGAACCAGCTCCTGGTTTGGTTGATTTTTTGTATAGTTCTTTTTGTTTCTGTTTGGTTGATTTCAGCCCTGAGTTTGATTATTTCCAGTTGTTGACTTCTCTTGGATGAATTTGCTGCTTTTTGTTCTAGAGCTTTCAGATGAGCTGTCATATTGCTGGTGTATGCTCTCTCCAGTTTCTTTTTGTAGGCTCTTAAAGCTATGAGTTTTCCTCTTAGGACTGCTTTCATTGTATCTCATAAATTTGGGTATGTTGTGGCTTCATTTTCATTAAACTCTAGAAAGTCTTTAATTTCTTTCATATTTCTTCCTTGACCAAGTTATCATTGAGTATAGTTTGGTTAGGCTTCCATGTGTATGTGGACACTCTATTGCTTATGTTGTTATTGAGGAGCAGCCTTAGTTCATGGTGATGTGATAGGATGCAAGGAAGTATTTCAATCTTCTTGTATCTGTTGAGTCCTGATTATGACCGATTATATAGTCAGTTTTGGAGAAGGTACCATGAGGTGCGAGAAGAAGGTATAAATATATCCTTTTGTATTAGGATAAAAAGTTGTATAGATATCTGTTAAATCCATTTGTTTCATAACTTCTGTGAGTCTCACTGTGTCTTTGTTTAATTTCTGTTTCTATGATCTGTCCATTGCAGAGAGTGGGGTATTGAAGTCTCCCACTATTATTGTGTGTGGTGCAATGTGTGCTTTGAACTTTAGTAAAGTTTCTTTTATGAATGTAGATGCCCTTGCATTTTTAGTGTAGCGGTTCAGAATTGAGAGTTCATCTTGGTAGATCATACCTTTGATGAGTATGAAGTGTCCTTCCTTATCTTTTTTGATCACTTTAGGGTGAAAGTTGATTTTATTCAATATTAGAATGGCTACTCCAGCTTGTTTCTTGGGACTGTTTGCTTAGAAAATTGTTTTCCAGCCTTTTATTCTGAGGTAGTGTCACTGTCTTTGTGACTGTCTTTGTCACTGAGGTGGGTTTCCTGTATTCAACAAAATGTTGGGTACTGTTTATGTACCCAGTCTGATAGCCTATGTCTTTTTATTGGGGAATTGAGTCCATTGATATTAATACATATTAAGTAAAGGTAATTGTTGCTTCCTGTTATTTTTGTAGTTATCACTGGCGTTCCATTCATGTGTCTATCTTCTTTTAGTTTTGTTGGAAGATTACTTTCTTGCTTTTTCTAGAATATAGTTTCCCTTCTTGTGTTGAAGCTTTCCATTTATTATCCTTTGAAGGGCTAGATTTGTGGAAATATATTGTGTAAATTTGGTTTTGTCATGGAATACTTTGATTTCTCCCTCTACGGTAATTGAGAGTTTTTCTGGGTATTGTAGCCTTGGCTGGCATTTGTGTTCTCTTGGGGTCTGTAGGACAGCAGCCTAGGATCTTTTGGCTTTCATAGTCTCTGGGGAGAAGTCTGGTGTAATTCTGATAGGTCAGCCTTTATATATTACTTAACCTTTTTTCCTCACTGCTTTTAATATTCTTTCTTTGTTTTGTGTATTTGGTGTTTTGACTATTATGTGGCAGGAGGAATTCCTTTTCTGGTCCAAACAATTTGGAGTTCTGTAGGCTTCTTGTATATTCATGGGCATCTCTTTTTTGGGGGTTCAGGAGGTTTTCTTCTATAATTTTGTTGAAGATATTTACTGGCCCTTTAAGTTGGAAGTATTCACTCTCTTCTATACCTATTATCCTTAGGTTTGGTCTTCTCATTGTGTCCTTGATTTCCTGGATATTTTGGGTTAGGAGCTTTTTGCATTTTGCATTTTCTTTGACTGTTGTGTCAATGTTTTCTATGGTATCTTCTGCAGCTGAGATTCTCTCTTTTATCTCTTGTATTCTGTTGGTGATGCTTGCATCTGTGGCTCCTGACTTCTTTCTTAGGTTTTCTATCTCCAGAGTTGTCTCTCTTTGTGATTTCTTAACGGTTTCTACTTCCATTTTTAGGTCCTGGATGGTTTTGTTCAATTCCTTCACATCTTTGCTGGTTCTTTCCTGTAATTCTTTAAGGTATTTTTGTGTTTCCTCTTTAAGGGCTCCTACTCATTTACTTGTGTTCTCCTGTAATTCTTTGAGAGATTTTTGTGTTTCCTTTTTAAGTGCTTATACCTGTTTACCTGTATTCTCCTGTATTTCTTTCAGGGAGTTATTTGTGTCCTTCTTAAATCCCTCTATCACCATCATGAGATATGATTTTAGATCCAAATCCTTCTTTTCCAGTGTGTTTGGGTATCCAGAACTTGCTGTGGTGTGAGTACTAGGTTCTGATGATGCCAAATAGTCTTGGTTTCTGTTGGTAAGATTTTTGCATTTGTCTTTCACCATCTGTTATTCTCTGGTGTTAGATGTTTTTGCTGTCTCTGGCTGGAGCTTCTTCCTCCTGTGGGTCTGTAAGCCTATGTTAGCATTTCTGGGAGATTAGCTCTCCCCTGGTAAGACAGGTGAGCAGAGGGCTATGGATCAGCCTTCCTTCCTGGGTGCAGATGGATGAATAAAGGACCCTGTCCCAGTTGCTCTGCAGCTTCTGCAGCCTGTGCCTCCTGGCTGGTCCCACTTTCCTACCTGAAGATTAAATGCCATGTCACCACAAGGTACCCTGTAAGCTTCCAGAGGAGGGCAGCAACCAACTGTGCTACCTAGCTAGGCTGCCTATGAATCCCAACAACTAGAAGGTCACAGTCATCATTACTGCACAGAAACTATACAGCAGTGACACAGGTATCTTGGCAATACCCAACAGCTCCTTAATTGGACTTAAGACTGGCTCTCAAGGAAGAAAACCATGCCTGGACTGGGAACCTAGCCAATTACCAAGGGCTAGTAAAGATATAGATCTTGGAGGAAAACCTACAACCCCTAGTTTACTCAACTAAAAAACTAAATATCTGCTGTACCCTCAGATAAGTGTACTCCTAAACCTTCATTAAGAAGAAGTTCTCTGAGCAACTGGTAGAAACCATTACAAAATAAAACAAGCAATACACAAACAAAGAAACAAAACCACAATCAAAATGCAGAACTGTGGAGCCCAGTCCCATTTACAAAACAAAGTCCCCCTCCAAGGACTCAGGTTACATTATGGAAGAGGAAGAGATGGTGGAAAGTTTTTCAGAGCCAAATTTGCTCTGAGATTATCTATCCCCTAGTAATAAGGTCAGAAGGTACTCCCATAGAGTCTCACCAACATGACCTCCTAAGCATGAATGGAACAAAGAAAACAATAAGTGTGGTAAAATGAGTTTTGGAAAGCCCATGGCACCCCAACTCAAGGCAGAGAACTGCATGTGACATGTAACTAAGGAACGTGAGAGCAGGATCCAGTCTTCTCCTGCCCTGCAAACGTTTATCCGATACTAAAGGGTCAAGCCTCAGAACACACAAAACACACATTCATGCAAATGACATTATTTAGACTGAGCAGGATATATTAGGAATAAATATGTGCATACACATATGTATGTATGTGTGTGTGTGTACATGTGTAACATCAAGAAAAAGAGGTCATTAATATGAAAGAGAGCAAGGAGTGTATATGGGAAGGTTCTCCTTGCCCCTGTACTCTCTCTCTTTTTTTAATTTTACTTTTTGAGAATCTCATATATGAATACTTCATTTTCATCATTTTCCTGCCTCTCTTTCCTCTCTCCAACCTCTCCCCCACACAAGACTTCTTATGCTTTAATTATTATTGCTTTATATGCACACACAAATATAAATTTATAAATAAAACTGCCTGAGTTCATTTCTTATATGAATATATGTTTAGGAGTTAGTGCTAGGGACGTGATGACCTATCCAGAGGCTCAGTCGTAGGGAAGACAGATTCTTCCTATTCAGCTATCATTAATTGCTGCAGCTTTTCATCTAGGGATTGTGAGCCTTAGAGGTAGGAGCGTCAGGATTTCACAGTTGACCAGTTGTAGTTTTCTGTAGTTTCTCTGTTGGCTACAACAAGAAGCTTCTTTGATGAGGGATGAATGATAAAAATATCTACAGGCATAAGAATAGTATTTATAATATAGGTAGAAACTATACCAGCTTAGGAAAATGGCAGTCCCAGGTTCTCTTCTAGGGCCTATAACCTCACAAGCCACAAGTAATAGGCTATGTTTATAGAAGCAGGAATGATTTCCCTCTTATTGATTGGTCCTTAATTCCAATTAGGTGACTGTTGGAAACACCTGGATGTAAATGCCAATTTTGAAGCTTTCAAAATATCTCACCATTCTGGTTATTTACAGGGGTGTTACAGCTGGTGTGACAGCTGGTGTGACAGCTGGCGAGGGCTATCAGTGCTTTTCTATCTATCTACCTATCTATCTATCTATTTATCTATCTATCTATCTTTCTTTCTTTCTTTCTCTTTTCTTTCTTTTTGTTTTTTGTTTTTTGGTTTTTTTTGTTTTGTTTTGTTTTGTTTGTTTGTTTGTTGAGACAGGGTTTCTCTGTATAGCCCTGGCTGACCTGGAACTCATTCTGTAGACCAGGCTGGCCTTGAACTCAGACATCCGCCTGCCTCTGCCTTGCAAGTGCTGGAATTACAGGCATGTGCCACCACTGCCCGGCTGCTTTTCTTTCTTTTCTTTTTAATTAATCATTTTATTCATTTACATTTCAAATGATATTCCCCCTTCCCTGTTTTCTCCACAACTGCCCTTCCCCTCCCCCTCCCTCTCCTCTTTACCTCTATGAGAGTGCTCCTCTACCCACTCACCCACTCCCACTTCACCCCTCTAGCATTCCTTTACTCTGGGGCATCAAGCCTCCACAGGATCAAGGGTCTCCCTTCATTGATGCCAGATAGGGCCATCCTCTGATACATATGCAGCTGGAGCCATGGATCCCTCTATGTGTACTCTTTGGTTGGTGGTCTAGTCCCTGGGAGCTCTGAGTTTCTGTTAAAGGCTGAATAAATCAATAAAATACAGCCAAGGTACAAAACTCCAGTCTCCCACACTTACTAATAACATCATTCGTATTACATTAACTCTGCTGGGAGGAAGGGGATTTATATTTAGGCACCAGGAAGTTTTTAGTTTACTTTTCTGTCTTTCAAATTATTCTGTCACTCTGTGGCAAGACTGAAATTGTCAAAAGATCCTCACTTGCTTCCTTAGCAAGAACTTTATTTGCACTCACTTAAAAATAAATTAGTGACTACATGTGATACCTCTAGTAGGTTAATATGGATCACATTAACATTAGCTTGTCAATGTTCTCAAAGGATTTGTCAATCATACCTGTAAGAAAATCAGAATACACCAATTTCTGGCTCATGTCACAAAACTTGGTATATCAAAATATATTTGACTTATTGGAGTCTGAGGGAAGAATTTTGTGAAAACATTTCTCTTATTTGATTAAGAGTTGGAGGGCTGGTGAAAAGATTGCTTTTGTATGCAGAGGCCTGCCATTTCTCACACAGATCTCACTGCTCAGGTCATGTTGCTTCGTATTGAAATTGAAATCGGACAGCAAATTGATGTTTTCACGGAGTTTCTCAGCATTGTGTCTAACTCATTCTCAACTACATTACAGAACTCAGAGGACGCACACTCGCTTTTCTAAGTTATTGTTGGGCATGGGGATGGAGGTACAGTCCTATGTATCAAATCCAGAGCCTTGTGCATGCAAGCCAATCTGTAACCCTCAAAATACATTGTTACACATGGATTGATGTCTCATAAATAATAAAACTCCACAGCTTAATGAGTTCTCATTGTTGCATAAAACTGGTTTAAGACAGAGAAAGTGCATAATCTCGTTATGATCCTATGAAATTCCCTAAATGGAAAAAAAAAGGCCTTCTTCATCTAGTTTTTAGTGTTTTCTGGTCATCTTCCAAAATCCTATGACCTTTTAAGCCTTGGATGTTCTAACTACAATGTTAGTCTTGCTTATTCACTGTTCTTTGATTTCAGCATCATTTCTAAATTTCAGATGAAGAAAAATCTCACTGCCATGTATGAAAAATAAGAACCTCGATCACGTGGGGTATAGAGTTTACTAAAGTCCAAAAGACAATCACACTTTTACACAAATATACATACTAATGTGTGCCCTTAGAAAGAACAAAGTGACTTAAGAAAATATGTAGTAGGTGGGACATAATTTGCAATAGTATAATGGCTGATTTTGTGTGTCAAACTGACACAAGCTAGAATCACCAGAGGAAGAACCTCAGTTGAGGAAAGGCCCCTGTGAGATCAGGCTGTGGGGTGTTTTCTTAATTAGTGATCAATGGGGGAGGGCTCAGTCCCTGTGTGTGGTGTGATGCCTGGGCTGGTGGTCCTGGGTTCTCTACAAAAGCAGGTTGAGCAAACCATGGGAAGTAAACCAGTAAGCAGCACCCCTCCGTGGCTTCAGTATCAGCTCTGACATCCAGGTCCTGCCCTGTTTGAGTTCCTTTCCTGTTTTCTTTCTGTGATGAACTGTGATGTGGAAGTACAAACCAAATAAACCCTTTCCTCCCCAACTTCCTTTTTGGTTGTGATATTTCCTTGAAGCAGTAACACCTTAACTAAGACAAATTGGGAATGATTATTCTCTTAGAAAATTTGATCTTGGTACAGAAGTAGAGACTCACAACCATCCATTGGACTGAGCACAGGGTCCCCAATGAAGGAGCTAGAGAAAGGACCCAAGGAGCTGAAGGGCTTGCAGCCCCTTAGGACAAATAACAATATGAACTAACTAGTACCTTCAGAGCTTCCAGGAACTAAACCACCAACCAAAGCATACACATGGTTGGACTCATGGCTCCAGCTGCATATGTATAACAGAGGATGGCCTAGTTGGTCATCAATGGGAGGAGAGGCCCTAGGTTCTGTGAAGGCTCTATGCTCCAGTGTAGGGGAATGCCAGGGCCAGGAAGTAGAAGAGGGTGGGTTGGTGAGCAGGGGATGGGGGTGGGAGGGAACAGGATCTTTTTTTTTTTCCGTATTTTTTCTTTTTCTTTTTTCTTCTTTTTTTTCTTTTTTCTTTTTCTTTCTTTTCTTTTCTTTTCTTTTTGGAGGGGAAACTAGGAAAAGAGATATCATATAACATGTAAATAAAGAAAATATCTAATAAAAAAAAGAAAAAAATTTGATCTCACTGAAATTTTAAAAATGAGTTGGGAACAACAGATAAAAAGTATATTATCAGGAATATTGAGAAAGCTGACAGGTAAAATAGTGTGTACAAACTCCTCAGCTCCAGGAGACATTGGTGAAGTTTAAAAAAAGAAACAGTGTAAGAAACGTAACCTTCTCTCAGAAGCCTCTACAGACAGAGACAGGCAACACACCTCCCAAATTTTGGTCACTAGGCCCTTGTTCCATGATATTTTTTATCAGGTACTGACTGAACTTAAAAAATACTTTAATTATTTGAATTTTCATCTTTAGTTAGTGAAGTATATTTAGAAAAAACAAAGCTACCACAAGTTTGTTCTGAAACCCAAGGAAATCAGTTAGTGTTTAAGATATAAATGAGCCTTAAAGAGAAAGGTCACCTCAAAGGTCAGAAGCAAAATTAGCAAAATAAATAAATAAAAGACTTGGAGAAGCAGAGAGCCCTCCCTCCACCGCTCCTTTTTCATAAAAAAATAAATTATTTAATTCAAGTCTCAGATTTCATAGAACATTTTGAGATGCATTTTAATTTTAAAAGTCTATTTTCTAATAGCCTTCATCCAAATATTTTAACATAAAATCCATACATGTCCATATTAAACTCCCAGTGGTAAGAGATACAATCCATTATATGAACTATGGATTTTGACTCTGTGAGTCTATTCCTGGCTTCATAATTAGCATAGTGAATCTCTGCTTTAAGAACTATAGTATATCATTAATATACTTTGTCATTTCTGTGGTATAAATTGTCATATTAAAATATAATTTTCATGGCCAGGCAGTGGTGGCGCACACCTTTAATCCCAGCACTTGGGAGGCAGAGGCAGGCAGATTTCTGAGTTCGATGCCAGCCTGGTCTACAAAGTGAGTTCCAAGACAGCCAGGGCTACACAGAGAAACCCTCTCTCTCTCTCTCTCTCTCTCTCTCTCTCTCTCTCTATATATATATATATATATATATATATATATATATATATAATTTTCAAAAGCCAAATGTATTTACTTAATTAGAAGTCTATTGTCTCCTCAATATGTTCACTTTCAAAAGTCATGTCAAATTTGCAAATGGGAAGGGTGAGAAGAGAAGGCATAGAGCCCTCAGCATGAGAAGGTCTAATTACAACACTGCATTCGTGTGTGCAGTACCTGGAGTCCCATAAGATGGTATGTAACACCAAGGAGCTGTGATGATCTGTTAATACCAGAGTCCTCAAAATGAGAATCTCAGAAATGATTATGATTTTTCTTCTCTATGTGAAATATATTTTATTTCAGAAGGAAAAACACATATGTAGAGATCTTTTTCACATGGTGGGACTAATGGCTCCAGCGGCATATGTATAGCAGAGGATGGCCAAGTGGGTCATCAATGGGAGGAGAGGCCCTTGGCCCTGTGAAGGTTCTATGCCCCAGTGTAGGGGAATGCCAGGGCCAGTAAGCAGAAGGGGATGGGGTGGTGAGCAGGGGGAGAGGGAAGGGAACAGGGGTTTGTTTTAGTTTTTGTTATTTTATTTTATTTTATTTTATTGGAGGGGAACCTGGGAAAGGGGATATTGTAAATAAAGAAAGCATTTTATAAAAATTTTTTGATTGAAAAAATATAAAAAATTTGTTCACACCAAGATTTGGAAATTGGAGAGAGGCTGATAATATGGGTATGTACTGGAGGAAAATAATACTTGTTTGTGTTTAATTTTTTTTCATTTTTAAAATTTCTGTAAAGTAGTTTTATGAATGGGGATGGAGTTAAATAGAATTCTCAACAGACAAATCTCAAATGGCTAAGGAACACCTAAAAAATGTTTTAAATCCTTAGCTTTAAGGGAAATGTAAACCAAACTGACCCTGAGATTCCACCTTACACCTATCAGAATTGGTACGATCAGAGACTTGGGAGGTGAGAGACTCTCAGGACCCAAAGGGAGGGACCTTAAATGAAATGAACAACGATAGGGAGAGGGAACTTATAGAGCCCACCTCCAGCAGAAAGTCGGGGCATTAAATGAGAGAAGGGGTTGCCATCCCACAGTCAAAACTCTGACCCATAATTGTTCCTGTCTGAAAGAACTACAGGGAAGGAAATGGAAAGGAACCTGAGGAAAAGAAGGTCCAGTGACAGGCACATGTGGGATCCAGCTCAAGGTGAGGTCCCAAGGCTTGACATTATTACTGAGGCTATGGAGCACTCACAAAAAAAGGACCCAGCATGACCACATTCAGGAAGACCCAACAAGCAACTGAAAGAATCAGATGCAGATATTTGCACCCAACCAATGGACAGAAGCTGATAACCCCTGTGGTTGAATGAGGGGAAGGCTGAAAGAAGCTGAGGAAGAGGGCGACCCTGTAGGAGGACCAACAGTCTCAATTAACCTGGACCCCTGAGATCTCACAAACAATGGACCACCAAACAGGCAGCATACACCTATATATAGCAGAGGACTGCCAGATCTGTGTTCAGAGATGATGCACCTAACTCTCAAGAGACTGGAGGTCCCAAGGAGTTTAGAGATCAGGTGGGGTGAAGAGTGGGGGATTGGGGACATCCTCATGGAGACCGGAAGTTGGGAGAGGTATGGGATGTGGAACAGTCAGAGGGTAGATGTAGGGCATAACATCTGGAGTGTAAAAATATAAATAAAAAATAATAAAAAAAAAGAACTCAAGCAACAGCACATGCTGGCAAGGATGTAGAGAAAGAGAAACACTCCTCTATTGCTAGTAGGATTGCAAAATGGTACAACCGCTCTGGAAATCAATCTGGCAGTTCCTCAGAAAATTGGAAATGGTTCTACCTGAAGACCCTGCTATTCCACTCCTGGGCATATACACAAAAGAAGCCCCACCATACCACAAGGACACATGCTCTACTATGTTCATAGCAGCTTCATTCATAATAGCCAGAAGCTGGAAGCAGCCCAGATGTCTCTTAACTAAGGAATGGATATATAAAATGTGGTTCATTTATACAATGGAACACTATTCAGCTATTAAAAACAGGACACCATGAATTTTGCAGGCAAAAAGTAGAACTAGAAAATAAAATTGTGAGCAAGATAACCCAGACCCAAAAGGACATGCATGATATATACTCACTGATAAGTAGATATTAGCCACAAAGTACAGAAAACCCATGATACAAGTCACAGATGGTATGAAGCATAACAAGAAGGAAGGCCCAAGTATGGATTCTTCAATCCTACTTAGAAGGGAGAACTTCAATCACTGAAGGCAGAGGGAGGGAGAGGGAACTGGATGGAGGCAGGAGGGAAAAAGGGGGCAGCATCACATATGGGAGAGATGGAAGAGATGCCCAGAGAGAATGAATGGAAATATGTAGCAGTTGGAGATGGGGTATGGGGAAACCTCTAGACAGTCCCAGAGATCTGGGATGTGAGAGGTTCCCTGGACTCAATGGGAATGACCTTAGCTGAAATGGCCAACAGTGGAGAGATGAAATCTGCAGAGACCACCTCCAGTGGATAGACATTGCCTCCACTTGAGGCATAGGACTACCCACCCATCTTCAAACTTTTTGATCCAGAATTGTTCCTTTCTAAAGGAAATGCAGAAACAAAAGTGGAGCTGAGAATGAAGGAAAGACCATCCAGTGACCAGCCCAACTTGGGATTCATCCCATATGCAAGCAAGCACAAAAACCCTGAACTATTACTGATGCCATGTTGTACTTGCAGACAGGAGCCTAACATGGGTGTCCTCTGAGAGTCTCTATAAGCAGCTGACTGAGACAGATGCAGATACTTACACCCAACCATTGGACTGAGGTCAGGGACCCCTAAGAAGAGTTATGGGAAAGACTGAAGGAATTGAAGGGGATGGCAATGCCATAGGAAGAGCAACAGTGTCAGCTAATCCAGACCCCTGGGAACTCCCAGAGACTAAGCTACCAACTAAAGAGCATACATGGGCTAGTCCATGGCCCAGGGTACATATGTAATAGAGGTCTACCTTGTCTGGCCTCAGTGGGAGAGGATGTGCCTAATCCTAGAGAAACTTGAGGCCCCAGGATAGGGGGATGCTGCTAGGAAGTGGGGGCAGCTGGGGGAATACCCTCTCAAAAGCAAAGAGTAGGGGGAATGAACTTGGGAAAGGTGGAGCAACATTTTAAATGTAAATAAGTAAAATAATTTAATAAAATAAAGATTTCAGAACAAAATTCTCACAACTGGTAGGGGCTTCAGGATTAATATTATATAGATTATAAAGACTCTGAATTTTATTACTTCATCTGTTCATGCCAATGACTCAAATCCAAGAGGCAAGGATTTTAGAATGACTCTGACAAAGGGAAAACAAAAGGAGTTGATCTTTTTCTATAATGGTTGCACCAGTTTGCATGTTCACCAGCAATGCATTACGTGTTCCCCTTTCCCAGAATTCTTTCCAGTATGTGCTGTCATTTGGTTTTTTGATCTTGGCCATTGGTAAAGAACTGTCCCTATGCTGTGACCCTGTTGACCTCTGCTGTACATATACTGTTTAGTTTCATGAAGTCCCATTTATTAACTTTTTTCTTCATGCCTGTGGTCCTGGTGTCCTATTCAGAAAACCATTTTGTGTGCCAGTGAATACAAGCATAAGTTTCAGGATATGGAATCTTACTTTGGGGTCCTTGACCAATTCAGATTTTTGTAAAGACAATAAATATATAGATCTATTTACATTCTTCTACCTGTAACTGTCCAGTGTGGCTAACACTCCAAAAGGTAAGAATTGATTTACATAAATGTATAGCTATACAAAGCTTGGATACATAACTCAAGAATGTACATTGTTCTACACAGATACTTGCTTATTCATGTTCATTACTGCTCTACTCATCCTAACAAGATACTGGAAACAGCCTGGATGAGCATTAACTGATAATAAAAATATGCTATATTTACACAATGAAATGTTATTCAGTTGCTCAGAAAAATGGAGTCACTGCCACTAAATAACAAAAAACCCAAAGTTATAATCCAAATTACAGAACAAGAACCTCAGAATGAAGAAATGCCTTTGAGATCTTCTAACACAGTCTTCCAATATATTCAAAGATATACAAAATATGGAAATATAATTTTTAAAGAGTTTTAAGAGTCACAAGTCAATGAAAAGTTACAATAGTACTGTTATATAATTACAAAGAAATCATCTTAAATGTTCTTCTGTCCCAGAGTTTACAGTTAGAAACTAAGCACAGCTTGGGCTCGGTAACTTTGACCTTCAATGTGGCCCATAGTAGAAAAATTAATAGTGATATCTCATTAACCAAAATAAAGTAGCCTTTAATTGTGAAGGTGATAGATGAGGGCCCAGGTGTAGGGGCAGAAGTTCAGAAGAGCAATCCATTTTGTTGGCCCACAATGAGAGAGGCATCTGTGCCTCTTAGAAAATTACTATGTTTAGAGCTGGCTTGGAACCCAGACTGAGTCTGGCTTATTAGCTGAATGACTTTGAACAAGACTTTTGTTCTTTCTAAAACTGAATTTCTTCATCTGTAAAATGAGGAAATTGACCAGATAATGTTATGTGGACTCTGACTTTGGATAAATCTACCACATCTAAAGAATCACATTATGTCTTCTTATTGAAAAGCAACGTTATGAATGAAGTAAAATGCCAGGTATATGTGAACTCTAATCTCTGCAACTTTCTATGTGATCCTACAAAACCTCTTATCACTGTAAGCCTAAATTCCTTCTTCTGTAAAATGCAAATAATACATACACTGTATGTTTGTTGGGAACATTACAGGATTATGAAAACCATCAGATAAAACATGTGCATATTTTCTTCATTTATTTTTGTTTTATGAATTACAATATTAAATATCAAGTTACTGATGATGTAACTAATTTAACTCAGAAGTTTTCATGTGTCTGAATCCAATCAATCCACTAAAAGTGGAGAATGACAGAATAAGAAAAGCACCGACTCTTTTCAAACTTATATTTTAGAAGGACAAGCTTACATCAAATAAGACAAATATGATACATGGGTATCATAACCGTGGGTATGAAACTTTGGAAGGATCCAAATAAGGGAATTACCCACTTCAAATTAAGGGAAGTAGGAATTAAGGAAGGTTTTCTAAAAACACTATCACAAATGAAGCATCGAAGACTTTGATTTTAAATAAAGTTGACAGAGTCATGAAGAAGAGCACTTAGGACAGAGAAAAAGCATTAGCAAAGGCAAAATGATAGGAACCTGTGGGGCATATTGTGTTTAACTGGAGGGCAAACAACTGTTAAAACAACATAAAGTTTCTTTTCATGGTCTCTATATGTAGCATAATTTTTATTTACTTGTTGAGGAAATTTTAATTCTTCTTAATATTTAGCTAATAATTAAGTTATTCACAGTATAGTAATAAAATTTTGCTATCTGTTACTCCCAAGACCACTCTTCTAAATCATGAGAAATGAGAAAATCTGACTGAAATACATCTTCTAAATGCCAAGATACAAACTCTTCATTTGGAAATTAAAACTAAATAGCCATTTGGGTACTTTTACACAGGAAAATAACATAGATAAAGGTTCTGTAACAGAAGAAAATTTGGTAAGGAGTAATGAATGCACTAGTATAAAGGTGAACTCTGTAGCATAACTACCTCCAATTGATCTCTGCCATATATTATCTTAATTTTTACCTAACTCAATTTGAAAGCAATGCTCATCATTTCAATTTTAGACTACTATTACCTAAAAGACAACAGGGCAATATGTTTTTCCACATCCAAAATTTCAGTGCAATCAGACATCACACAGTAATAAAGTTAACCAAGTTATATATATATATACAAAATTATGAAACTTAAAACTCAAGGTTTATATTCTCTGTTTCAAAATGGGGTTATTAATATTGTGAAAAAGCTTAGCCATTTTGTGAGTGTTTTTATAAGTGATGTTATAATATAATTACATTCTCTCTTCCTTTCCTCCCTCAAAACCCTCTTGTATAACTTTTTCTGTTCCCCTTTACATTAATAGCCTTTTTTCTCACTAATTATTATTGCAAGCATATATGTATGCAATATATATGTAAATGTATATATACATACATATAGACATATAGACTTATACAAATGTATGTGTATATATACATGTATATATGTATATTTCTAAATATAAGCTCTTCAATCAATATAATATTACTTGTATGTGTGTTTTTAGGGAAAACCATTTGGCACTGGAAAACTAATTGTCTTGTTCTTCTCAAGGGAAGATCACCTCTCCCATTATCACCTTTACTCAGGTGCCTGTAGTGCTTTGTATAGTGTTGAGATCTTCTGGGCATTTCATTATCCAGGTTGGCATGTCCATTGGTGTCATCCTTATTCAGCTCACCATTTTTTTTAAAACGACGAAAAAGAAAAGAAAAATAACATATAGCTTTGCAAGAAATAGATGCCAAGTGGGCAGATATTCCTGTCAATGATGCAGGAATATCCTATCTTTGCTGGATGACTTTACAAAGCAAGGCCAGGATTGCTTCATGTAATAAAAATGATAATAGAAACATAAATTTTAAAGTGATGGACATATTTCAACAGATTCCATTTACAATACATCCACACAAGACATTATTTATAATGGTTCATATACAGCTAATTTTGACATTGTGAAGGTGACCTGGGTTGCTCTGTGGGGAAAGCAGTGCAGTCAGGCAAAGATTGAAAGCCAAGTTTAACATGAAGAAAATTTATATCATTAGGAAACAGAGTAAACTAAGGACAAAAAGCATTGGAACAACATATAATACCAGGTTCAATCTGTTCTTAAATGAATACACACCCAAATATGAAAAAAATTACTATGAGCTTTAAGCCTTTTGGGAGGTTGAAGGAAAATATTCAAATACCAAATTAGGAATGATTACTTTTTTAGGATTAGTGGCATGGATTTAATGCATGACATTTAAAAATGAATTACCCTGGACATCATGACGTATTTCTTACTTCACTTCTTTTTAATTTATTTTTATTGGATATTTTATTTATTTACATTTCAAATCTTACCCTCTCTTCGGGTTTCCCCTCTGAAAATCCCCTACCCCATCCTCCCTCACCCTCCTTCTATGAGGATGCTTCCCCACCCACCCACCCACTCCTGCCTTCCCACCATGGCATTGCCCTACACTGGGGCATCAAGCCTTTCCAGGACCAAGGGCCTCTCCTCCCATTGATGTCAAAAAAGGCCATCTTCTGCTATATATATGGTTGGAGCTATGGGTCCCTCCATGTGTACTCTTTGGTTAATTGTTTAGTTCCTGGAAGCTCTGAGGGGTCTGGTTGGTTGATATTGTTGTTCTTCCTATGGGTTGCAAACCCATCAGCTCCTTCAGTCCTTTCTCTAACTCCTCCATTGTGGACCCTGTGCTCAGTTCAATGGTTGGCTGAAAACATCTACCTTTATACTTGTTAGGCTCTGGCAGAGCCTCTCAGGAGACAGTTATATCAGACTCCTGTTAGTCTTGGCATGTGCAATAGTGTCTGGGTTTGATGACTGTATATGAGATGGATCCCCAGGTAGGGCAGTCTCTGGATGGCCTTTCCTTCAGTCTCTACTCCACTCTTTGTATTTGTATTTCCTCCCTTGAGTATTTTGTTCCCCCTTCTAAGGACTGAAGCATCCACAGTTGGGTTTTCCTTCTTCTTGAGCTTCATGTGGTCTGTGAATTGTATCTTGGGTATTTGAGCTTTTGGATTAATATCCACTTAACAGTGAGTGTATACCATGTGTGTTCTTTTGTGATTGGGTTATCTCACTCAGGATGACATTTTCTAGTTCCATCCATTTGTCTAAGAATTTCATGAATTCATTTTTTTTGGATAGCTGAGTAGTACTCCATTGTGTAAATGTGCCCCATTTTCTGTATACATTCTTCTGTTGAGGGCAATCTGGGTTCTTTCCAGCTTCTGGCTATTATAAATAAGGCTGCTATGAACATAGTGGAGCATGTGTTCTTGTTATATATTGGAGGATCTTTTGAGTATATGCTCAGGAGAGGTATAGCTGAGTCCTCAGGCAGTACTAAGTCCAATTTTCTGAGGACCCACCAGACTGATTTCC
The DNA here is from genome assembly GCF_008632895.1 of Mastomys coucha. Taxonomy (NCBI): domain Eukaryota; kingdom Metazoa; phylum Chordata; class Mammalia; order Rodentia; family Muridae; genus Mastomys; species Mastomys coucha. Next base: position 69,997,863 of record NW_022196900.1, on the reverse strand, counting down.
ACAGCAGTTGTACCAGCTTGGAATTCCACCAACAATAGAGGAGGAGTGTTCTTTTTTCTCCACATCCTCATCAGCATTTGATGTCGCCTGAGTTATGTCACTTCTCTTGGATCAAGACTTTAATGATAAGAAACTAAGAATTACTCCATGAAGATCTCTGAAGATTTTATAAGAAGGAAGGTGCTGTGTGAGGAATTTGCAACCCCAATGCCTTACCTACTAGCAGAAAAGGGAAGTGAGGCAAGCAGAGCTTAAGAGTTGGTAGAAAGTCTACATATAGCTGTTATTCATGTAATAGTATGATTTTATTTAAAAGAGACACTCACTCAAAGTTAGTAGAAATAGTCAATGCATGGACATTTGCAGTATGTTAAACCAAAACAACTATTATTCTAAATGTTTACACTTTATTAAATGAACAAAGGATAAAAACAAATCTACTGCACTTGGCCCCACTGAAACAACTAAGCAGGACATATGGGCTCATAGCAACTGAAGTGGCAAGCATTGGGCCTGCATGGATCTCCACCAGGTCCTCTATGTATATGTTATAGCTGTTAGCTTGGTGATTTTGTGGGACTCTGAACAGTGGGAATGTTTCTCTGACTCTTATTATGCCTGGTTTAGGAAGTCTTTTCTTCCTGTTTGGCTACCTTATCAAGCCTCAATGGGAGGGCTTTTGCCTCGTCTTTTTATATCTGGTTTTGTCCCATTTGACTGTTGTCTCTTGGAGGCCCACTCATTTCTGAAGAAGGAATGGAGGGGGGTGAATTTTGAAATTAGGGAGGTGGAGGGTAGCTGAGAAAAGTGCAGGGAGGGAAACTATGGTCAGGATGTATTGTGTGAGAGAATAATCTATTTTCTATTTTAAAAATGTCAAAACTGTACCAAAATGATGGCAGTATAATATATAAATGCACTGAACAAGAAAACCTATGAGAGGATAAAACGCCTTTTTACCCCACAGCGAATGTGTTGTTAAAGTAACAGCAAACAGTATCTCTATAAGAGCATAGTCTTCTTTGTTGTTGTCCACTGATTAGGTGTATCTAGCATTTATTTTCATGTCTATTTTCGAATAAATAAATAAGTTATATAAGTGCCTATATGAGAATATCTATTCTGAATCAAAATAAAGAGTACAGCCTCCTGGGAGTCCATATCTCTTACAGAAACCAACTTTCCCTTCCCCAGCACCTATCAATTACCAGTTGCTTCGCAGCTAGTGGAAGAATTTGATGAGGCCCTCCACCATCCATGCTGGAATTTGTTCATGGAATTGCTATTGAGTTTAGGTGTGCAACAGCCCTGTAATGCCAGCCAATGCTGACATCTGTTTCATTGCTGCTATCTACCACCTCTGGCTCTAAGAGTATTTCAGTTCCCCTCTTGTTCTATAACCATTTACACTAGGTGAACTCAGTGGGTTTTACAAAAGACCACAAGAACTTGGGAAGAAATAGTGGTGAAGGCTAGGAAAAACTTGGAGGAAACTGAAAGAGGGTTGTATTTAATAAAACCTCATGATGCATCCATGAAATTCTCAACTGATTTTTAAATGGGGAAGAAACTAATATTTAAGTATTACAAAATCTGCTCCTCTTCCATAGACCAAAATCATCTCTTTACTGTTATGGACTGAATATTTTCCACTAAATCATTCTATAGAGATTTACTTGATAGCTTTTAAATGCCAAATGGTGTTATAGACTAAAATATAAAAGGACTATGCCACTGTCCCTAAGAGTATTTGAGGAAATAGATATTAGCTCACAGAGTTAGAAGTGGTATGAGATAGGACCATAAAGGGAGGCTAGGTAGGTTGAGTTCAGTCTGGAGGCTAAAATACAGTGGAAAAAAACACAGGGCCTTCCTAATCAAACAAATCGTGAGATCCAGCACAATTTTCAAATAGGCTTCTTTCCACTATCTCAGTCATTCTATTTTTAGATATCACCTAAAGAAATGTTACTTCATATGACCAGCCTTCCTTTTTCATTCACTCAGCTGATATGGACACCTACTGCATGCCACACACTGATAGTCACTGAAGTTACAAACTGGAATGAGATAAGATTTCCTAGAGCTCATGAGATTACCTAATTTTAAAAACTATAAGCTTTATATAGAATACCAACATTTGTAAAAATTAATACTAGCACACAGGAACTTTGCCAGCCTAGTGGCATGGGTTCCTTCTGATCTGTCAGGGCCAGTGCCCTGAGCAGACCTTGGGTGCAAACTGGGTGCAAACTCTGTAGCCAGTCCCACAACACACAAAGGAAGCTCCACTTCCAGATGCTCTAACTCACCCAGGATCAGAGGTGAGGAGGACACAAAATCTCTCCCATCACCTCCACCAGCCCAGTGGCTCAGGTTGCTTTCAGTCTGTCTGAGCTAGTGCCCTGAGCAGTCCTTAGGTGCAAACTCAGCAGCCAGTCCCACATCACCCAGAGGAAACGCCACTTCCAGGCACTCTAACAAGCCCAGGATCACAGGATCCCACAATCATAGGATCACAAAGACAGCTTGACTCTGAGAAGTTCTAACACAATGAGGGTCACAGGAAGGACAGGCTCCAGTCAGATTTAGTCAGGGCAGGTAGCACTAGAGATAATCAGATGGCAGGAGGCAAGCATAAGAAAATAAACAACACAAACCAAGGTTACTTGGCATCATCAGAACCCAATTCTCCCACCATAGCAAGTCCTGGACACACCATCACACTGGAAAAGCAAGATTCAGTTCCTAAATCACTTCTCATGATGATGATACAGGACTTTAAAAAAGACATAAATAACTCCCTCAAAGAAATACAGGAGTACACAGGTAAAGAGCTAGAAGCCCTTCAAGAGAAAATACAAAAACCCCTTAAAGAACTACAGGAAAACACAATCAAACAGATGAATGAAATGAACAAAACCATCCAGAAGCTAAAAATGGAAATTGAAACAATAAAGAAATCAGAAAGAGAGACAACCCTGTAGATACAAAACCTAGGAAAGAAATCAGGAGTCATAGATGCACGCATCACCAACAGAATACAAGAGATAGAAGAGAGAATCTCAGGGGCAGAAGACACCATAGAAAACGTTGACACAACAGTCAAAGAAAATGCAAAAAGCAAAAAGCTCCTAACCCAGAACATCCAGGAAATCCAGGACACAATGAGAAGACCAAACCTAAGGATAATAGGTATAGAAGAGAGTGAAGACTCCCAGTATAATGGGCCAGTAAATATCTTCAACAAAATTATAGAAGAAAACTTCCCTAACCTAAAGAACGAGATGCCCGTGAACATACAAGAAGCCTACAGAACTCCAAATAGACTGGACCAGAAAATAAATTCTTCCTGTCACATAATAATCAAAATACCAAATTCACTAAACAAAGAAAAAATTTTAAAAGCAGTAAAGGAAAAAGGTCAAGTAACATATAAAGGCAGGCCTATCATACTTACACCAGACTTCTCACCATAGACTATGAAAACTAGAAGATCCTGGGCAGATGTCAAGTACTGTTTTTTAAATCCATTTTTCTAGTTTGTGTCTTTTAATTGGGAATTAACACCACTTAACATTCAGAATAATTGTTGAATGATACAGCCTGATTCCTGTCGTTTTATTATTTTCCTAGTGTTTGGAACTTGGCTAATCTTTGTTTTCTGATTGACTGTCCTTGTACAGTTTGTTTCCCATGTTTAGCTTTCTATTTGGTGTGTAGGAGTCAGTCAAGGAGCTTCTGCAGCAGTGCCCAGTGATCACCAACTCCTTTATATTGTGTTTTTCCTAGAACATAAAATTCTTCAGTTTTGAAGAATAACTTTCCTGGAAATTATAACAGGGTTGTTAGTTACTATGTTGTAAAGTCCTCTGTATACCTCATTCCAGTATCCTCTTCCTAGATGTTATTTTCTGTTGAGAAACCTGTTGTTATTCTGATGGGTTTCTCTTCACTATGTAACATGGCTTCACTCTCCTACAGCTGTTAATATGCTTTCCTTTTTAGTATTTTATGTGTAATGTAGTACAGGAAGGTCCTTTTATCATCTTGTTTGATGCTATAAATGTCTCCGTACTTTCCTAGCCTCCTCTTCCACTAGCTTTGGAAAACTCTCTACTTAATTTATTGGCTATATTTTATGTGCTTTGGTACCTTAAAATTGAACTCAAGATTTTTTTACTGTTATCCCATATTTTTAGACATCAAATGTTCTATACATGTTTTATTGTTTTATTCTTTGTATTTTTAGAATTGTCTTCCAGCCCTGATATCTAGTCTTCAACTTTATCCATTCTGTTGATCAGACTTGGTGGCATAGGCCTTTACCTACTGATTCCTCTCTTCTTTTCTAGGCCTACAGAAGTCTCTGTTTAAGGCATCGAAATTATGTAGGAGTATGCACAAGAAGGGAACACCAATCCAGGATTATTCTGCTTTAACTACATGAATTTTAAAAGGGAAAAAGGAACTCTTTTTGTTCTCCAGGGAAGAGGACAGATAGGAATATGGCTAAGAAGGAAAAATAGTGCACCAGACTAAGCTGCCCCCTGGGAAGACACCATAGACATCTTCTGTTGCATAATAGAAGGCTGCAAGAAGTTCATGCTCAGAGTCTGCAGAACAGAAATTGTCCTGCATATATCTGTCATGGACAATCTGGAGTTCATGAAAAAAGGCCACGCTTTTTAATGAAGACAAGTAGCATTAAGTAAATAACCTTATCTTATTGCAAAGCCTATGTTGTACTAATAAAAGATACAGAAAATTAAAAACTAAAATATCTGAAGAATCTGAAGTACTTTGGTGCTCATGTTCTTGATCTCATGCACTGACCTATTGTGTCATAGCTATGTGCTTTTATTTTACTTACTGTACTTTTTAAGTTTTAAATATTCATCTTGATTTTTTCAGCATTTGCATCTCTTTGAGCTATTCTTTTATATCTGCTATAGAAAGCAACTGACTAAAAAGGCAAGAAAAGAGGTAGAGTAAAAAAGAACCATCTTTCACTATCGGTTGCAAACTATTGTAGCCACTATGGAAAACAACGTGGAGAATCATCAGAAAGCTAAAAACAAATCTCCTGTATGAGCCAACCTTGGCATATGAACAAAAGACTCAACATGCCAAACACAGATACTTGCCCACTCATGCTCACTGCTGCTCTATTCATAATAACTAATAAATGGGAAAGCCTAAATGTCTTTCCCCTGGTGAACAGATAAGGAAAATAATGTGGACTACATACAACATGGGGTACTATTCAGCTGAAAAGAAAAAATCGATATAAAATTTAGATATTAGTATACTCTTTGAATTTTTCAAAGAATTTAGTCAAGTTCTCTTTTTTCATGAATACTTTATAATTATTTTGAATCATGATTTCATCTAATTCTCATTGCAATTAGTTTCTATGGAATTTCATAATTTTTGGAAAAGTAATATTATGTTTACTTTTGTCACTTACAAGCAAGGGGTACTAATTAATATATCATCTCTATGAAATTAGCAACACAAATTTGCTAGGATTCCCCAGACTCTCCTAAAATAGTTCCTATACATTTATGATCTTGCTTCTAAAGTACCAGCATTTCCTTTTATAAAAAGTTAATTTAATTTTATTGTGTGTGTGCATGCATGTGTGCCTGTGTGTGTTCATAAGTATGTGCACGTGTCTGTGGAAGCCAGAGAAGGACATTAAATAGCCTTGAGCTGGAATTATAGTCAGTTGTGAGCCATCTAACATGAGTGCTGGGAACCAAATACTAGTTTTCTGAAAGAGCAGCAAATGCACATATGTACTGAACCATCAGCCCCATCTGCTAGCTTTCCGAATTCAGGTTTAATTAATCCATTCACTCACTCCAAATATTTACTACTATCAGGTCATATGCTAGGTAATAGATAATTAAAAAGTATGACCTTCAAATTGCTAACTGACCTAAAGGAGTATAGATAAGGAAACAATTAAATTGTAGAACAGCTGGACTTAAGAACATACAAATACAGCTGTGGGGGTACAAAAGCTTAAGGTTTAGTTTAGCAAGAAATATCCCTAGAGTAATTCAGTTTTATGAGAGAAGCAGGTTTGCTAGACAAAAGTAAAATATGCAAAGCAAACAGAATTCAAAAGAATTATAGACTGAAAATGAATAAGATCTAATTGGATCTTTAGAAAGGCTATTTTGGCAACAATTTGGAGAGTAGACTGAGATAATGATAAGAAAAGAAAACTACAAATAAAAAAAAATCCAAGGAGGAAACTTAATGCAGGGATTTATGTAAGAAATAGAATTTGAAATATGATGATAATAATCGATTTGAAGAATAAGGAAATGTCCCATCATTTGTCTCTAGGTTTAATTATATGTTACTATTTTTACTCACAAAATTTTACCAGGGATTTCTACAGAGGATAATTAAGATATTGAGAGGCTTCCCAGTGTCTAAATCTACAAGTGTTCCTGCCCTGAGGCCCCGAGTTACCAAAAGAAGGGCACACATCTTCCAGCTCACTTACATGCTTTGTAGCATTAGTTCTAGCTCTTCTGCTTTCTCTATATAAGACTCCAACTTCGCTGTATGGCAATTTCCTATATGATAAATCATCCATCTTGGAGGGACAATTGCTCAGGAATAGGATATCCTAAAGGAAGGTAAAACATTCAACACTGCAAGGAAGCTCCTGAAGACAGGATGATCTAAGGCAGTGATCCTTAACGTTCCTAATGCTGCAACCCTTGAATACAGTTCCTTGTGTTGTGGTGACCTAAACACAAAATTATTTTCATTGCTATGTCATAACTGTAGTTTTGATACTGTTATGAATCATAATGTAAATATCTGATATAAAGGATATCTGATATGACATACCTGAGAAAGGATCCTTCAACCCTCAAAAGGGGCACAGCCTAGGGGTTGAAAACCATTGTTCTAAGAGGAGGAAAACATTCTTTTATCTCTTTTTAAAATTATTTCTCCTCCATTTTAAGATTACAATATATTTACATCATTTCCTTCTTTCCTTTCCTTACTCCAAACTCTCCCATAATCTCCTCATTTCTTTCAAATCCATGGCCTCTTTTTTATTAATTATTTTTACATATATATAATAAATGCATAAATATAAACTGTTTGGTTTGTCTCTTTATCATGAAGTATACAACTCAGTCTTCAGAAAGTCCTTGCAACTGACCAGATTCCTTACGTACCCTACCCTCAGGCATAAGTAAGTATTAAAGACTACTGGGAGACACACTCAGACAAGCCTAGCTGCCTTTTCAAAAAGGCTTAGAACAGATGAGCATCCTGGAAGACCAGAGGACCAGTCAAGTCACCTGGAAGAAACAGAAACAAGCTGAGCTTCCTGGAAGAAACAGAGACCAGCTAAGAAGCTGAAATTCAGACCAATCAAGCTAAATGGATAAAACACTCTTCTATCTGTTGAGGTGCCCAAGAGTTGTACAGGTAGTGCAGGCTTGCAGCTTCCAAGAGATATCATCCATGACAACTGAGGTGGGCTTTGTCAATGAAGCTACCATTTCTAATCCTTTAAGTGACTCTTCACCCATATTCCTATAACTCCAGCAAACCCAATAAATTCATTGGCTCATCAAGGTGGACTTTGGTGGCATTTTTACTTTGTTATTAGTTTCCTATCTTACATGAATAGAGATCTGTACACATTTCCACTTAATTAATGTCATATAACATTTCTGCAAAGCAAAAGGGATCTGACTTAATAGTTTTTAGCATTTCTTTCAACTTGTATATGTTCTAGTCTACAGATTATCAAAGATAAAATAGAAAGTGCCATCCTGGGGACAATGAGATGCTTACTAGTTAAAGGCATTTTCCCAGGGCCTGAGTTAGATCCCTGGCCCACAGAGTAGAAAAAAATTAAATCCCACGAGTTGTCCTCTGACCTCTATAAGAATGCAGCAGTATCATACATGTGGACACCTCTCAACACACATGTCCATATATCAATAAACATATACAAATAAATAAATCTAAAATTACTTAAAATCCCTTTAAAACATAAGTAAAATCCTATTCTAGCAACTCTTTTGAAACCAAAATCCCACATATTAGACTATGAGGACAAGCAAAATACATGTTAGATTCAGAAACTGAAAGCCAGTATGACTTATATGCAAATACAAATAATAGAGGCAATTATATGTACCTATTATATAATAGGTATTTTCTTATTTTCTTAGTTACAATATTGTCATATTCTAATTTTTACCATAACTTTGTGCTATGATTATTCCCATTTTGAGATAATATAGCTGAGGTTCTGATAATTCTATAATTAATCAAGGCCATGGATCTATTAAGAGATAGAGGCAGATCACTGAATTAAGTGTTTGCCTTAAATATCTATGGTTCTCCTGTGATAGCACATTGTTATTGACCATTACCTGTCTTATCTCATAAGAAGTTCTGGCTTTTAGATTGTAGGCCAAATGATTAATAATGCAACAATTCTCAAAAAATCCTTTAAAAACAAACAAAAATCTTATATACATAAGCATTATGGTTCATTTAGAAAAGTGTACATAGGTTACTTTCCTTTTATTATGTCATACTGGCACTGCTCAGTGACAAAGCTGTTCTATATAGGATACCCTATGTATCCTTCATGCTTCATTCAGTTTGCAACTTTCTTCATCTTTGTGATGCAATATAGTTAGTTATTCCATGCTTCTGTGCCTGAAACCAACTTAGATTATGATCAGTATACCATCAGGCCAGACCCTAGCAATCATGACATAAAATTACCAGTGCTTAAAGCAGTGAAGAACATGGAGCATGCTCATAACAGCTATTTTGACAGACAAACCTACCTTATCCTCATTATTACATAGCCCTAAATCACATGACAGAAACAAGATTTCAACTGAAATCTTTGTGATAATAAAATTCATATTCATTCTCTACATAAAAGGTCTGCAATTTGAATCTCATAATATACAGAAATACTTTCTCATGATTTGTATGTTCATTGTCTGATTAAATACAAAATTAAGCTGTATAGTTAATTCCCTGTTAGGGTTGAACTTCATACTGCTTTAATTGAAGTATATGGTTTTGTGATATATATATCACATATATATACTTATTGAGTTAGAAAAAAAAAGTTGGTGAGAATTTTAACTTTAATTGCATTTAGCTTAATATGTGTTTATAAGGGAAAAGCAATGAAGAATTATTATTGGCTGAGCACTCTATAGTCCATGCATTATTGTGGAACTTTTAAGATTACTTCATTAAGCTCCCATTGTTTTTAAGATAACATATGTAGCCATGGAAAAAATACTCAATACCTGTTTGTATATTTTGAATTACTTGCATATTTTGCTATTTCCTTTTCATGCTGCACTGGCATAGTGTCTTTTTTACAGTGTTCAGAGCTCAGGATAATCTCCTATACATGTTTTTTTTACTCCTGACACCAAAATCATCTTACTTGTTAGGAAATAAATTGATTATACTCTCTCTAGACAGTATAGCTTCTGGTATTCTACAACAAAGTTCTGATTGCTTCCATCTTTCACGTCAACCCCATTGAAGTCTATGTGTAGGTCTAGAAGTTACTCTAGCCCCATAAGCTCATCTCCTCCCAGTTTATGGCTTTTTACCTGCCCTATGCTGTTCAGAGCTCTATCTTCCACTCTGCCACCTACTCCAGTTCCTTTATTTCTGAAGTCTGGGCTCACAGCATCCATTATCATTTCTACATCTGCCTACCTAAACTCAGCAGGCACCTTTAATTTTTGTCTGTTCCTGACCTGGCAGTAGAGAAAACAAGCAACCACCATGAATATTAATCCTAGTGACTAAACTCTTCATTCCAACTACAGAGGGGCCCCCTTCCCAGCGGCTATCAGTGTGCTCACACCTGCCCCTGTTCTCCTGTTTCTCTTTTCTTTTCTAGCACCCCTGCACCCTAGGGCTCTTTTTGTGTAGAGATTAAAGTTCTGGGTGATAAATGCAGTATTGTTGGCAATTAGGTCTTCAGTCCATTGCTTGAGAACTCTTCTAATTCCCTTCACTCCTATGATTAGCACAATCATGAACATTGTGTTATACTTCTACAGTCTTGCTGATACATTATCCAGATTTCCCTAGAGTTCTAAAAACTCTTAAGTATGTTCTTACCTTTTTAGCATTCTTTATTTCTTCAGATGTTTGTCAACTGTGTTTCTGATTCATGCTGGTCTTCAATGTAAACATGTTCCTAGGTACCTGGCCTCTGGAATGGCTAGCCCTCACAATATTTTTCTTTCCCGGAACTCACTCTGTAGACCAGGCTGGCCTCAAACTCACAAATCTGCCTGCCTCTGCCTTCCAAGTGCTGGGATTAAAGGCGTGCACCACTACTGCCCGGCTTAACAAGAGTTGTTTAAGAATAGGGTCAGACTATGTGCTAGATATAAGAGGTAGAAAATGAGCTGAAGACTTGGGAATTTCACTGAATGAAAGGATCCAGGGTAGCCATAACATATCCAATTTCTATAATTTCCTATCAACTTTCTAGATATAACCACAGAATAAAAATATCTCTTAATCTAAATGTATTTTTCTATTCCATTACATTTCTTAATTTACTGAATTCTCACAGTATCCCTGTAAGACAGGGATCATCATCAATGTACAGCATCTTTATACAAAAAACTCCCCTATACAGTCACCAAACCCAGACACTACTATGAATGCCAAGAAGTGCATGCTGACAGGAGCCTGATATAGCTGTCTCCTGAGAGGCTCTGCCAGAGCCTGACAAATACAGAAACTTATATTTTCAGCCAACCATTGGACTGAGCACAGGGTCTTCAATGGAGGAACTCGACAAAGGACCCAAGGAGCTGAAGGGTTTGTAGCCCCATAGGAGGAACAACAATATCAACCAACCAGTTCCTCCAGAGCTCCAGAACTGAACCACCAACCAAAGAGTATACATGGTTGGACTCGTGGCTCCAGCTGCATATATAGCAGAGGATGGTCTAGTTGGTCATCAATGGGAGGAGAGGCCCTTGGTCCTGGGAAGGCTCAATGCCCAGTTTAGAGGAATGCCCGGGCGGGAAGGCAGGAGTGGGTGAGTGAGGAAACACACTCATAGAAGCAGGGGGAGGGGTGGGATAGGGGTTTCTGGGGGGGGTGATTGGGAAATGGGATAATATTTGCAATGTAAATAAAGAAAATATCTAATAAAAAAAGAAAAGAAAAAAAGAAACTCATAGCACTGGAAATATCAATAGTTACATAAAATACACACAAATATCACATTATTACTAAGATCTACTATATATACATATATATATGTCTGAAAACAAAAAATCTATACACAAAAAATTCATATGGATATTTTCTTAAAAAGCACAAATTTGTACATTAACATCAATGATAGTTACCACTAATTCAGCTAATATGGCCAATGTGCTCCTCTCACAAAACAAACAAACAAAAAAGCTAATTCAATATGACAAAGTTACTTATAAAAGAGTAAGTGTTCAGTCAAATATTTGGATTTGAACATTAACCATAAATGTAATATTCCTAGGAAGAGGCATTTTGGTCTTTCTTATTAAGGGCACATACAGTAGTAGTCTTTGATCATAAAAGAAAATCTTCATCGACTCAGAAGAACCACTCCTAGATCACTAGGTCTGAGAGCCATTTTTCATTGTCCCTTCAGATAGACAAGCACCGTGACAGAACTTATGAAGTTAAACTCCCCTATGCAGGAGTCTCTATCTAACCTGATAAGACCTGACCTATCTACAGAAAAGCAATACCTCAGTCTTTAACAAAACAGAATCAGTAAATGATACCTGGAAGATGGCAAATCTGATAGAAAAAAAATTACTAGGCAAGAGCAGTGGTACCTGACTGTCATTCTAGCATAGACAAAGCTTACATTAGAGAATCTGGAGCCTCACCTGGACCTTCAGTCCTCCTAAGGACTGAAGCAGAACCTCCTGTCTCTTACTCTATCACCTGCCTTTGGATCCCTTCCCACAATCTGGGTTACCTTGTCTAGCCTCAATAAGAGAAGATGTACCCACTGCTACTGCAATTTGATCCTCCAGTGCAGGCTGATGACTATGGGACACCTTCCTTCTCTGAGGATAAAGGCGTGGGGGATGAGGAGAGAAGGGTCTGGGAGAAGGGAGGGGAAGCTACATTCCGGGTGTAAAAGAAAGGAAGGAAGGAAGGAAGGAAGGAAGGAAGGAAGGAAGGAAAAAGAAAGAAAGAGAGAAAGACAGAAAGTGGGAAAAGAAAGAAAGTGGGAAGAGAAGGATCAGAAGTCTGAAGCCCTGTACTACAAAGTGAGCTCTATAAGAGTCTGGGATGGCAAGCACAGAAGAGACCCCGTCTCTGAAAGCAGAGCAACAAAAATTCCCAAATGGTCAAAGTCCAGAATGTCAGTGTAGGGCTCAGGGACAAATGTGACATCTAATTCACCCTTCATCAAAGCTTGTATTATGTATCAATATACATGAAAGATTAAACCATGTTAATACACATATACCCACAAAATTTCCTGGCCTAAAATACTAGATTAAAATCACCCACAGCAATATATTGGTTGAGTTGCTCTGTTTTCATTTCCTGGCTAGAACCATAAGACATACAACAAAAGAAAAAACAGCAAAAAACCCCAACCTACCAAACAAACAAAACAACAACAAAAACCAAAAATTCACTTCAACCTATAATATAATATGCCTTTTGCATATTGATTCTTTTATAAAATAATGGTATACGAAGCAGTACATTATATACATCAAATAAATAGCTCAATAGAAAAGAGCATAAAAATCTATTAAACTAATCCAAGTAAAAGGTTCCATAAATTAAAAAGATAGCATTTGAAACCAGTTGGAAAGGATAAATGAGTTAGTTATGGCTAAGAATGTCTAACTATACTTGTTTGTTTGTTTGTTTGTTTGTTTGTTTGAGACAGGGTTTCTCTGTGTAGGTCTGGCTGTCCTGGAACTCACTCTGTAGACCAGGCTGCCCTCAGACTCAGATATCCACCTGACTCTGCCTCCCAAGTGCTGCGATTAAAGGTGTGTGCCACCTAATCATACTTTTTAAGAAAAATAAGTGAGAACTCTTATCCTGTAATTAAAATAACATTTTTATAACAATATAGCATGACTTACTTATAATATATTGTATATTTATATACAATAGATTTACATTTGCATAGTCTATGTATTATAAATTACAGATATAATAAGGAATGAAGTGTGAATAAAAAACACAAAGGCATTTGAAATTTAGATACTATTTATACATTATGCAAAAAAGTCTGACTGTAATAACAAAACTGGCTAATAAAAGGTTGTTTCTAAAAAGCATTTCAAATATCAGCCAAAAAAAGATACTATGTTACAAAATAAGAAACAAAAAAAATTGACAAAATTCAAACCAAATGATTATGGCAATATGTATGCTACATTCTTATATGCCGTGAAATTTTTTCATGCTAATTTTCTTTCACTCATTCCTCTAAATATTTTAACTTATTTTTACATAATAATCTTTCAGAAAAATAAGTTTTGGTGATTAATTTTAAATTCCTTTGAGCAGTTACTAAATTTTCTTTAATTACAACCTACAAAGTCCTTTTTTAGTTTTCATTATATCATGTTCTTTAAAGAATATATAAATATATATATATGTATATATATATATATATATATATATATATATATATATATATATATATATATATATATATATATACACATATATATATTATCTGAGGATTTTAGGCCAATTTCGAGACAAGATACCAAAAGCCAATTAAGAAAGAAAATGGAAAGTGGACTCAGTTGTGGTCCATCCATAAAAGGAAAGTCCCCAAGGCTTCATATCACACTGCTGAAATTTCTGTGTAGTTGAGGCAGTACACAGAGAACAGCAGAGAACCCTGTGTTAGAGTAACTTCCTTGGATTATGTTTGTCTTTTAGTGGTATGAAATATTCTATGTTTTTTATTTTAGCTTTCATTTCTTTACTCTATAAAAAAAAGTCAATAAGCAGATTTCAGCAAGAGAACCCACCTACACTGGAAGGTACCCTCTCCTTGACAAAGGAAAAAATTGAAGTCAATCTGGGAAAATAAGCAAAAATTAAAGTCAATCTGGTAAAATATGAGCAAAACAAATGAAATCATGAGAGAAAAATGTATTGAAAGAGAATAAACTTTGAAGAAAAATTATATAAACCCATTAATAACTAGATAAAATAAATAAATCATAAAGGCAACTGTTCTTCCTAGCATATTGGAGAAAATGTGAGTGTACCTTACTCTCATGGTAAGAAAGTGACTTTCATTTAGTGCATACATGATGAGAGCACATTACTCCAAATACTTCTATGGGATAATTTGATAACACTTAATTTCTAGATTTTATTTTAAGTAAATAATTAAAGATGGGCATAAATGTATTTTATGAGGCCTACTCAGTATATTAGATTGCCTTTGGGGAGAAATAGTATAAAAATATAAATACTCTAGTATAAAACTTAAATTGCTTAATTACACAGTAATAGTATATAAGCATTATAATATTATGATATAGAAATGTTTGTTCTCAAAGAAATACATCAATAACCAAAGGTTGAATTAAAAGTGACAAAACAGTATGTTCTCAGTTTTAGAGACCATTATTCTATGTAAATCTGGAAGTCACTAATAATTTTACATAATTATATGAATTAAAAACATGCATAATTGCTTATTTGCATTTCGGACACTTCTATATGTGTCTATTTACAAATATAAAGAATACTATATTGTATAAGAATCATAGAAATAACACTGTATGCAAACCTTGTTTACATCAGAACCCTGAGCCACCCTTACCACCCTTACCAGCCTTACCACCCTTACCACCCTTACCACCCTTACCACCCTTACTACCCTTACCACCCTTACCACCCTTACCAGCATGCACCTCCCTTCTTTCCCAGAGTATTTTTTAAAATTATTGTTTATTATCATCTGCTTTGTGTGTGTGTGTGTGTGTGTGTGTGTGTGTGTGTGTGTTTGAGACAGGGTTTCTCTGTGTAGCTCTGGCTGTCCTGGAACTCACTCTGTAGACCAGGCTGGCCTCAAATTCAGAAATCCTCCTGCCTCTGCCTCCCAAGTGCTGGGATTAAAGGCGCCACCATTGTCTGACTATCTTCTGTTTTATCTTTACCTTCAAGGCCAGCAACATGAACAAAGATCACATTGGCTTTTAAGTGCTCTTTTTACTTTTAAATTCTTTATGCTATATTACTCAGGAGAAGATCTACATAAAAATATTCATGAGCGTAGTTCCAAGAGCCTTTCTCTACTTTGGTATCGAGTGAAAGAAAAAATGAACATAGGTTACACAGTGGCCTGAAGGAAGCCATCTAACTGATCCTGGCCTAAGAACTGGGTGGGAACTGAAGAAACAGAGGACAAAGAAAATAGTCTGTCCAGCATACAGAGCAGCACAACTATCAAAATAGAAGCAGATTCATACTGAGGAGCTCACAAGGAAAGCCATGTGGGCTGGAGTACTACTCATACAGGGGAAAGAGATAGTCGTAGAGACGAAAACTCCCAAAGGCAAATTTACATGATTGTGAATTTGAACTTTGTTTGAACTTTATAATAAACGAAGAGTCCGGAGTTGCAGAAAAGTTCACAAAAAAAGTAAAAGCAAACTAAATATCACAAGTAAAATTAGATTACCTTTTAATATAAAAGAGAACTCTTTTGAATAATGTGAAAGTAATTTTATGTAATGAGACATCCCTCTCAATTGGGGGCAATTTGCTTCCGTAGATTGATCTCCCTTTATCTTCTGTATAAACTCCACCTGTGTTGATGAGCTTGCCTTTAAATATATATCTTTTCATTCTCCCACAATTTTGCATATTACTCTCTCTGTTCCCATGGTGCTTTTCATATTGTCCCAGCAGGCAAAATCCTATTTGTTCTTCAAAGTCTGACTCAAATGCTGGCCTCTTTGTGAGATACCACTCTTGATCCTCTAGGCAAAAATAATAATTCTTGTTCCCACATCTTCTACACTCTTCCCTCTCAGTAATCACAGCACTTGATTTTTGCTGCTATTGTGAATGTATGCATCATTCCACTTACACCAGTAGCCAGCAAGTAGACAACATACTTTCTTATTCCTCTCTATATCCCAGAATCTAAACACAAAGTAAATATTTGTACAAATATGAGTTAAATGCATATCCCCAAGTCAAGAGGATAGATATGCTAATGAGAAACTGAAATGTAAGAAAAGTATATTTGAAAACAAAAGTATAAAGAAAAAAACTTTCTTTAGGAAAGTTAATAAAAGTAAATCAATACTTCAGCATTTTCAATTGTGATATCCCGTTTTCCATAATTTTCCACCAACTTCTATATGGCCAAAATGGACAATATTCATTAAGGTACAGTGGCATTTAATTATCATCTAAGCCCTTCAAACGAATTCATTTTAATTAAAAATTCTCTTCAAATTCCTAGCTTTGTATAATATTAAACTAAACCCAATATTCATAAATCAGTTAAGTCCTTAGTATAGTAAAGGCATTAGCTTTATTTTTCTTATTAAAGCAATGCTACAAAATGAAATCCAAGTTGATGATATAATAATTCTACAATATCACAGTTTAGAAAGACAGGATTAGAGAAACTAACAAAACTATTTCACATCTTCAGTTTGCCTCACACCATATAAAGCAGAAGAGAAACCAGGAACTCTAGAGAGAGGCCTGTCAGGAGATAGGTGACATCAAGTAGCTGTTAAAATCTAAATACTAATTCCATGAAAATAATACAGTAATTAATATAGAGTACCTGCCAGTATGGTAAGATCAGTACACTTTTGATTATTTACCACTACTGTTATTACTTAAGGACATAGCTCAACCCTTCTCTGAGCTAGAATACTCCCTAACTGAAGAGTCTTGCCTCCTCTGAGCCAAGAAACCACCTACTTTGTCTATGAATGCCACTACTTAGCAAAGGTCACTAGCTGATAATAACAAGTGAGAAAGTGAATAATGGGCATAGCTTGATTCATACCCAAACTCAACAGGCTTCATATGCATGTTTATTCTTGTCGCTTGGTAGCAATGCCCCTCTCTAGACTATAATTGATGCTTCTGTGCCCCCCTTAAATAGCTGTGAACTTTCCCTGCTTAAAGTATCCATGAATAATATCATCTTATAATTCTTGTGGATGACTGAAAGTGAATGAGCCTGAGGAAGGAGTGCTGTACTGAGTAGTAGCAAACTTGAGTACTGCTTGCTCTATTCTCCATTACTTTGCACACAGGAACAGAATATAAGAGAAGATTAAACTGCTCAGTGTGGAACGGGGGCCTGGGGATGAAGAGGGAGGCAGGAATATGAAAGTTTTAGCAGAGAAACATAACATTTTAGTGATTAAACTTTGAGTAAAATATTGTCATCAGGAGGAAAGCACACTCAGCTATGAAAGCAATGTCGACTACCTATCACAAGGAGCAGCCGAGATTACAATGAGGAAACTAAGGATGGCAACAGAGCTCTGAAACATAAATGACCTCCTGTAGTAACCTACAGTCTTGGCCTAAACCAGGGCAGTGGCAAGATATATCAGCTAGTTGAGGTGAGGACACTGCCCCCCGCCTTCAGGATGCCAGGTGTGTAAGCTACTTGGCATTGCCTCCATTCTCTCCTTAAATATAATTACATATGTGTTAGTGCTGTGTGTTGAAGTTAGACCCTGTTTCTTCCAGCACCATGCTCCCAGAAATAAGATTCAGACTCTCTCTCTCTCTCTCTCTCTCTCTCTCTCTCTCTCTCTCTCTCTCTCTCTCTCTCTCACACACACACACACACACACACACACACACACACACACACATACATACATACCTTGGCCATATAGCTAGGCTCTTCTCTGACTAAATATAACTTAAAATAATCCATTTATTCTAATTTACCTTCTGCAATATGGCTGGTTACCTATGCTCAGCCACGTGTCTGCCTTGTCACATCTTCCGGGAGAGTCTCAGACCTGGCTCTAGCCCAGAACCGTTTCTCTCGCCCAGATGTCCCACCTGTATTTTCTGCCTAAGCCATAGGACATAGGCTTCTTAATTGAGAGGTGATGCATCCATACAATACACAAGATATTCTCTATAGTTGTGACAAATTCTGAAGAAGTTAAATAACTACATTTTTTGACCTTTGGCATTTTAAAAATATTTATTTATTTTTATTCATGTTTGTTTTGTCTGCTTGTATGTGTATACACCACATGTGTGCCTGGTTCTCTTGGAGCAAGAAGAGGCCATTGGATCCCTGGAATGGGAGTTATAGATTAGTATTAGCTGTGTGTAGCTGGGAACAGAACCAGATCTTCTGGAAAAACAGCAAATGTTCTTAACCACTAATCCATCTTTCCAACCAGTCCTCTCAACTTTTTATTTGTGAACAAGCAAAATGAAAGGCTTAACATTAGACAACTTCTTGTTTTTCATCGATATCCCATTCCATTCCCAATTTACAGACTTAGAGCCAGAGAAGGTTAATGTATAGGCCTGACTTAAGAGTTCCAATTTCAGTAGCTTCAAAGCTCATGGTCCTAAGACTATAACAGCTTCACATATAACCTAATTCAATTTCTTTATTTAAAAGTGAAGAAATAAAAACTCAGAGAGAAGAAAAGACTTGATCAAAAACAATCAACCTTTTATTTATCTGCTATTTTTGAATGCACACTATTTGCTAAGGCTATGAAAAATACCAAAGCTAAATCTTTTAATCGATTTCTGGCATAAGTGCCTTCCCCCTCTTAATTCTTATGCATTCAAAATGAAATTACATGAAGGAAAATATGACAATATATAACTCAAACACATTTTTGAGTGGTTGAGTAAACATTATGAATTTCTATTTAGATGGCAAAACTGAGACTATAACCCATGACTTCTTACTTCTGAAGGAATCAGATAAACCCTGAGAGGCTCCTCTTATTTCCCAAAATTATTGGTCCCTAGCAGACTACTTCATATATCACCATTATTTATAAAATAACTCACATTAATACTCTCATGATTACCTAAGATTATACCAATGGATCTTTTACTGCATACCTTTAAGCATGTGAAGAGCTAGTTGTTTCATACATCCTTCTGCTATCAAGAGTTTTCTCACATTAATACAGTGATTACCATTCGCAGGGCTATATGAATATACAAAAATCTCTAAAAGCAATGGTGCCAGGTGGTGAACTCAATAAATATTTATTAAGAATTAGTATCAGACACTAAACAGAGTAAAAACAAAATAATCCAGAGCTTAGAGTAAAAGAAGATGCTTCATCAATAGATTTCATTACCAAGGAAATAGCAATAGAATCAGCAAGTGATAATACAATAAGATGTAGTAGAATATATTGCGGGTATGTATATGATGATTGGTGTACTCATTTTTAATTATTAAAATTTTATTATTTAGCATTTTAAGGTAATAATGATCCCATAGACCTTTTAATAGATCAAAATATCAATAAAAGTTATATTATAGTAAAAAAAGTTATATTATAGTAAAATGATTAATGATTTCCTGCCTGCTCTCCTAGTAGGTACAGAAGAACCAGTCTAGTATCACATCTAATTTCAATGCCCAGACAAAAAAGGAAATCGAATATTAAGATGGCCTAATTCCAGATTTTGTTTCATTAAACCGACACACATGCATGAACACTCATGCATAAACACACAAACAGAAAGAGAGAGAATGACAGAGAGAGAGGGAGAGAGAGAGTATTATTTATTGGTACTGTCTTTAAAACTGAAAAGTAGAATAGAGGGAGGTATACCATAAATCTGACTATACACAAAAATGAGTGCAAATCTAATTAACAGTCTGACATCCTTGAAGTTTCTCCTTAATCATAAAACTAATGGATCATTTTACGAGATGATATATACTTAGCACAGGTTCAGAATCTGATATATTTTACTCTACATTATCTGTTGACTCACAGTTATCACCAGAAGATGAATCTCTGAGAGTGTGCATTATTTTTATCTGGCTACCAGAAACAGGTATTAAAGAATGGGAGGCTCAAATAACCTTGAGGTTTCTTTTTCTCTTTGCAATAGATGGAGACCATTATAGAAAACTACAACCAACCGAAATGCAGAGTTGTCAACTCAGTTCCAATGGATGCATCTACAAAGCTACTTCCCCGCCTATGACTCAGTGGTCACTGCAGAAGAAGGGTGGAAAGACTGAATTAGCAAGAGGATCACAGAGTTTGCTGTGCAGCTGTTCTCCCAGTAGTGTCAGAAGCTATACCTATAAAGTCTCACCAACAAGACCCATGACTAAACATGAGCTGAAAAAGGACAAATGGCATGTCAAAGTGAGTGGGGGAAAGCCCAAGTGGCCTTAGCCCTACACAAAGAACTACAGGCAACTAACTAAGGAGTGCTGAAAGCAGAATGCTCTTCCCTAGGGAAAGACACACCAGTAGGTTTTCCAATACCAAATGGTAACCCCTGAACACATATATGCAAGCAACATTATTCTGTCCAAAGAGGTTGTATTTAGGAATATCATCTACTATTTATTATATATTTTATATTTATATAAAACATATATTCATGTAACAATTAATGAAAAAAGAAACTATAAATATGAATGAAAGGAACAAAGAGTATATAGGAGGGGTTGGATGTAGGAAAAAGAAGGAGAAATTTATGTAATTATATTATAATTTCAATATAAACATATGAACAAAAAGAATAGCCAGTGCTCTTAACCACTGAGCCATCTCAATGGCACCAATTTTAATTTTTTTGCTAGAATTTTTTTACCAAGAATCATGTTTCTGGGACTGGAGATGTGGGACAACAGGCGCCCAGTGCAATCAGAGATCTGAAGAAGGCATTAATACCCCCTGAAACGACAATTACTTTCTGATTCTCTTTGTAACAGATAAAGGCTACTATAGGAAACCACAACCTGTCCTTACAGAGGCAATGGGTTCAGCTTCTAGCATTCCTTGGAGTCAAAGCTTCAAGCCTGCTCTCTTATCCTTTTGCTCATTCCATCTTCCCATCCTCATTCTGCAATGATCCCCGAGCCTTTGGCCGTGGAGTTCCTTTGCAGATGAATCCATTGGAACTGTACTTCACAACTCTCCTTTCTGATTGGTTATGGTTTCCTATAGTAGTCTTTATCTGTCTTAAATGTTTCCTTTTTAGCTGTCAATATAGAAAGTCTATGAAAGCATAAATGAAGAAAATGCTCATATAAAGTCTAATCTGCACACAGTAAAAGTTTATTGGAATAATGGATAAATTCATGCATATTTTCTAATTTAACTAGACTGTTCATTCAAGAAGATATGAACTTCCATAGTACATAATCACATTACAGGTAATAAAATGGCTCAATCACACTGCAGTTGTGTGATTCTGGGAAACTTACTAAATATATCTACACTTTAACATTATCACCCAGAATGGAAGTGCCATCATCTTCACATGATGAAAGAGCCTAAGGCCACAGGCAACCATGACACTTCATGAAGGAGAAGATGAAAAAGATTCTCTTGCATTTCTCATAACTAAAAATATAAGAAAGTGACAAAATTTTATATGCTTAGGAAAAAATCTTTATGAAAATGGTTTATCCACGTTGATAATTTTGGCTTCCAGGACAGCATATAAGAGTTTTGAGTTTTTTCCCTACTGCTACATATCATACCAATAGTTTCTAACATGTCAAGGGTGTTCTCTTCCCACTCTTCAGCAACCACTAATAGCAGAAATAGATAAACATAGCCAGAAATTTTTATATTGAAAAAAAAAAAGACACAAGATACTGAAAGTCACTGCTGCTCACTTATTCCTGTCTGTCTCATAAAGAAAAGCATGGCACACATAAAACTTTTCACTTTTGACTTGAAAAATAATAATTGTGCACACAGTTATTTTCTAGAGAGTGAGTTTTATTCATTTACAACTATAATATTTATAACAAAATGTTAATTTCTCCCACATATTTTAGATGAAATGACACAAAAATATATCTACACCTAGCTTATAATTTTTGAGAAGTGTGCCACTAAATAGTAAATTTTTCCCATGCTCGTTGTGTTGAGATGTCACTTTTAAATCTCAATGCAGAGAATTCTATTCAGAACAAAGTATTTTGAGAAGTAAGTTTGTCCCTAATTGGAATCACAATCAACAATTTACCTTAACATGTCTCCAGATCTCATGCACTGCCCTGAGTTGATAGAAAAATTAAGTGTAGGCCTTGTTGACAAAGGACTCACAGATACATGTGGGTAAAGTGAGTGAATGGAATTAGATAATTATAACACAACACAATATGGAAAATGCAAAAGCAGAAGGAGCAGAGAACCTAAAGAGAACCCAGGATCAAGACTGAAGTCTCCCTCGAGGATAAACTCACAGCTCCATGGCTTTATGGCACACGCATGTATATTTGGGCACGTGAGTGGACCACGTGTCTACAAAGGCACATGTGTGGATGGCAGAGGACAACTCTGGTGCTTTTCCTCAAGTTCCACCTTACTGGAGAAAAAGTCTCTTCATTGGTTTTTGTTTTTGTTTTTGTTTTTGTTTTTTTCTGTGCTCCCCAGGCTAGCTATACCATGAACATCTTGGAGAGTTTTCTGTTTCTGCTTTCCATACCCCCAACAGGAACATTAGAATCACAGATGTATAATAGTTCAGCTCTTATGTGAATTCTGGAATTTTGAACTTGGATCCTCATGTCTATACAGGAAAAACTTGTTGTTGTTGTTGTTGTTGTTGATGTTGCTGCTGCTGTTGCTGTTGCTGTTGTTAAATGATAAGCCATTTTTCCAACCCTATAGTTCTCTTTCTCTACAAGTTATCCTAGTTTTCTAAATAGTATATGAAGAATAAAAAATGACTATCCATGAAAAATGTAACAAAATAGAATATCAAAGAAAACAATAATTTGATCACAACATAAAATTATACTTACATGGTATACTCTACTTGAGTATGAGTAACATATATACTTGAGTGATAATATGCTAGTGTTTGGATTGATAAACAAGGTGGCTAGAAAAGTGGATAAAAGCAAGATGATAAAGAATTTGAAATGAATTTATGGTGGAAAAAGTAGCTCAGCATGGTGTACCATTTTCCTGGAATGCATGAGAATTTTGAGTTCAATTACAAGAAATGCAAAAATAACAAAAATCCAAGTTAAAAGATCCACATCCTCAGAAGAATGATGCCATTCATTCATTCATTCATTCATTCATTCAAGACTAGAAGGACCTTCTTACAACAACTTGAAAAAAGATGAGACTCCTACCTAGCAAAATTTTAATCAATCAAAATATTTAATCAAAAATTTAATCAATCAAAATATTTGTTGAGCACTTATATATACCAGAAATTGGTCTAGGTAGAAGACATTTGGGTAAAAACAATGCAATTCTTGCCCACAACTTACTTTCTAATGAAAACTAACAGAGAATAAAACAGTGAATGATTACAGTTTTTAATAATAGCTACACAAAACATAAACCATAGGTAAAACAGAAAGGACTTTCTTTAGGAACCACCAAATGTGCCAGGAAGTCTTTTCTGAGCAGGTATGAAATAGACAACTAAATATTGAAGACTTTGCCACTTACTTGTCTCAAGAGAAGCATTCCTCTTTTTTATTTATTATGTATTTTCTTTATTTACATTTCAAATGTTATCCCCTTTCCTGGTTTCCCCTCTGAAAACACCCTATCACCTCCCCCCACCCCACCAACCCACCTACTCTCTCTTCCTGGCCCTGGCATTCCCCTACACTGGGGCATAAAGCCTTCCCAGGACCAAGGGCCTCTCCTCCCATTGATGACAGACTAGGCCATCCTCTACTACATATGCAGCCATGAGTCCCACCATGTGTACTCTTTGGTTGGTGGTTCAGTCCCTGGGAGCTCTGGAGAAACTGGTTGGTTCATATTGTTGTTCCTTCTATGGAGCTGCAAACCCCTTCAGCTCCTTGGGTCCTTTTTCTAGCTCCTCCATTGAAGACCCTGTGCTCAGTCCAATGATTGGTTGCAAACATCTGCCTCTGTACTTGTAAGGCTCTGCCAGAGCCTCTCAGGAGACAGCTATATCGGGCTTCTGTCAGCAAGTACTTGTTGGCTTCCACAATAGTATATGGGTTTGGTTACTGTATATGGGGTGGATCCCCAGGTAGGGCAGTCTCTGGATGGCCATTCCTTCAGTCTCTGCTCCACACTTTGTCTCTGTAACTCCTTACTTGGGTATTTTGTTCTCCCTTCTAAGAAGGACTGAAGTATCCACACTTTGGTCTTCCTTCTTCTTGAGCTTCGTGTGTTTGTGGATTGTATATTGGGTATTCCGAGCTTCTGGGCTAATATCTACTTATCAGTGAGTGCATAACATGTGTGTTCTTTTGTGATTGGATTAACTCAATCAGGGTGATATTTTCTAATTCTATCCATTTGCTTAAGAATTTCATGAATTCATTGTTTTTAACAGCTGAGTAGTACTCCATTGTGTAAATGTACCACATTTTCTGTATCCATTCCTCTGTTGAGGGACATCTGGGTTGTTTCCAGCTTCTGGCTACTACAAATAAGGCTGATATGAACATAGTAGAGCTTATTACATGTTGGAGCCTCTTCTGGGTATATGCCCAGGAGTGGTATCGCTGGGTCCTCAGGTAGTACTATGTCAAGTTTTCTAAGGAACCACCAAACTGATTTTCAGAGTGGTTGTACCAGCTTGCAATCCTTCCAGGAATGAAGGAGTGTTCCTCTTTCTCCACATCCTCATGAGCATCTGCTTTCACCTGAGTTGCTCTAAGATCAAGAATTGACAAATGGGACCTCATAAAATTGCAAAGCTTCTGTAAGGCAAAGGACACTGTCAATAGGACAAAACATCAACCAACAGATTGGGAAAAGATCTTTACTAATCCTACATATGATAGAGGGCTAATATCCAATGTATACAAAGACTCAAGAAGTTAGACTCCAGAGAACCATATAACCTTAGTAAAAAATGGGTACAGAGTTAAACCAAGAATTCTCAACTGATGAACACTGAATGGCTGAGAAGCACCTAAAGAATTGTTCAACATCCTTAGTCATCAGAGAAATGCAAATCAAAACAACCCTGAGATTTCACCTCACACCAGTCAGAATGGCTAAGAGAAAGCATTTCAAACAGAAGGCCGAGCAAGGGTAAGACTGAGACAGATATAAGCATAGTACGTTCAGAGATAGGATAGTATAGCCAAAGCAAACAGCATCAGGAGTGAAATAAATGGTATTAGTCTTGTGTAAACTGGGGTTGAGACAAGTTAAGAAACTTGTTCAAAATCTCCAAATGTCCTAGTGAACAAAGAAGATCCTAGGTACAAGATTCGTTCCGTCATAGGGAGACACTGATTCCTAGGACAAGCAATAGGCATGTCAGAGTTGAAGATAGTAGGAAGAGCTTTACAAATGTTTAGCCATTTCTAACCAGTGCACGCAAATTTGTTTACGATTTCAGACTCCCCTTGGACGTGTGATAATAAAATTAATAGAGACAACAATTTTCAGCTCATTGGGTAAATTTTCACCTCTATTTACAACTAGATAGAAATTTACACCTCTATTTACAACTGCACAGAAATTTGTTTTCTTGTTCTACCACATAGAATCAAGCAGTCAAATGTGGGTTGTCAGGTTTGTGGGCAAGCACCTCTACCTACTTAACCATCTTACTGGTTCTTATATGCAAGTTACTTTAACCCACAACACAACTTTATGAGCATGGTACTGATATTCCATTTTTCAAATATAAAACTAAGACTCAGTAATATCAAGATCTTTTCCCAAACTGACAGCATTAGAAAAGTATATATTTCAGCATAATATAGTTTCTAGTGTGCAATAATCAATAATTATTAAGACAATGAATGAATGAATGAATGAATGAATGATATCTTATTAGAGCAATGTTCTTGTTAAGAGTAACATTGCTAGGAAACCAGTCAGAGCTTAATTAGATAAACACTTAATTGGCAATGCCTTTTCAAGATATTCCAGAACCTGTGTGTCACTAATAATATTTTTTCAATGACATTTTCCAAAACTAGATCTAAGCTCTTAACTTCATGAAAATAATCACTTACTTTAGAAAAAGTGGTTTCTGCCTTAGAGGGCATAAAGCTGTGAGATAATGAAAATATTTGATCTTCAACTAGTTCCTGGTCATAAAACCACAGGGATTTCCTAAATGACAAGAGGACAGGAGCATTTTCTGTTCTAGGATAAGATCTCCAACCTCAGGGCCTGTCTCAGAGATCATAAATCCCTTGGAGAGTCATAAGTGACAGGAAAATCTTTGACTCAGTGAGGCAACTCTGGTTATCTTACTGGATATGCAGCTTCAGGTTGAGAGCTGGTCACAAGGAAGACCAAGTTATGATGTGACAATTAGGCCACTTGGCCTCAGAGACAGACACTACCTGGGATTTAGTTATTAACTGACCTTTGTAAAATAGGTTCTAAATATTAAAGAGAAGAAAACATGTTTGGCATTGGAAGTATCCTTACTTCATTGTAAATAAAATTTTTGAATCCAAAGAAATAGTGGTGCTAAATAATTGAATATATCACTCCAGTGATTTTTGAAAATGTGTATGTTCAAAGCACTGGGGTATTCTTGGAGAGTGGCTAGTTTATCCTCCTGGACCCTGGAAATTTCTCTAACAAATTTCATTTTAGTTCATACAAATGGAATCCTCACATCAAACATTTTTTAAAAATGCTAAGATAGCAGTGCAGAGTTGTCAAAACATTTCTATGTAGTTTAAATAGTGTTTTACATTTCTATTTAAACTTTCAAAGATGGCAGTACCTACCATAATATGCATGTAGTGAACTCTGCACAGAAATTTGTTTTCTTGTTCTACCACATAGGATCAAGCAGTCAAATGTGGGTTGTCAGGTTTGTGGGCAAGCACCTCTACCTACTTAACCATCTTACTG